>NW_024412444.1:592515-785537 GCF_014898765.1 Herpailurus yagouaroundi
TCTCTCTTTCTTTCTTTCTTTCTTTCTTTCTTTCTTTCTTTCTTTCTTTCTTTCTTTCTTTCTCTCTCTCTCTCTCTCTCTCTCTCTCTCTCTGTTTCTGTTTCTTTCTGGAGTCTTTATGGTTTTCTATATGTAGTATGCCACCTGCACATAGTGACAATTTTACTTCTTCTCTACCAATTTGGATGCCTCTGTTTTCCTCTTATTTATGTGGCTAGCACTTCCCATACTATGTTGACTGTAAATGGTAAGAGTGGGTATCCTTGTTTTGTTCCTGATCTTAGAGGAAAAGCTTTTAGCTCTTCAGCTTTGAATGTGATGTTAGCCATGGGTTTTTCATGTATGTCCTTTATTATGTTGAGGTGTGTTCCCTCTGAACCAACTTTGATTTTGTTATCAGGGTAATGCTAACCTTGTAAAATGAGGTTGGAATCAT
This sequence comes from Herpailurus yagouaroundi, assembly GCF_014898765.1. Lineage (NCBI taxonomy): Eukaryota > Metazoa > Chordata > Mammalia > Carnivora > Felidae > Herpailurus > Herpailurus yagouaroundi. Next base: position 592,952 of record NW_024412444.1, read on the forward strand.
TCCTTCCTCTTCAATTTTTGGGAATAACTTGAGGATAGGTATTAAGTTTTTAAATATTTTGTAGAATTTGCTTGTGAAGTCATCTGACACTGGACTTTGGTTTGTTGGGAATTTTTTTTTAATTACTGATTTAATTCATTACTAGTAATTAATCTGTTATTTCTGTCTCAGTCTTGTAAGGGTGTGTGTTTCAAGGAATATATCCATTTCTTCTAGGCTGTCTAATTTGTTGCACAGTATTTATTTCTGTATATGCTAATTGTTCACAGTATTCTCTTCTGACCCTTTGTATTTCTGTTGCATTGGTTAAAATTTCTCCTCTTTCATTTCTGATTTTATTTGGGCTCCCTCTTTCTTTTTCTTGATGAGTTGGGCCAAAGGTTTGTCAATTTTGTTTATCTTTTCAGGGTACCTGCTCTTAATACTCTTAGATCCTTTGTCTTTTTTCAGTCTCTATTTCATTTATTTCTACTCTGATCTTTTTTATCCTTTCTTCTAACTTGGGACATTTTTGTCTTTTTCTGTTTTCTTTAAATGTAAAGTTAGATTGTTTATCTGAGGTTTTTCTTGTTTCTTGAAGTAAGCCTGTAGTGCTGTAAACTTCTCTCTTAGAATTGCTTTTGCTCTGTCAACAATTTTGGAACTTTGCCTTTCAATTTTCACTTGTCTTAAGATATTTTTTTGCTGTCCTCTTTGATGTCTTCATTGACTCACTGGTTGTTTAAGAGCATGTTGTTCAATCTCCACATTTTTATGTGTTTTAATTTTTTGTGTGTTTTTTCCAGCTTTCTTCCCACAGTTGATTTGTTGTTCAGTCCCCTTGTGGGAAGAAAAAATGCTTTGAAATATTTCAGTCTTGAATTTATTGAGACTTTTTTTTTTAAAATTTTTTTTTCAACGTTTATTTATTTTTTGGGGGACAGAGAGAGACAGCATGAACGGGGGGAGGGGCAGAGAGAGAGGGAGACACAGAATCGGAAACAGGCTCCAGGCTCCGAGCCCTCAGCCCAGAGCCTGACGCGGGGCTCGAACTCACGGACCGTGAGATCGTGACCTGGCTGAAGTCGGACGCTTAACCGACTGCGCCATCCAGGCGCCCCTATTGAGACTTGTTTTATGGCCAAATATGTAATCTATCCTGGAGAATGTAAATAATGTGTATTCTGCCTTTTTTGGATGGAATATTATGTATATATCTGCATATATCTATTAAGTTCAGCTGGGCTAATGTGATATTTAAAGCTAATGTTTCCATATTGATTTTCTGTTTGAATGATCTGTTCATTGATGGAAGTGGTATATTAAAGTCCTGTGCTATTATTGTATTATTGTCTGTTTCTCCCTTTACTTTAGTTTGAATTTGGTTTGTATATTTAGGTGCTCTCATGTTGGATGTATAAATACTGACAAATGTTACATACTCTTGTTAAATTGAGCCCCTATCATTTTGTAATGCCCTTCTTTGTTTTGTTTGTGTTTTTTTTGTTGTTTGTTTTTTTTTTTTGGTAACAGTTTCTTTTAAAGTTTATTTTTTCTGATACAAGTATTATTCCCCCGTTTTGTTTTCATTTCTATTTGCCTGATAACATTTTTTTTGTAACCCTTTAAATTCCATCCGTGTCTTTAGGTTTGAAGTGAGTCTTTTGTGGGCAGCGCGTAGAAAAAAAACTGTTGTTTGTTTGTTTGTTTGTTTGTTTGAATTCATTCAACCACGCTGTGTCTTTTAATTGGAGCATTTAGTCCATTTACATTTAAAGTAATAATTGATACGTATGTACTTACTGCCATTTTGTTCATTTATTTCTGGCTGTTGTTTTAGTTCTTTGTACCTTTCTTTGTTTCTTTTGTTCTTTGAATGTTTTCTTTAGTGTTTTGTTTAGATTCTTGGCTCCTTTTGTGCATTTACTGTAAGATTTTTTTTCTTTGTGGTTACTCTTTTTTTTAACGTTTATTTTTGAGACAGAGAGAGACAGAGCATGAACGGGGGAGGGGCAGAGAGAAAGGGATACACAGAATTGGAAGCAGGCTCCAGGCTCTGAGCCATCAGCCCAGAGCCCGACGCGGGGCTCGAACTCACGGAGTGTGAGATCATGACCTGAGCTGAAGTCAGACGCTTAACTGACTGAGCCACCCAGGCGCCCCTCGGTTACTCTTTTTTTTAAATGTGTATTTATTTTTGAGGGATAGAATGTGCTTGAGTGGGGGAGGTGCAGAAGGAGAGGGGGACAGAGGATCCAAAGTGGATTCTGTGCTGACAGCAGAGAGCCTAATGTGGGGCTTGAACTCATGAGCCATGACTCATGACCTGAGCCTAAGTCAGATATTCAGCTGACTGAACCACCCAGGTGCTCTGGTTACTCTTCAGTTTACATAAAATAGGTTATATGGATGTAACAGTCTCTTTTGAATTAATAATAACTTAAATTTGAACACAGTCCAAAACTTTACATTTTAATATTTTTGGTGATACATTTTACTATTTTTTTATGTATTCTCTACATAATGAACTTTACTCATAAATGAACTTTACTAATTTTTTTTCAGTGGCTACGCCTTCTTCTTTGGTTTGGAGCATATTCCTCTCTCTCCTCATTTTGCCTGTCTCTCTTTGTTAATCTGTATATATTAAGCTAAACAGCTACCTCCCTCAATCTTGCATAACTCATCTTCTGTAGGAGCTATTCCTTGTGGCGCAGAGTGCAGTCTCTCTTCTCCATCAGAGTCTGGCACTCTGTGGTGTCTTTCCTGTGAATTGTGTTGTGTTTGGGCCTTGGCTTCTGTAAGGGAAGGGCCGGGCTCTGGGTATTAACTTGTAACAGGTTACTTGCTTGGTTACTGAGTGGTTTGAGCTGTGTTAGAGTTGATTGCTCGTCCTGGTTGTGGCTCAGTCTCTGTGTGGGGGTCAGCAGCACTGGGGAACTCCTTTGCTGCTTGGGAAGGTCATTAGTTGGGGCACTTACCCTGCTGGTTGCTCTTTAGTTTCTGGTGGGGTTGGTGGAGCTCCAGGAACTTACTCGGACTTGTTGAGGATTGGCTACTACATAGGGAGGATGGGGTTCAAGGGGCTTACTCTTCCTGCTTTGGAGTTGATCTTTCTGTGGGATGGGCTCTGCTCAGGGCAGTTGCTGGGCCCAATTGTTGGTTAGCTGCAGTACTGGGATGTCACGGCTCTGGGCCCTTTTGTGGCTCAGTTTCATAGCTGGATGAGTGAGGCTTGGGGCACTCCTTGGTCCATGTGTGTTCCCATCCATTGCCTGAGGAGGGTGGGACTGGGATCCTTGCATGGCCTGGTTTGGCTTGGCTGCTGCTGACTGGGGTGGGTAGGGCTCAGGGTGCCTGCCGTTCCCAGTTCTGGACTAGGAGGGCAGGATCAGGTTGTTTGCCTGATAGAGCTGTGGCCCAGTATTTGCAAGGGTTGGGCAGTGCTGGGGTGTTTTTGTTTTAAAAAAAAATTTTTTTTAACATTTATTTATTTTTGAGAGGCGAACCGACCATGAGCGGGAGATTGGCAGAGAGAGGGGAAGACACAGAATCCAAGTAGGCTCCAGGCTCTGAGCTGTCAGCACAGAGCCTGACATAGGCTCGAACCCACAAACTGTGAGATCATGACCTGAGCCAAAGTCGGATGCCCAACTGACTGAGCCACTCAGGTGCCCCAGTGCTGGGGTGTTTTTGCCCAGCCTTTTTGCAACTCTGAACTGTAGGTGGTGGGTAGGGTGTGGGTATGGAAAGGACACCATATGGTACTAGCAATTTAGAAGGAGGACACCAAAAATGGCACCCTATCAGCTCTGTCACCAGCAAGTTAGGATGATTTTGCAAAAATAGCGTCTACCCACACTTCCTTCCTGGGTGGAGTCTCTGCAGGTTCTTGCCTCTCTAATAGCTGCTTTAGAATTAATAAGTTGTGTTCTCTATTGGTCTAGGTACTTTCAAACTTTTATTTTTGCCCTGGATATCAGGGTGAGTGGGTTTGTGCATGAGCTTGTTAAGACTGAGATCTCCATTACCTGCAATTCTGTTATCCTCCTCGTCTTACTCCCCGTTAATTTTCAAAGCCATATATTTTGGGTACTTATCTTTCTGTTGCTGGCCCCTGGAGATTAGGGTGCCTGGTGTAAGTAAGCTGTAAATTTATTGTGTTCACGAGAGGAGAGGAGTTCAGGGTCTTCTGGCTGACACCTTGAGCCCTCCTTCCATTTTCCCTTTAAATCAATCATTTCGCTTTATGTATTTTTAAGCTCTGTTGTATATAGTGTAACGATGTCTGTATCTTCCTGTTAAACTGACCTTTTTATTCTAATGAAATGGTCATCTTTATCCATCGTAGTGCATTGTATCTTGAAATCTATTCTGCCTACTCCTAGTACAGCTGTTTTAGTCTCTTTGTGCTTGCTCTTGCATAGTATATCTTTCTTCCATTCATTTACTTTTCACCTTTCCGTTTCAAAAGTGTATATCCTGAAAAAAAATAAAATTAAAAAATAGTTAAAAAAAGTGTATACCCTGTAGCTAGCATATATTTGGGTTAAGTTTTTGTTTTGTCTATTCTGACAGTCTCTGCCTTTCAACTGAATTCTGTAGTCCATTATTATTTACTATAATAATTTATATGTTTGGATTTGAGACTACTGGTTTATTTATTTATTTTGCTTGTTGCTTTTTTTTTTGTCCCTTCATCCTCCCATTCCTGCCATTTTGAATAGTTTTTGGAATCATACCTTAATTTTCCTGATGTATTTTGCCTTCATTTTTGAACATAAATTTCTGGGTTGGCAGGTTTTTTTTCCTTCAGTACTTTAAAACCGGTGTTGCATTGTTTTCTGGGTCATTTTTTTCTTGGTTTCTTGTGTATGTCTCCTAATTGTCATTTAATGCAAGACAGTGTGTATGGAAGAGGAAACTGAGGTAAATATTATTTGTGATCAGGACTAGGCCCATCTCTTTTTTTCCATGAGGCCATGGGTTACGTCGGTCTAGTCTGTAGTTAAGCTGAATTTGTTTTGATGTTGTCCTTGGCCTCATTACCCTCAGTGCCCCCACAGCTCTCCCATCCGTTCAGCAGTGGACTGGTGCTACCTTGTGCTTAGTGTTGGACCTGTGGACAGGTGGTCTTTCTCGTTGCTTTTGTCTTTTCCCCAGTGCTAGACTGATAGTGCTCTTTTTTCAGTGCAAGTCTCATGAAGGAAGCTGGGATGTTGATGGCTCTTCTCTTCCAGTATCAGTCGTAGGCAACCCTGTATGTCTGAGCTTCAAGGACAGGGCCTTTCAATGCTTTTTCTTCTGCCTCTCCCTCCTTGGGGGCTGAACGTGCCCTCGCATCTGTAGAGGGAAGGCAGTGTGGGAGGGAGTTGGTTTCCTACCCATCTCCTCTCTCCCCACCCGCAATGGCAGCACAGTTCTGCTTTTTTTTTTTTTTTTCAACGTTTATTTATTTTTGGGACAGAGAGAGACAGAGCATGAACGGGGGAGGGGCAGAGAGAGAGGGAGACACAGAATCGGAAACAGGCTCCAGGCTCTGAGCCATCAGCCCAGAGCCCGACGCGGGGCTCGAACTCCCGGACCGCGAGATCGTGACCTGGCTGAAGTCGGACGCTTAACCGACTGTGCCACCCAGGCGCCCCATGCTTTTTATCATTGTCGGATCCCAGGATTGTTCTTGTTCTTGCCTCTCTTTAAGCTGCCCTGCTCTTGGTTCTCTCAACCCAAAAGTTCATTAAAAATTTAACAGAAATCTTTTCACAATTTTTTAATGTTTATTTATTTTTGAGTGAGAGAGAGAGTGTAAGTGGGATAGAGGCAGAGAGAGAGGGAGACAAAGAATCTGAAGCAGGCTTCAGGCTCTGAGCTGTCAGCACAGAGCCCATCGTGGGGCTCGAGCTCACCACGAGATCATGACCCGAGCCGAAGTTGGCGCTTAACCAACTGAGCCACCCAGGTGCCCCCAAATCTTTCCACAATTTTGATTTATCTCTTGTGATATAATAAAGAACATTTCTGGTGTTTGCCCCTTCCTGGCACAGCACTTTAAAAAACTTTGAAATTTCCTGAGTGGATAGTACTGTCTTTGTGATGCTAATGCAGCCACTTCGTCATGCTAATGCAGTCATGCTAATGCAGCTAATGCCGGGACTCAGGCTGGGTCCCCAGATAGCTTTGGATGGGGAGGTAGGGGATGGCCACAAGAAAGACCCAGCTGTGATTAAACGTTAGGAACTTGCAGCCTTCCAACCTCTGGGTGGAGGAGGAGGGCTGGAGACTGAGTTCAGTCACGTGGCCAGTGACTTAATCAGTCACGACTATGTAATGGTAGTTCTGTAAAATCTTTGGACACAAGTTCCATTGACCTTAAGGTTGGTAAACAAAACCTCAATACGCTAGGAGAATGACATGCATTTAATCCAAGGGAAGGGGGCATGGGAGCTGTGTGTCCAGGACCCTTCCAGACCTTACCCTGTGTATATCCTTAACAAAAATATAAGTGTAGTGTTTCCTTAAGTTGTGTGAGCTGTTCTAGTGACTTATCAAAGCTAATGGGCTTGTGGGAACCCCTGAATGTGTCGCCAAGGTGGTCAGAACTGCAGGTGACTTGGCATCTGAAGTGGGAGCAGTCTTGTCGAGGATGTAACCCTTAATCTCTGAAACTGCGGTAATTCTAGGTAGCTTGAGGATTACACTGTAGTATTGCAGTACACCCTAGTTAGGGTAGAAACAGAACATCTAATGTTATAGGGGATAATATGTCCTCTTTTAGGAATGACTGTTGCAATTAACTGTGACCTTTTAGTAGATGCTCTCATCTAGGTGATAGAGAGCAGTAGTTGCCTGGTTAACTGAAAAAATCCTTTAGAGAAGGCGTTATTTTTTTTTTTTTAATTTTTTTTTTCAACGTTTTTTATTTATTTTTGGGACAGAGAGAGACAGAGCATGAACGGGGGAGGGGCAGAGAGAGAGGGAGACACAGAATCGGAAACAGGCTCCAGGCTCCGAGCCATCAGCCCAGAGCCCGACGCGGGGCTCGAACTCACGGACCGCGAGATCGTGACCTGGCTGAAGTCGGACGCTTAACCGACTGCGCCACCCAGGCGCCCCTAGAGAAGGCGTTATTTTTTTTAAAAAAGATAAAACTTGCCTTAAATATATTATTTGAACTTAGTGTCTGTAAATGTGCACTGATTTCCCAATCAATTGATTTGTCATATGAAGGTTATTTCTTTCAGCATGGATCTAATGTTCTGAATTCCATATGGTCTTTTTTTGTGTAAAGCTTGCCTATTTGTCACTTTGGAATTGGAGATTCTTTGGGAAAGTAGAGGGTGGTTCTGAGACCCTTGTGAAGCCTTTAGGTTGACATCTAAAATTCTTCCTCATTAGTGAAATTGTTTTGGGATTTCATCTCTTAATGAGATGAAAGTTGGGGAGGATGCCTTCTGTGACACCAAATTTCAAACTCTTCTTTTTTGGGGTATTAAGCCAGAAATATTTATTCCTAGCACCACAGCGAAATATGGGTTGCACAAAAGTTTCTCTTCATAAAATGAGAGAAAGTGAGCTGGGACTGGAGAGCAGGCATATTTGTGCTTCCATCCGAGCACATCCTATATGTTTAGGCAAAATAACAATGTATGGAGAGTTAATTGTGAGTGTACCTCTTCAAAAATCTTTCTGTATTTCTAGAAGTTGGCATAACCTCCTTTGAAAACTGCTGTTGCAGAACATTGGTTAAGAGAACATCTGCTTTATTTACTCCTATTTTTATAGTGCTTTTCTTTTCTTTAATTGTAAAATCAATTCTTGTTTATTCCAAAAATTGTCTTCCTTGGTGTCATTTTTCAGAGATGATCACTATTATCAGCAGTGGTATATTGTACTAGATTTGTTTCTGGCAGTTCAAAACATGTTATCACCCACTTGTCCTGGATACTCAAAAACTTTACTGTCCTTACAGCATTTAAATTGTATAACCCACACAAGAAACTCTATTTTTACCCCTCTTTGGGCATCATTCTTAAGGCCATCATGTTTTTAGGAGGGAGGCATTTTTTAATGTGTTTATCTGAAGAGTTTTATTAAAAGCAAACAAAACAAAACTGAAAAGTAAAAATGAACTAACTGATAAAAATCTAGGAAAAACAAGGTTTGGCATGTGAATAGGATTATATTTGAATTCCTCCTCCTCCTTCCCTCCCCTTCCTCTTCCTCTTCCTCTTCTTCTTTTAATGAGTCTGAGTTCCCAGCTAGCCCAGAGGATGAGCATACAGTCTCCTGCAGGGAAATCTTCCTTGGTTTTCTGTGGTATTAAGGTTTTACTGGCTCGAGTTCACAGGCTATTGATGGACCTTTGATGTAGCTGTTGTCTTCTAGTATTAATGTGGGCTGGTATATGAAAAAAGAGGACTAACAGGCCTAATTCCTTAATTCTAAAAGAATTTTTAAAAAAAATTTTTTTTTTCAGCATTTATTTTTGGACAGAGAGAGACAGAGCATGAACGGGGGAGGGGCAGAGAGAGAGGGAGACACAGAATCGGAAACAGGCTCCAGGCTCCGAGCCATCAGCCCAGAGCCTGACGCGGGGCTCGAACTCCTGGACCGCGAGATCGTGACCTGGCTGAAGTCGGACGCTTAACCGACTGCTCCACCCAGGCGCCCCCCAAAAGAATTTATTGAATGTTTATTGTGGGGATCTAATCATGAATACAAGTTGTATTCTCTGCCTTCATGAACCTTATAGTCTAAGAGAAGGTGCTCAGGAAAAAAAATTAACTATCATGAGCCCATCCTTCATTGAGATTACCCCTTTTGTCTTGGAAGTTTTAAAAAGAGTTTTTAGCCAATATTCTTGTAAGGAATTACGGTGCTATTGTGTGACTACTTAAGTATATCTGAAAAATGCAGCACATAAAGATAGATTTTTTTTTTTTTTACTTGAACCTTAGTGTCATAGAAAAAAAAGTTACTTAAAATAGCAAACTATACTTAGGCATAGTTACCACTGCAAAGGAGCCACTTCTTATGTGTGCATACATCTGTGTTATGTGTATATGAATATATATATATATACATACACACACATATACATATGTGTGTGCGCGTGCACGCGTGTGTATCAACATATATATATGCATATCAACATATATGCATATATATATATATGCATGCCTGTAAAGATTTCAGCTATGAATATAAGATAGGACGGCTTTGAAAATCATCTGGCTGGTTACGATTAAATTTACCAAATTAAGATTGGTATATTATTGAAAATAAACTCCCTCCTCTCACTGTATTTCCAATTCTCTCCAGCTGAAACTGTTTTTTTTTATATCTTAGATTTTTATTTGTACCATGTTTCTAAACATAGGCATATACTGTGATTTCTTGATTCATCAATTTTAGACATTATTAATCTTCTGTTATGACAGGTAAAGATTACATTGCTTTTCTTGGACAGTTTTACTGTTCCTGTTTTATTTGCATGTATATATGTTTTTTGGGTTAGGTATCATATCAGAGTCTCTTGTTCCAGAATTATCCATTCTGGCTAGCTGAAACATTGACCCTGTGGTTTTGTTTCACTGATCTTTTAGATTGAATTTCTTGTTTTCCCATATCTCTCTCTTTCTCACTTTGCTCCTTTATTTTGCTGTAGCATATCCTCCTCTAAGTCTTTAAATAGTTGGGTTCATGAAAATAAAAGTTTTGAAGCAATGCCTGAAAAATGTTTTGTTTCACACTTTATTGATAGTTTGGTTGGATATAGAAATTTTCCTTTAGAATTTGAAAAGCATGACTCCATTGATATTTAGCATACTGTGGTGGTTTTGAGAAGCCTAATAAAATGGTTTTGTTTCCTTTTCTCTCTATTAATATTTCCTACCCTGGCATTTCCAAGTTTTTACCTTTTTTAGGGGTATGTTTTTGTTGTTATCCTAAAAAGTTTGTTTCTTGATTATGTGTATTGTGGTGTTGGTCTGCTCTTCATGCTGTGTTTCTGCAAACTGGATTGAAGTTACTCATTGTTCTAATCTTGGACATGTATTTTTTCTTTGGTGATATTCTCAGCATGCTTTGTGCTTTTGTTGTTCTCTATCTCTAGAATAGGATTTTGGGCCATCTGGATTGTTTCTCGAAGTATTTCCTGTTTGGTCTCATTCTTTACATCTCTTTATGTTTTTTGAAATCTGAGAGATTTTCTTGGGGGCAAACTCTTGATTTTGCTATTAAAAAATTCTTAACGGTGTTTTCTTTTTGCTGACATTATTATCGTATGGTTTTCAGTAACCTATTATGGGGATTTGAAATGTGGTTTCATTTTGTATTTTGAATATTTGATGGATGATTTTGTGAAGCTGTGTTATTCCCTTGTTTTACCTATTGTCAAAGATTTAATGCGTGTGTGTGTGTGTGTGTGTGTGTGTGTGTGTGTATTCCATAACTATGGGAATTGATAGTTATATATGAAACTAATAAGGGGATATGTATAAAGGCAAATATATAGGCGTATGTGTATATACACATACATGTATAATGACACACAGTAAAAGTTCATCATCTCCTTTTCTTCCTTCTCCTCTTCCTCATTTTTTTTTTTTTTTTTTTTGAGTCCTACAACCACTGTTAGCACTCTTAGGTCTTTGTCTGTTCCTTGCATTAATTCTCTATCCTCTAGTTTTATTTTTTCACTTTGTTTATTTTAATCTTTTTCATATTAGAAAATTTCTCCAAATGTTGTACTCTTTCTTGAACAGTGCAAAAGTTAGCACCAACCCCTGTGCCATGTACAACTTTTAACTCCCACAAAACCTTAACTACTAATAGCCTACTGTTGACTGGAAGCCTTACTGATAACATAGTCAATTAACACATTTTGGGGGCACCTGTGTGGCTCAGTCCGTTAAGTGTCTGACTCTTGATTTTGCCTCAGGTCATGATCTCATGGTTCCTGGGATTGAGACCAGCATCTGGCTCTATGCTGACAGCGCCTAGCCTGCTTGGGATTCTCTCTCTCCCTCTCTCTCTGCCCCTCCCCTGCTCATGCTCTCTCAAAACAAATAAATATTTAAAAAAAAAACCCACTTACATTGTATGTTCTCCATATTATATATTGCATTGTTACAATAAAGGAAGCAAGAGAAAAGAAAATCTTACTAACAAAATCATAAGAGAAAATACATTTACAGTACCATACTATATTTATCGAAAAAAATCCAGGCATGCGTGGACCCGTACTATCAAACCTGTGTTGTTCAAAGGTCAACTGTGCTTTCTTAGGGAATGGTGACATCTCTGAATATAGATAGGATTTAGTGACTAGTAGATTTTTATTTTGAGTATACTGATGCTTTCAGCCCCATGCCTTGAAGGACCCATTGAGGGCCTTGGAATTGAATCAGTCTCATTGCCTCAGTATCCACTTCTCTGTGTCTCTGTCACTTACTCCTAATCCACCTACTTTCCATCTTCCCAGAGACTATTAAAGGTGTCTTGGCTGTTGGTACCTCCACTTTGCTCTCTTTGCTTTAGTGAGTTTGGATCTTTTGTCTTCCTTTACTGGAGTTTTAGTGAAGTCTTAGGAAAGAGAGACGAACAAAGCTGGTTCTTTGACCATCTTTAACTGGAATTTAGAAATTACAACATCTCTTGAAAATTGGTTCTGCTATGTGCTGTTAAAGACACATTGATAATGCCACGTCAGGGTAATTTTCTGTTTGAATTCTAGACTTAGGTACTTCGTGCCACGTATCATATGTCAAGAAAAATCATAGTTATAAGAGAGTGTTTAAGTAACACCTAAAATATTGTTTAGGGTATGATGAAAAACATTATGCAGTTTCTTGCTAGAGTCTATTTCCATTATAAAGTAAAATAGAACAAAATTTCCTAAGGGAGAATGTTAAAAATACATATATACTTTTTGTATTTTAAATGTACAAATAGAAGCGTATCGCCAATTTCTGTATTATATGTGCATACATTTATTTTTGTCTACTGAGATGGTTGTGCATACAAATTTAGTAGAACAAATAAATCTATCCAGCTATGTATGAAATGTTACTGAAATCACAAATGCAGATATTGAAAGGGATTTGCAGGGACTAAAACAAGCCTTGTTTATTTTATCTTTAATTCTCATTTGCTTTTATTTTGTACGTATCGCTTTTTAAACACGTTCTTTGAACACAGCAATTTCACTTGTCCTTCTTTTTGTTTTTTAAATAAACCTTACATTTAATCGACCCCTCCTTTTTTTGTGTGCTAGGAAAGAGGGGGAGGCAGACTGGGACTCAGAGGGGAGGCATGGGTGAAGTGTAATGTGGGCTCTCTGCTTCATCAGTTGCCTCTAAATGGAGAGGCTTTTTGCAGTCTCTTCTATGTCTCTGCAGTTATGTTCCCCTTTCAGAGGAAGGGTGCTCAGTCTCATCCACTGGCATGGGGAGGCACTTCATTTGATTTCCTGTCCCCTGGTGATCCTGCTGATTTTGAAACCAGTAAAAGCATTAGGCAGTAGTAAAACCAGGAGCCAGAGAAATAGGAACTGGAGTGTCCAGGATGGATAGGAGTCAAGACTCAGGTCATTGGAAATGCCTAAGTTTGTTATCACCTGGTTTTTGATCAGAGAGCTCAGGGTTTGAGGAGGTACTGGATGAAAACTTGGGGGGAAGTAAATGGATTCATGTGCCATGTTGGAAAAAATTAAAACAAAGATGGCTGACTATCTCCGATCTCAGAAACAATGAACATCAGTTGGCTAAGGGGCCTTTGCAATGCTGATTTCTTGCTCCTAGAAGGCATTTACTTTTTCCTTATTGTGAGAAGTATAATTTTTTGGAAAATGAATTGAATCTAGTTTCTTGTATTTCTTCCTAGATCTTCCCAGTTTACTGGTTGTTTAAATAGTTTATAATAGGGGCGCCTGGGTGGTGCAATTGGTTGAATGTTCAACTCTTGACCCTAGGTCATGATCCCAGGGTCGTGGGATCAAGCCCCACATCGGGTTCTGCACTGCTTGGGATTCACTCTCTTCCTCTCTTAGCTCTTCCACTACTTGCTCATTCTCTCTCAAAATAAATAAATAAACATTAAAAAAATTAATAGTTTCTAATAATAGAGTAATAGTTATGATCATACGTAGTGTATTATTACTAGTATTACGAATATTTATTGAGCAGCTACTATATGCCATGTGGTACTCTCTATATTAGCTTTATGCTCACATCAAACCTCTGAAGGTTTATTATTTTGCAGATATGGAAACCAAGGCAAAGAGAAGTGAAGCCCCTTGTTGGAAACCTCACAGAAGTAGAGAGATGGCAGATTGGTTTTTTAAACAGAGGCATCTAGGGTCTATAGCTCTATAATGCCTTCTAGTTATTTCTTGTAATGTTAGCTTGCCTCCATCTACACCCCCCAATTTCATATTTGCACACTTAGAAAACCTAAAGAAGGGTTGGAAGGAAAGTAGAATGAACATCTTTATATCTCTTACAAGAGTTATCACATTATACCCTATCATATTGGAACTACCGGTTAAAAATCTGTCTGCCTATCTTGCCATTTTTTTTCTGAATTGTTTATAAGTAAGTGGCAAGCTACATATATTTCCTAAGGACCAGACCATTCTCCAGTACAGTTTGGCATTGTAGTAGTCTTTGTTGCTGTAAACTAAGGCAGGCAGAATCCAGACCACCAGCAGGTAAAGACAAAAATCATGCCTTTTACTTGATATTTCCCAGTACTCTGTAATGAATTGTAAAAGCAGTTTCACGGACATACACCTGTACCCATGCACACATGGAGAGACTTTTTCAGAAACGTGAGTGATCCCCAAAGATTTGTTTTGCCCAGTCATGTTATTAGTGCGATACCCCTTGATCTGAAGTATGTCACCTTTACTCATTCTCTAAAGTTAGAATTAATAAGTAACAGTGTATATTAGTCACCTCGGCCTGCCACTAGAAAGGAGAGATCAGGTGGCTTAAACATCAGAAAGTTATTTTCTCATAGCTTTAGAAGCTAGAAGTCCAACATCCATGTGTTAGCAAATTCATATTTTGGTGGAGACTTGATTCCTGGTGTGCAGATGGCTACCTTCTCACTGTGACATCATGTAGCCTTACCACTGTGCCTGTATGGAGAGAATGGACACCATTCTTGCTGGATTAGGGCCCTGCCCTTAAGATCTTACTTAACCTTAATTACCTTGAAAAGGCCTTATCTACAACTGTGGTCACTTGGAGTTTAGGGCTTCAACAAGTGAATTTGGGGATGGGGGGTGTACAGAGTCCATAACAGACAGTTTGATGGACTGCTTGTGAAATATTGGAGGATTCGTTCCACTAAAATGTTAAGTGGTATTTCAACGTAACATTGAAAAGTTATGTGTTGTTAATTAAAGCCAGCTTTTGTATTATAATTAAAGTGGGAGCTATTGTGTGTGTGTGTGTGTGTGTGTGTGTGTTGATATGTGTGTATTTGCACTTGTGTGTATTTGACATACAGTATTGTTAGAGTTTTAGTTTCACACCATAGTGATTTGATATTTTTATACATGATAAAATGATCCCCATGACAAGTTGTTACCATCTGTCATCATACAAAAATTATTCTAGGATTACTGCCTATATTCCCCATGATGTATATTACATCCCTGTGACTCATATATTAGTTCTTAATCCCCTTCACCTATTTACGTCACCTGCCCTCTAATACCTTCCACCTTGAGTAACCTGTAGTTTATTTGATGTTTCCATGAGTCTCTTTTTGGTTTGTTTATCTATTTTGTTTTTTACATTCCACAGGTGAGTGGAATCATACAGTATTTGTCTTTCTCTGTCTGACTTACTTCATTTAGCATAATACCCTCAGAAGCCCATCTATATTGTCCAAATGACAAGATTTCATTTTTTCTGGCTCAGTAGTATTCCATGCATGTTGATGTGTCTGTGTGTTCACATCTTTATTCATTTATTGATGGATACTTAGTTTGTTTCCATATCTTGACTATTTTAGATAAATGCTGCAGCGAACATAAGGGTACATATATCTTTTTGACTTAGTGTGTTTGTATTATTTGGATAAATATCCAGAAATGGAATAGCTGGGTCATATGTTAGTTGTATTCTTATTTTTTTTGAGAAATTTGCACACTGTTTTAGATAGTGACTACGCCAGTTTACAATGTGACCAACAGTGTGTGAAGGTTTTCTTTTTTCCACATCCTTGCCTTGTTAAACTCATTATCCCTTGTCTTTTTGATAAGAGCTACCCGGACAGGTATAAGGTGTTACCTTATTCTGGTTTTCGTTTGCATTTACCTAATAATTAGTGATGTTGAGCATCTTTTCATGTGTCTGTTGGCAATCTGTATGTCTTCTTTGAAGAAATGTATACTCCGATCCTCTGCCCGTTTTTTAAGTGTTTTTATTTTTGTTGTTGTTGAGCCCTAGGAGCTCTTTATGTATTTTGCATATTTGCACCTGATCACATAGATAGTTTGCAGATATCTTTGCACATTCCTTTAGATTGCCTTAACATTTAATGATGGTCTACTCTGCTATGCAGAAGCTGTTTCTTTGATGTGGTCTCATTTGTTTATTTTCTCCTTGCCTTTGGAGTCACAAAGATGTTGCTGAGACTGATGAATTTACTGCCCATTTTTTCTTACAAGAATTTTATGGTTTCGAGTCTTCCATTCAAGTCCATCTATTTTAAATTAATTTTGTGTATGATGTAAATACAGTCTACTTTCATTCTTGCATTTGTGCCAGTTTTTCCAACACCATTTATTGAACCGACCTTTCTTCCTTGTATCTTCTTGGCTCCTTCTTACAGATTGTCCCTATATATGTTTGTGTTTTTATAGGCTTTCAGTTCTGTTCTGTTGATCATTTGTTTCTGTTGCCAATACCATACTGCTTTGGTTAGTATAGCTTTGTAGTGTAGTTTAAAATCAGGGAGCCTGATACCTCCAGTTTTGGTCTTCTTTCTCCAGGTTGCTTTGGCTGCTTGAGGTCTTTGGTAGTTCCATACAAATTTTAGAATAATTTGTTCTGCTTCTGTGAAAAATGCCATTGTCTCCTTGGTTAAATTTATTCCTAGGAATTATACTCTTTTTGATACAATTGTAAATGGTGTTGTTTTCTTAATTTCTTTCTGCTAGTTGTTTGTTTTTTAGTGGATAGGAATGCCCAAATTTCTGTATATTGATTTTGTATCTTGTGAATTCAATGAATTCATTTACCCCAGTATTTTTTTGGTGTTTTCTAAATATAGTATGTCATTTGCAAATGGTAAGTTTTCTTTTTTCCTTTCTGATTTGGATGCTTCTTCTTTATTTTTCTTGCCTAATCACTGTAGCTAGAATTTACAGTACTGGGTTGAATAAAAGTGGAAAAGTAGGCATCCTTGTCTTCTGGATTTTTGAGGAAAGGCTTTCATCTTTTCATCATTGAGTTGAGGTTAGCTGTAGGATTGTTATATATGGCTTTTATTATGTTGATGTATATCTCCTCTAAGCCCATTTGGTTGAGACTTTATATCATAAATGGATGTTGAATTTTGTTAAGTGCTTTTCTGTATCTTGGGAGATGATTGTATAGTTTTATCTTCCATTTTATTAATGTGATATATTATGTAGATTGATTTGCAGATGTTGAACCTTCCCTGCTCTCTGGAATAAATCCCACTTGATTGTGATGTATGATGCTTTTAATGTATTGTTGAATTAAGCATTCTAGTAATTTGGTGAGGATTTTTGCATCCATATACATCAAGAATATTGGCCTGTAATTTTTGTGAGTGTGGTATCCTTGTTTGGTTTTGGTATCATGGTATTGCTGGCTTCATAAAATGTGTTTGGACGTTTTACCCACTGTTAGTTTTTGGAAGAGTTTGAGATGGATAGGTATTAACTCTTTTTTGGATGGATGGTAGAACTTACCAGTGAAGACATCTAGTCCTGGTCTGTTGTTGGTTGGGAGGTATTTGATTAGTATTTTAATATCCTTACGAGTAAATGGTCCTTTCAGATCTTCTGTTTCTTCCTGAATCAGTCTTGGAAGATCGTATGTTTCTTGGAATTTATCCATTCCTTCTTGGTTATCCAGTTTGAAGGCATATAATTGTTTGTAGTAGTCTCTTGATACTTGTATTTCTATGCTGTCAGTTATAACTTTGCCTCTTTCATTTCAAATTTTATTTATTTGAGTCCTCTATTTTATTTATTTATTTATTTATTTATTTATTTATTTAGGCTAGTTTGTCCATGTGTTTGTCAATGAACCAGCTTAGTTTCACTGATCTTTTATCTTTTTAATA
Source organism: Herpailurus yagouaroundi (assembly GCF_014898765.1). NCBI lineage: Eukaryota > Metazoa > Chordata > Mammalia > Carnivora > Felidae > Herpailurus > Herpailurus yagouaroundi. Next base: position 610,265 of record NW_024412444.1, read on the forward strand.
GTTTCAAACAGAGAGGGAGGCAAATCATGAGACTCTTAAATACAGAGAACAAACTGAGGGTTAATGGGAGGTGTGGCGGGGGGGGAATGGGTGATGGGGATTGAGGAGGGCAAATGGTGGGACAGCACTGGGTGTATGTATGTAAGTGATGAATCATGGGAATTTACTCCCAAAGCCAAGAGCACACTATACCCTGTATGTTAGCTAACTTGACAATAATGTATTTTTTTAATATAATTTATCTTTTTAGTCTCAATTTCATTTCTCTTCACTTTGATCTTTATTACTTCCATCCCTCTACTAATTTGGGGCTTTACCTATTCTTTTTTGTCTAGGTCCTTTACATGTAAAGGGAGATTTATTCTTTGATATTTTTCTTATTTCTTAAGGTAGGCCTGCATTGCTATGAACTTCCCTCTTAGAAACCACTTTTGCTGCATCCTGTAGATTTTGTTTGATCATATTTTTGTTTTCAGTTGTCTCTAGGTATTTTTTTAATTTATTTTTTGTCCAAAGACCCACTGATTTTTCAGCAGCATGTTGTTTAATCTCCATGTTTTGGTGTTTTTTCCAGTTTTCTTTTTGTATTTAATTTCTGGTTTCATACCATTGTGGTTAAATAAGATGCTTGATATTATTTCGGTTTTCTTGAATTATTGAGACTTCTTCTGTGGCCTAAAATGGAATATATCTTGGAGAATGTTCCATGGGCACTTGAGTAGAATGTGTATTCTGCTGCTTTTCTATGGATGATTCTGTATATATCTGCTAAGTCCATCTGTTCTGATGTGTCATTTAAGGCTAATGTTTCCCTCCTGATTTTTTTGTCTGGATCATCTGTGCATTGATGTAAGTGAGGTGTTCACATTCTCAACTATTACTGTATTACTGCCTATTTTTTCCCTTTATGCCTATTAATATTTGCTGTAATATTTTGGTCCTCCTATGTTAGGTGGGTGGGTCTGGCCCCTGGTCCAGGGTTGGGGTTCATCAGCAGCTGCTTCTGTGCATTTGTGGGCAGAGCTCTCAGTGGTACTATCCACTGGTGCTAGCAAGTTAGGGGGAGAATTCTAAAATGACACCCATTCGGTGCCAGTATTAATAAGGTAGACTGAGATCACAAAAATGGCTCCCACCAGTGTCTTATTTTCTGTGGAGAGTCTCTGCTGTCTGCTGCCTTTGTAACAGACACTATACAATTGGTAAGTGGATCTCTGTGGTCTAGGGTGCATGTGCTTTTCAGATTGGTATTATTGAGCTGGTTTCTAGGTCAAGTGATTGTGCACATGAGCCCCTTTACACAGTGTCTCCAGTCCCCACAGTTTGATAGTTCTCCTGAACATAATCCTCATCAGTTTTCAAAGCCTGGTATTTGGGGGCTTGTCTATCCTGTGCAGGGTTGGTGTCTGATGAGATCGAATCCCTTGCTTCTCAAGGAAAAGTTCTGTACCGTTGTAATGTCTTCTGGTTGTGAGGGACTGAGGCTGGGATGATTTTTTTCCTGGTGAGTTCATGTCTCTGCCTCTTCCTGTCTCAATGCTGTCCTTTTATCCTTTGTTGTGGATGTTCTCTGAAGTGGTTTTTCAGGTCCCTTTTAGAGGGAATTACTCCATACGTGGTTGTAGATTTGCTGTGTCTGTGAGAGGAGGTGAGTTCAAGATCTTGCTCTGTTACCATCTTGAACCCACCTCTTTGACCTTATGCATTCACTTTTGGTTCTTTTAAGGCCACTGCCTATTTTTTCTCTTCTTCCAAACTCAACGCATAAATATTTTTTTTTCCCCTCTGGCTGCAATTACTCTTTTGGAGATTTTATCCAGTGTGCCATGACTTTATTTATTTATTTTTTTTTTAATTTTTTTTTTCAACGTTTATTTATTTTTGGGACAGAGAGAGACAGAGCATGAACGGGGGAGGGGCAGAGAGAGAGGGAGACACAGAATCGGAAACAGGCTCCATCAGCCCAGAGCCTGACACGGGGCTCGAACTCACGGACCAGGAGATCGTGACCTGGCCGAAGTCGGACGCTTAACCGACTGCGCCACCCAGGCGCCCCATTGTGCCATGACTTTAAATACCATCATCCTATATTCCAGTGGTAAGTAACTGTGCATCTGAAAACCAGACTTCTCTCTTGAATTCCAGACTCAAATGTCTTACTGCCTATTTGACCTTCCTCAGTTAAATATCTAATTGGCATTTAAAACTTAATAACCAAGCTCCTAGTTTTTCACTCATTTATTTAAGGGACAACCCACTATTCTTATTGTTCAGCTCTATAATTTTGGAGTCAGCATTGACTCCTCTCTTCCTCTCACATCTTAAATTTAAGCCATCAACAAATCCTGTCCCTTCTACTTTCGAAATAAATCCAGAACCTGACATTTTCTTATCATTTCCACTGCTATGATGGTCCAAGCTATTATCACCTCTCCTTGGATTACTATGGGCAGGTGCTATGTCTCTGCTTTCATCCTTACTTTTCTGCTCATAGTAGATCTTTAAAAAATATATGTCCGATCAGGTCATTCTAAGTTCATAATTTCCAGCGACTTCCCACCCCATTGTAAGTAAAAGCCCAAGCCCCCAGTGACCCATGAGGCCCTCTATAATCTGCCCATTCACCCTCCATTATTTCTCTGGCATCTACTATTAATTTTTCCTTCTTTCACATAGCTCTAGCTTTAAGGGCCTCTCTCCCTCTGATATCTTCAGGACTTACTCTCTTACTGCTTTAATTTCTCGCTCAAATGTTAGTTTCTGAGGCCCTCCCCATTTTCAATTGTATCTTTCCTGCTTTGTGTTTCTTTCATTACTAAAATATGAAAAGTCCTTGCGGAAGAGGATATTTGGGGGCCTGTTTTGTTCAGCATTGTTTGCATGTGCCAGCACGGAGTAAATTCTCAACAAATATTTATTGAATAAATGTGTCAACAAAAACAAGTCATTTATTCAACATCCATGGTTTTTCAAGTAGTTCACTATGTTCATTAAGCAGTTTAAGATTTATAACCATCGTGTGATGTCGATAATAAATTCCTTGTGTCTGAGAAAATGAGAGTGAGAGCCTCCTTGGAATTACCCAAGTCTGCAAGGTAGCATCCTAGCTCAGCAATTCTGACTGCGAGGCCATGGCTCCCTCTGTCGTTACCAGAAGCTAAAGAGAAGGCCATTTCCTCCTTGGGAGTCTTGTGAGATATTTTGTTCAAGTCTCTCTACTTGTTAAAACCACAGGTCATGTGGCTTTATTGTTCTATCGTCATTGCCAGCAGGGGGCCTGATGCCTAGTGTGAGCTCAGAAGATACTTGTCTCCACAAGTAAGTTACCAAACTTGCCCAGCTAGTCCCATGGCTACCATTGTTTTACATCGGTACTATGACATATCCCTTTGTGACTGAAAGCCAAGCTGGGGCAGGCATAGGGGGAGAAAGTTGAGAAATGTAGGAGAACCACAATCAGAAATACTAAGCATGTTTTCCAAAGGCGGTGACTAGCCACTGCCTCGTTGTCTGCTTTCTATCCATGAATTCTTCTTTTCAGCATCCTCTTTCCTCTGTCGTGCTTTCGTGGAGAGAAAGGATGAGAAAGCCACAGAGAAAACCACACTCAAATAGATGCCTTCTAAGAAGACCACTGGAGTGTGAGGCTTCCTTTTAAGGGTGTATGTTCTTGTGCTAGGCAGGAGAAGGAAGGGGGAAAAGGGATTTGAACAAAAGGAAAACGATCCAAGGGAAATAATAGCAGGAAGCACATCACTCTCATCTGATGCCTCCTGTGTCTCTATTGGCTTTCAAATAGTTTCAGCGAAAGAACTTCTGTTGCAAATGAAATTTTGTAGTTTCTCTCCTGAACAGCGGAAGGGCCTTCACTGCATTGAGACAAATGAACATTTCCTTTGTTGTTCGCAACGTCTCTAAAAAGCATAGTTCATAAGGAAAAAAAGATAAGCATTTAAACAGTTTCCTCTCCACATACGTTTAATCCATCTTCTATAGCAATTGCATAGTAGTAAATTAATGTTTTAAGAATGATCATAATACGTTGGATGATGTCCACATTAACTTCAGGTGAATGAAGAATTGCGTATCTTAGATTTTATGGTCTTGCTAGTATCTTAAGTCACCTTTTATTTTCCCCCCAAAAAAGTATGCCACCCCACCTGGTTGCAAGGTCAGAAGTGTGGAAAGGCATCAAGGAACAATGTCAAGTTTCCACAGTTAGAAGATATGTCTTCAAGAGCACTGAGAACAGTGTCTAGTCTGTAGCATATTGTATCCACGTGTTGGTTAAATAAATAGAAATAAATATCTTCCCTTCTACCTACCCAGACAAAACTGGCAGGGAAATGGCCTAGCAGCTCACAGGGATTAAGAGACAGCATCAAGACGATAAGAGTTTTGTTTTTTCTTCGGCCAGTTTTTCTTCAGAGAACAGCTCTACTCCTGGATAACTTAGTCTTACCTGTCCCAGTTCATACCTTGAAACAGTAAGGTAAATCCCATATGGAAAGTTTCAGCTGCAACCTCTCTTATGTATACATATTTACTTTAGTTTTCAAGATGGATCCCCAACCAAAATGTTTCCTGTTGCTGAAGAGGGAGATGTATCTTTAAGTGAATTTATTGGTAGTGGCCACTCGTTGGTCCCAATCTTATTGTGCAACGCATCCCTCCTGTACTTTTCTAGAAAAGTGAGTTTACTATGAAAATTTCTTGTCTGTTTTAAAAGCTTTCATTTTTCCCCCCAAGTAACAGGACTACACTACATAGTCGTGTGATGTTTATGGTGGCTAATTTTATATAACTACTTGACTGGGCCATGGGCTGCCCAGGTACTTGGTCACACTTTATTTTGTGTGTTTTTTGAGGGTGTTTTGGAGGAGTTTTGCATTCAAATTGATAGATTGAGTCAAGATTTCCCTCCTTAATGTGGGTGGGCCTTATCCAATCAGTTGAAGGCCTAAGTAGAACAAAAAGGCTGATTTTCCCCTGAGTAAGAGGGAATTATTCCTGACTATGGATTGGGACATTAATCTTTTCCTGCCATTGCAAGCTGAAACATCAGCTCTTGCTGAGTTTTGAGCCTTCCATTCGTTGAGCTGGAATGCCAACATGGGTTCTCTTGGGTCTCATCAAGCCCTTGGGCTCAGACTTGAACTGAACTTTTGGCTCCCGGGAATCTCCATCTTAGTGCCTTTACCCTAAAGATCTTAGGAATTTTCAGCTTCCATAAGCACGTGAGCCAGTTTCTTAGAGCCCTGGCTAATACAAGATGAACTGCTCAAGCAAGTACAATCTGTGGTTTTTGTGCATCCAGCTCACAATGGATTCCTGTCTTCTGCTCTCGTTCCTTAAGTACTTTTAAGAACTCGTTTCTGAAGACTTATCGCCTCCGCCAGAAACTGTAGGTTATAAAGAAATGAGGGCTATTCTTACTCCAAGACCACAGTCCAGTGTTATCAGTACACAGACAACTAGACCTAGTGACTGTATAGAGTCCCACAGACACTGTCCTCATGGAGGAAAGATGTTTTCAGAGGGAGACTGAGCCATTTCCTGTGATTGGCTGAGGTGGAGATGCCATTTTGGCGCCACTTAGTGGAATAGTAGTTAACTACAGCTCCTACCTTTCCCCTGCACACTTTGACAGTCCAGACACTGCCTGGGTTTACGTCTATTTTTCAACTTCTAGTTGTGTGACCTTGGGCAAATTAATGTTTGTACATTTTGTTAAACGTGCAAAAGGAATGAAAATAGTACCCACATCATAGCATTTTTGTAAGATTACATAGGAAAGTATTTCTAAAGAATTTAAAACAGTGCCTGCAAACTACCCTATTTTATCAAATCTAAGACCATCAATTGTGAGACAGACTGCTGTTTTGTGTATTTCTGAGAAAGAAAAGCATTGCCAATTACAGTGATAGGATGCTATCAGTTGTGATAGCTCCTGAAATGTTAAAGATGAGAAAAATATGTATCTTAAAAATCAATGAAGTACAATAGTCAGTGGTCTGTATAAGTGAATAAAATCCTAGACCAGCAAGCTGATTATTCAGAGACAAGTTTGTGAAAAGGAAAAAAAAATCTGTTTGTATTTGTGGATGGTTATCTAACTAGCAGCAAAATTCTAAGCAACTATAATATTAGTAAATGTCCAAATCACTTCTCAACTATTTTAAGTTGCTAAAACACATTTCCTTTATTTTCTTAAGGAGGTTAAGTGCTATCTTCATGGCTCTCTAGGGTCATTTAAAATCTAATTACTGTGGGGCGCCTGGGTGGCTCAGTCAGTTAAGCCTCTGACTCTTGATATTGGCTCAGATCATGCTCTCACGGTTTGTGAGATCGAGCCCTGCATGGGACTCTGCACTGACAGAGCGGAGCCCGCTCGGGATTGTCTCTCTTCCCTCCCCCTGCTCATGCTCACTCTCACTCCATCTCTCTCTCTCTTAAATAAATAAACTTAAAAAAAAATCTAATTAATGCATGATGGCTCTTATATAGATGGAATATTTGTGTCCCCCCCACCCAATTCATATGTAGAAGCGCTAATGGCCAAATGTGACTATATTTGGAGACAGAGTCTATCAGGAGGTAATAAAGGGTAAGTGAGGTCATAAGGGAGAGTTGGTGTTTTTATGGGAAGGAAAAAAAAAAGGAAGAGACAGCCGAGCACTGTCTTTGCCGCATGAGTGCGTAGTGAGAAGGCAGCTGGTTGCCGGAAACCAGGAAGAAAGCTCTCACCAGGAACTGAATTGGCCAGCATCTTGATCTGTTACTTAAGCCACCCAGCCTGTGGTACTTTGTTGTGGCAGCTGAGCAAATGGCAACAGTGGCCAACAAGGAGGGGAAGACACTGTTGGAGGACTGAGGATAAATTCACCTTGCCCCCCCCCCCCCCAACTACATGGCTAGCCATTCAGGGAATGTTTGACCTGACTGTGTTTGCTTGCAATTGGAAACCAGAGACAGGAGCTCCTCATGAACTCTTCGAAGACCTTATTTTTCTGCTTACTCAGCACTAAATTCCCATGCTCCTTTCCTCACATTGTAATTACGATTTACTTTTACTTAATTTTTACAGTTTGTGTATAACTACCTATGGGAAATCCGCATTCTTGTTGTATACGTTTAATTAGGTTTATAGTTGTAATCACTTGATGTTTTCTTCTGTAGTGGATTGAAAACTCTCTCTCATGATGGTGGTTTGATTCTCTGGGAACTGGTTCTGCTTTTATGTGTTTTACAAATGAAACTTTGCCTTAGTATTTGTTCTTGCCAGTAATTTTGAAGTTTGCTTCCACCGACAGTTAGCACAGTATGCAGAGGAAGGGTGAGAAACTTGTCAGAATAATATAGAGGTTGTTTTGTGGAAGGGCTAACTTTATCGATTAAAAACATTGCCTAATTCAGATTTTTAAGCCAGTTTTGTGATTGGAAGGCCCTGTACCAAACAACAGAAAGCAAGCAGAGCATTAGCCCCTGACAGTCTTTGGGGAAACCTGTTTTAATGAGTAGATGAGATTGCTTGTAATTCACGGAACGATTTATATGTAAATAGTACGTGTGAAAATTGAGAGTGCTCAAGGGGGCTTGAAAAGGTTGTCTTTTATTAATAATTTCTACACATTGCCTCCACAATCTTGTTTACATTGTTTTTATCAGAGCAGAGGTAAGTCTCTCCAATCCTGGTATAGCCAGAATTAGTGTATTAGTTATCTATTGCTCTGTAACAAATTAGCCTAAACCCTAGAAGCATAAAACAACCCACAAATTTTATTTCATACAGTCTCTTCTCTCATTATCAGAAATGGGGGTGTGACTTTGCTGGGCGGACCTGCTTCAGGGTTGTCTGATTGCAGTTAGCTGTCGGCTGGGGTTGAAATCTTTGAAGACTTGACCAGGGCCATAGGAACCATTGCGGGACAGTCTACAAAATAACTGGCATGTATTCTTTAAAAATGTCAAGGTTAGGGAAGATAAAGGCTGAAAAGTATTAGCTGATTAAAGAAGGCTAAAGAAATGTGAGAACGAAATACATCATAGGTCCCTGGGTTGGATCCTGAACAGGGGGAATAATGGCTATAAAGGACATTATTAGGACACCTGGAAAACCTGTAGATTATATAATAGCATTATGTAATAGCATTGTATCGGCATCAAATGTCCTGATTTTGGTAATTATGTAAGAGAATGTCTTTGTTCTTAGAAAACACACTCTCAGGTGTTATTTAAGGGTAAAGGGGTATCGTGTCTGCAACTGACTCTCAAATGGTTCAGAAAGATACATGAAAGAGAGGCAATGACAAGGCAAATAGGGTTGCATGTTAACAATGGTGAACGTACACATAAGGTATTATATTATTCTGCTATTGCTGCTGTGACCAGTGACCACAAGTTGAGGGGCTTATTTCTGTAGGACAGAAGTTTGGCACACTAGCTGGTTCCTCTGCTCAGAGTCTGACTTCTGGGTTAAAATCAAAGAATCAGCAGGAGTGCTTTACTTATGGAGGCTCTGAGGAAGAATCTGCTTCCACGTGTATTCAGTTTGTTGTCCGAACTCAGTTCCTTGTGGTTGTAGGACTGAAGTCACCATTTTCTTGCCTTTTGACCCCTCTGTCTTTAAGGCAGCGGTGGTGCTTTGAGTGTTTCTGTTTTCAATCTGACTTCCCCTTCTGTTTCATTTGTCTGCTTTCATGGGCTCATGTGATCCCATCAGCCCTATCTGGACAATCCAGGATAATTTCCTTCTCTTAAGATCAACCAGTTAGTGATTTAAAAAAAAAAATTTAGGGGCGCCTGGGTGGCCCAGTCTGTTAAGTGTCTGACTTTGGCTCAGGTCATGATCTCACCGCTGGTGAGTTTGAGCCCCACATTGGGCTCTGTGCTGACAGCTCAGAGCCTGGAGCCTGCTTTGGATTTTGTGTCTCCCTCTCTCTCTGCCCCTTTCCTGCTCATGCTCATGCTAGTGCTCTGTCTCTCAGAAATAAATAAATGTTAAAAAAGTATTTTTTTTTTAAATTTTTAAATGTTTATTTTTGAGGGGGAGAGGGGAGAGAGCATGCATGTGCAAGTGGGAGGAGAGCAGAGAGAGGGAGAGACAGAATCCCAAGCAGGTTCTGAGCCATCGGTGCAGAGCCCAGTGGGAGGCTTGAACTCACTGACCGGGATCATGATCTGAGCCAAGTTCAAGAGTTAGACACTTAACAGACTGTACCACCCAGGTGCCGCTAACCAGCTAGTGATTTAAATTATATCTGCAAAATCTCTTTTGCCATGTAAATAACCTAATTTAGCTGTGGCAGTGATACTAGGAGTTGAAGGTCCTGGGGGCTGAATTTCTGACTACCACAGGTTCATAGGAGTTTTGTTTTGTTTTGTTTTTTTTTTTTGCATTATTCATACCACCTTTATATATATTTGAAATTATATGAAAGGGAAACGTTATAAAGATTCCTAAACATAGAACAGGAAGTTAGAAAATGTAGTCATGGCATCATTCGTCTATGTGGTAGCTTCATTTTTCCCTCACAGTGCCGCGTTTGTTTTTCTCCCCCTTTAATCCATCAGGTCACCACCAAATCAAGGAAGGGACCTGTGAGGTGGTCGCTGTGCACAGGTGCTGTAATAAGAACCGCATAGAAGAGCGATCGCAAACAGTCAAGTGTTCCTGCTTCCCAGGACAGGTTGCTGGCACAACTCGGGCTCAGCCTTCTTGCGTTGAAGGTAAGACCTTTCTGGTCCATATTCTCCAATCCTGCAAAAAGTGCCTAAAACTACCAAGAACCTCCTTGCTTTACAGTCCTTGCAACTCAAGGAATATGAGGCTGATTCTAGGTTAGTGCTGCTCTGAAAATGAACACAATTGTAACTCCACAAATTGCTTGGTGGATAAGGGAAGTTAATTAATGATATTTCCCAGCAGGTACTAGTAGGGAATTCTGTTACTGGACAGTCAGGGAGATAGGCTTTGATTTTTTTTTTTTTTTTTCCAGCTGTCTATCCAAATCGTGTGCATCAAAGCAGTTGCTTCCTGGGGCACCTGGGTGGCTCAGTCGGTTGACCGTCTGACTTCAGCTCAGGTCATGACCTCATGGTTTGTGAGTTCGAGCCCCGCGTCGGGCTCTGTGCTGAGAGCTCAGAGCCTGGAGCCTGCTTCGGATTCTGTGTCTCCATCTCTGCCCCTCCCCTGCTCATGCCTCTCTCTCTATCTCTTTCTCTCACAAGTAAATAAACATTAAAAAAATATATATTAAAAAAAAAAGCAGTTGCTTCCCTAGACACAATTTTCTCCCTGATCTCAAGCTCTCAATTCCAAAGCGATTAGCACCCTGATTTTCTCAACTCGTATTTAATGTTACAGACTTACATTCTCTTTATATCTAGTTTACTATTTTAACAAACATTTATGAAACATCTTCTTTGGAACAACTTCCTTGAGAAAAGTTTGGAATCACATGTCATTTATTGTCTCCAAATCCCCTAGCAGAGTGCTGTGCCAATGAATATTTTTAAAAAATGAATGAATGTTGATAGAGGCCTGGGATTGATTCCTTTTGATGCCTCTGGCCGCTTCTAGCAGACAGCTTGTTAGAAACAAGTATCATTCCCCAGGGGAATGGATACATGAGGTTAAGGCTTGTAGCACTTGATCTATAGTGGCAAGAAAACTCCCTGAAAGTGAATGCTTCTACTCTTACTTGATGCGTGTCTAAAGGTCAGCCATTAAAATGCACATATGCATTCCTTACTCCAGAATCACACAATCAAGAATAATAATTGACTTTCCCATATCCCACCTCCCCTACCAAACACAGGTACAAATTTATGGTCTGTATGGTCACTAGAGTTGGGTATCAGCATGATCTCAGCGACCGTTAAATCTGGAAAGTGAATATGGCCAACTTACCATCTGCAATTCTTCATAGAAACCCTGGGGCCAAATGTGTTGCTGAATTCAGATTTTTTAAAGGCAGCATAGTACATACAGCATCTGTTACCTAACGAACCTACTGTCTTTTCCAGTTGTACCCCATATTCACAGATGCTGGTATTTCTACAGTGCAGTATATAGAATATTCTTTCGGAACAGGATAGGGCAAGATGACCAACCTCCTGTTAATTCAAATCAGGTTTTGTTGCCATTGTACAGAACTCCTGTCCATTTTCAGAGCTTTTTGGATTTGGGGATACAGATAAAGGACTGTAATCTATAAAAGAAGATGGTTAACATTAAAACAAGACACACTTAAAAGAAATTTGCCAAGTTCCTCTCTCTCCAGCCGGGACAGCTGAACATATTTATTTTCTCCATCAATTGAATCCAAACCATACCTGTTTTGTCTCCAGTTCTCTGTGCCGCTGTCACCTCCACAGTGTAGGAGCCCAGATTACATTTTGACAAGCTTACTACTCCTATCTCCCATTTTCCGCCCTGCAGTCAGAAGATCCTTCTGCAAAAACAGAACTTACCATGTCAGTCCTGTGTTTAAAACCACATTTGCGTGACCTCCCAGTATCTTTAAAATAAAATCCAAATTCTTTACCCTGGCTTTTGAAGCCTGGCGTAGTCTGGCTCTGTCTCCCTGCTCTCTTTCAACTATACTACCCACATCCAAGTGGGGTCCTTTATGTTCCCTTTTTATTTTTGAGGGGGTGGGTGGGGAAGGGACAGGGAGAGAGGAGGACAGAGGATCCGAAGTGGGCTCTGTGCTGACAGCAGAGAGCCTGATAATAGGGCTCAAACTCACACACTCTGAGATCATGAACTGAACCAAAGTTGGATGCTTAACCAACTGTGCCCCTAGGTGCCTTACTTTATGTTCCCTTTTATCCTGCACTTGTACCTGTATCCTTGGCCTGGATCATTGCCTTCTTCCCCACAACACACATTCTGTCTACTTAATTCCTCCTTTCCTTCCATATCTCCTGTATGCTCTTGTGTCTCCCTGTATATCCAGTTCATGACATGTATCCCGTTATGTTTTCAGATCTGAATGTGTGCGTTCCATTAATCTCTAGGTTGCTTGAAGATGAGAGCTGTCTCTCTTTCTTCTTTCTACCCACCCTCGCATTGGCTGGTGCATGAATGATTTGGGCACAATGGAGAACATAATCATTTTCAGTAATCATAGATTGTTTTCAAATGAATGTGTTTGTTTACTGTGTGGATTTTAAACCTCAAGAATTTTGAATTATAGCATAAACTCTATTCTATCCAGCACAGAATCTTTAGATATAAGAAGTCTTCTACAATTTCTCTCAAAGCATCAGGATCTGGAAAATACAGTTAGGGTGGCAATCATATTTAATATCTTTCCCTTACTAAAGAAAATATTAATACCTTATTCTGCAGTAGCTTACTTTAATCTTTATATACATTTATTATTTGGGCCAAATCCCTGTTGGCCACCACTGTAAGAATAACTGCATTTATCTGTTTGGTCAATACATTTTTTTTTTTTTTTGGCCTATTTGTGTATTTGAGATAGTTCTCCAGAAAAAGTGGTATATTGCAGTATGAATGCATGTTTTACCCAAATGGTATCATAGTGTGTGTGTGTGTGTGTGTGTGTGTGTTTTAAATTTACATCCAAGTTAGCATATAGTACAACAGTGATTTCAGGAGTAGATTCCTTAATGCCCCTCACCCATTTAGCCCATCCCCCCTCCCGCAACCCCTCCAGCAACCCTCTGTTTGTTCTCCATATTTAAGAGTCTCATATGTTTTGTCACCCTCCCTGTTTTTGTATTATTTTTGCTTCCCTTCCATTAGGTTCATCTCCTTTTTATCTTAAAGTCCTCGTATGAGTGAAGTCTTATGATACTTGTGTTTCTATGACTAATTTTGCTTAGCATAATACCCTCTAGTTGCATCCACATAGCTGCAAACAGCAAGATTTCATTCTTTTTGACTGCCGAGTAATACTCCAATGTTTGTGTGTGTGGGTGTGTGGGTGTGTGTGTGTATCACACACACACACCCACACACACACCCCCCCCACCCCCCCACCCACCCACCACATCTTCTTTATCCATTCATCCATCGATGGACACTGGGCTCTTTCCATACTTTGGCTATTGTTGATAGTGCTGCTATAAATATTGGGGTGCGTGTGCCGCTTTGAAATATCATACCCGTATCCCTTGGATAAATACCTAGTAGTCCAATTGCTGGGTTGGAGGGTAGTTCTATTTTTAATTTTTTGAGTAAGTTCCATAGTTTTTTTCCAGAGGGGCTGCACCAGCTTGCATTGCCACCAACAATGCAAAAGAGATCCTCTTTCTCTGCATCCTCGCCAACATCTGTCGTTGCCTGAGTTGTTAACGTTAGCCACTCTGACGGTGTGAGGTGGTATCTCATTGTGGTTTTGATTTGTATTTCCTTAGTGAGTGATGTTGAGCATTTTTTCATGTGTTGGTTGGCCATCTGGATGTCTTCTTTGGAGAAGTGTCTATTCATGTCTTTTGCCCATTTCTTCACTGGATGATTTGTTTTTTGGGGTGTTGAGTTTGATAAGTTCTTTATACATTTTGGATACTAACCCTTTATCTCATAATGTCGTTTGAAAATATCTTGTCCCATTCTGTCGGTTGCCTTTTAGTTTTGCTGATTGTTTCCTTCGCTGTGCAGAAGCTTTATTTTGATGAGGTCCCAATAGTTCATTTTTGCTTTTGTTTCCCTTGCCTCCAGAGATGTGTTGAGTAAGAAGTTGCTGCAGTCAAGGTCAAAAAGGTTTTTCCCTGCTTTCTCCTGGAGGATTGTGATGGTTTCCTGTCTTATATTTAGGTCTTTCATTGATTTTGAGTTTATTCTTGTCTATGGTGTAAGAAAGTGGTCCAGGTTCATTCTTCTGCATGTCGCTGTCCAGTTTTCCCAGCACCACTTGCTGAAGAGACTGTCTTTATTCCATTGGATATTCTTTCCTACTTTGTCAGATTAGTTGGCTATGCATTTGTGGGTCCCTTTCTGGGTTCTCTATTCTGTTCAACTGATCTGAGTGTCTTTTATTATGCCAGTACCATACTGTCTTGATGGTCTTGATGATTACAGCTTTGTAATATAGTTTGAAGTCTGGGATTGTCATGCCTCCAGCTTTGGTTTTCTTTTTCAGGATTGCTCTGGCTAATTGGGGTCTTTTCTGGTTCCATACAAATTTTAGGACTGTGTTTCTAGCTCTGTGAAGAATGCTGGTGGTATTTTGATAGTATTGCATTGAATATGTAGATTGCTTTGGGTAGTATTGACATTTTAACAATATTTGTTCTTCCTATTCAGGAGCATTGAATATTTTTCTGCTTTCTTCTGTCTTCTTCAATTTCTTTCATAAGCTTTCTATAGTTTTCAGTGTATAGATTTTTCACCTCTTTGGTTAGGTTTATTCCTAGGCATTTTATGGGTTTTTGTGCAATTGTAAACGGGATTGATTCCTTGATTTCTCTTTTTGTTGCTTCATTCTTGGTATATAGAAACGCATCTGATTTCTGTGCATTGATTTTCTATCCTGTGACTTTGCTGAATTCATGAATAAATTCTAGCAGTTTTTTTGGTGGAATATTTTGGGTTTTCCATACAGAATATCATGTCATCTGAGAAGAGTGAAAGTTTGACCTCCTCTTGGCCAATTTGGATGCCTTTTATTTCTTTGTGTTGTCTGATTGCTGACGCTAAGATTTCCAGTACTATGTTGAATAACAGTGGCGAGAGTGGACATCCCTGTCTTGTTCCTGACCTTGGAGGGGAAAGCTCTCAGCTTTTCCCCATTGAGGATAATATTAGCATTGGATCTTTGGTAGATGGTTTTTATGATCTCGAGGTATGATTCTTCTATCCCTACTTTCTTGAGAGTTTTTATCAAGAAAGGATGCTGTATTTTGTCAAATGCTTTCTTTGCATTGATTGAGAGGATAATGTGGTTCTTATTCTTTATTTTATTGATGTGATGAATCACATTGATTGTTTTGCAGGTATTGAACCAGCCTTGCATCCCAGGTAAAAATCCCACTTGGTCATGGTGAATAATTTTTTAATGTATTGTTGGATCCGATTGGCTAATATCTTGTTGAGCATTTTTGCATCCATGTTCATCAGGGAAATTGGTATATAGTTCTCCTTTTTTAGTGGGGTCTTTGTATGGTCTTGGAATCAAGGTAATGCTGGCTTCATAGAAAGAGTTTGGATGTTTTCCTTCCATTTCTATTTTTTCAGAACAGCTTCAAAAGAGCTTCTTAACACTTCTTTAAATGTTGGGTAGAATTCCCCCGGAAAGGCATCTTGGTCCTGGACTCTTGTTTTTTGGGAGATTTTTGATTGCTGATTCAATTTCTTTACTGGTTATGGGTTTGTTCAAATTTTCTATTTCTTCCTGTTTCATTTTTGGTAGTTTATATGTTTCTAGAAATTTGTCCATTTCTTCCAGATTGCCTATTTTACTGGCATATAATTGCTGATAATATTCTCTTATTATTATTTGTATTTCTGCTGTGTTGGTTGTGATCTCTCCTCTTTCATTCTTGATTTTATTTATTTGGTTCCTTTCCACTTTCTTTTTGATCAAACTGGCTAGTGGTTTATCAATTTTGTTAATTCTTTCAAAGAATTGGCTTCTGGTTTCATTGATCTGTTCTGTTTTTTTTTTTTTTTTGGAGAGGGGGTTGTTAGCTTTGATTTCTGCTCTACTCTTTATTATTTCCTGTCTTCTGCTGGTTTGGGGTTTTATTTGTGGTTTATTTCCCAACACTTTAAGGTGTAAGATTAGGTTGTGTATCTGACACATTTCTTTGTTCTTCAGGAAGGCCTGGATGGCTATATATTTTCCTTTTATCACCACCTTTGCTGCATCCCAGAGGTTTTGGGCTGTGGTGTTAATCATTTTCATTGCCTTCCATGTACTTTTTAATTTTCTCTTTAACTCTGTGGTTAGCCCATTCATTCTTCAGTAGGATGGTCTTTAGTCTCCAAGTATTTGTTATATTTCCATATTTTTTCTTGTGGTTGATTTTGAGTTTCATAGCGTTGTGGTCTGAAAATATGCATGGGATAATCTTGATCTTTTTATACTTGTTGAGGGCTGATGTGTGTCCCAGTGTGATCTATTCTGGTGAACGTTCCATGCGCACTGATGAAGAATGTATATTCTGCTGCTTTAGGATGAAGTGTTCTGAATATATCTGTTGAGTCCATCTGGTCCAGTGTGTCATTCAAATCCATTGTTTCCTTGTTGATTTTCTGTTTAGATGATCTGTCCAGTGTTGTAAGTGGGGTGTTGAAGTCCCCTACTATTATGGTATTATTGCCAATGAGCTTCTTTATGTTCATGATTAATTGATTTATATATTTGGATGCTCTCACGTTGGAGGCATAAATTTTTACAATTGTTAGATCTTCTTGATGGACCGACCACTTAATTATGATATAATGCCCTTCTTCATCTGTTTTTACAGCCTCTATTTTAAAATCTAGATTGTCTGATATGAGTATGGCTACTCCAGCTTTCTTTTGTCAACTATTAGCATGGTAGATGGTTCTCCATCCCCTTACTTGCAATCTGAAGGTGTCTTTAGGTCCCAAGTGGGTCTCTTGTAAACAGCATATAGATAGATTTTGTGTTCTCATCCATTCTGTTACCATATGTCTTTTGATTGGAGTGTTTAGTCCATTGACATTTATAGTGAGTACTGAAAGATATGAATTTATTGCCATTATGTTGCCTGCAGAGCTGGAATTTCTGGTGGTCCTTTCTAGTTTTTGTTGCTTTTGGTCTTTTTTTTTTTCCTCCCATCTTTTCTTTCCTCAGAGAGTCCCCCCTAAATTTCTTTCAGGGCTGGTTTAGTAGTCATGAACTCCTTTAATTTTTGTCTGGGGAACTTTTAATCTCACCTTCTACTTTGAATGACAGTCTTGCGGGATAAAACATTCTTGGCTGCATATTTTCCCGATACAGCACATTAAATATATCCTGCCACTTCTTTCTGGCCTGCCAAGTTTTTGTGGATAGGTCTGCTTCAAACCTGATCTGTCTTCCCTTGTGAATTAAGGACTTTTTTCCCTTGCTGCTTTCATGATTCTTTCCTTGCCTGAGTATTTTGTGAATTTTACTATGATATGTCTTGTTGATGGTCAGTTTTTGTTGAATCTAATGGGAGCCCTCTGTGCTTCCTGGATTTTGATGTCTGTGTCTTTCCCCAGGTTAGGAAAGTTTTCTGCTGTGATTTGGTCACAACACCCTTCTACCTCTTTTTCTCTGTCTTCATCTTCTGGGACCCCTATGATTCTGATGTTGTTCCTTTTTAATGAGTCATTGGTTTCCCTAATTCTTAAATCGTCTCTTTTGCTACTTTCCCTCTTTTTTTTCTGCTTCATTATTCTCCATAAGTTTGTCCTCTGTATTGCTGATTTGCTGCTCTGCCTCATCCATTCTTGCCACCATGGCATCCCTTTGAGATTGCAGCTCAGTTAGAGCTTTTATTAATTCATCTGGACTAGTTTTACTTCTTTTATCTCCACAGAAAGGGATTCTAATATATTTTCAAACCTAGTTAGTAGTCTTAATATCGTGATTCAGAATTCTGGTTCAAACATATTGCTTGTATCTGTGTTAAGTCCCAGTCTGTCGTTTCTTCCTGCTATTTCTTTTGTAGTGAATTCCTTCATTTTGTCATTTTGAAAGAAAAAACGGAATTAATAAGGTAAAAAAATTGAAATTTAAAAATTAAAAACAACACACACAGATCAAATAAATGATGCTAGATCCTAGGTGTGTTTTGGTGTGGGTGTTGAAAGGAGCTTAACAGGTTAGAGAAAACGAGAAAGATAAGAAAGGAAAAAAAAAAAAACGTTTAAAAATTTGAAAAAAAATGAATACAGTGAAATAGAATAAAATGAAATGATGGAAGTAAAATATAATTTGAAAAATTTACAAAAAAGTAAAATATTATATAGTGGAAAAAATTAAAAATATTTTTAATAAAAATACAAAATAAAAATATTTTATTTCTTTGTGTTCAAGAAAAAGAAAAAAAATTGAATAGATGGATCAGTGTACAGACTGAAATACGGTTGTAATTACACAAGTTTCCCCTAGAAGTCAAACTATGAAGCACTTTATAGTCCATAAATTAAGCAGGCAGAGAGATTTGTGGTGTTCCTGAAGAGTGAGGATGGCCCAGTTGGCCAGGGCTTAGTGTAATGGCTCCATTCTCCACTAGATGGCTCTGCTTAGCTCATGGGGTGTATTGTGGTGGTGCTTGTAGGGGTGTATGCGCATGTGCAGGAGGGGTGAAAAGGGTGTCACCCAGCTACCCAGTGTCTAGTATCAGAACTCTGTTCTGCCTGATCAGCAATTGCACACCCATCCTTTGTCTCTGGCTTCCATCCACTCCCCACTTTTACATTGTCCATGACCAAGCTGTTAGGCTGCCAGGCGGTACCTACCTCCTGAGTTTTATCTCAGATGCAGCTTTGTTTCCCAACCCTTCACTTCTGAGAAACTGCAGTTTGATCCACTCAGACCTTCTGGGGGAGGGTCTCACTGAGCAACGGCCAGGTGCCAGCCACACTACACGACGTGCTGCTGCCGATGTCCAGAGACTGTGGCTGGGTGCCAGCCCACCCCAGAAAAAATTCACGCAATTGTGTAGCAGTGTTTCAGGGATTATGGAAAATCACAACACACATCTGGCGCCAGGCTTCACCCTTAATGTCCTTGTTCCAGTACCAGCGAATGTGGTTGTTCTTTGGGGTCTGCTGGGACCTTTGCCTGTGGAGTAGCTGCACAGCCTCTACCAAATGTCCTCCCAGCAGGGAACCACCTTTCCCTCTGTGGCCCACGGACCCCTCGGACCTCACTCTCTGCCCCTGGGGATTTGCCCTTCCCACCAGAGTCCTGCTACGTATAGAGCTACAGAGTTTCAGACTCTGCGCTCCCCTTGTTTATAGAGTCATAATAGAATTTAAACCCTCTCCTTTCTCCCTTTTTTGTTCAGTCCCTGTGGCTGTTTCCACTTTTCCACTTTCCACTTTCTCTCCAGATGCTTTTCCTGTACTCTCCCCACCCCCCTCTGTCCTCTCTCTGCAAGCAAAAGCAGCTCCCTGCTCTCTGTGGCTTCTTTTTCCCCCAGTTTACCTCTTTGTGCCATATACCTGCTGAGTTCTGTGGTTCAGGTTGTACATATTGTGTTAATTTTCAAATCAGTTTTCTAGGTGTGCAAGGTGATTTAGTGTTGATCTGGCTGTATTTCATGGATGAGAGATGCAAAAAAAACAAACAAACCCAAAAACAAAAAAAAAAACCGTTCCATGCTGTTCTGCCATCTTGGTCCCTCCACCAATATTGTGTACTTCTTAATCCAACCTGTTATCATTGTTATGTTGATGAGATCTTTGTGTGCTGGTACCTATTGACCTGTTTTTTGTTTTGTTTTGTTTTGCCTTTTTTCTTTTATTTTTTTTACTCGCTTGATTAGCATTTCATTGAATGGCTGGGTAATAATTTGTTTAGCTGTTCATCTGCTGCAGGACATTTTAGTTGTGTCTGTGTCAAGACAAAGAGACTCATGCTAACTAAATGATTTCCTTAGTGTCATATGATGAGTAAGTAATAGAGATCAATTATTTGGTATCTGAGCAGAGTTGGTTCAGTAGAACATTCTGTGATGATGTATATATTCTTTCTATATATCTCAGCTAGATGTGTTGATGCACGTATGTCCACTAACATTGGCAACCACTAACCACATGTGGCTATTGAGCATTTGAGATGTTACTGGTATGGATTTAAATTTAAATTGGAACTTGTAACTAGAAGCTTCTCTATTGAACATTGCAGGATTAGCTGTATGTACATATGTAGCTCATGAATACAACATTTGTATCCAGAGACTAACCAAATTCTGAAGGATAGGATTATGATTGTGTGTTAATATTTGTGTCCCCTGCACCTAGCCTAGCCTGGCAAACAGTCAGTGTTCAATAAATGTTTATTGGATCAAAGTCACAGAGGAGATGTTGGAAGTCGTAGTTTAGGCTCTAGTTAGAATATGTGTCTGTTTTCATATCCCCCTGATCTTCTATTCATTATTTGAATGCTTCCATTAGGGCTTTTTAGCTTTATCCCATAATAATCTTTATCCCACAATAATTATGCAGGATCATGCTGCTAGTTGGTTTGTGGAAGACCTAGTCTCTGCTGATCCGTTCCTCTTTTCATATTTGTCAATAAGAATGTGGAGAGGATCTAAAATATAAAATTCACTTGAATTTACATTTAAATTAAAACAAAAGCGAGAAGACATTGGAGCAGGGCATTAATTAATGTTGACATAGAAAGTGGAATCTCCTTACGCATTTCTGTTAATCTGGAGCACAGATACTTACATTGTGTTTCCATTGCTTTTCCATAAAATCATAGCTTTTATTAGTTAAAAAGGGAGAAAAGTTAGCTGTTGTTTTTCCTCCAATAAGTTCTTTTTTTTCTTAGTTACAATTAACTTATAAAATCCTGTATTGTTGAAATGTGTCTGTCCCACACATTGGGGATTTGCCAGAGGGGTGGGAAATTACTTGATTATAGCCAAGGTTACTTGGTTCCTACAGCAAACAACTATGTGGTTGGTGAGCATGTTTCCATTTGAATCTTCAACTGCCAAATATACGAAGCTGTTTAATGACGGGAACTGTATTCTTCACGTTTATCAAAATACCACTCTACAGAGATAATGCTGAATGCTTTATGATAAAACGGGATAAATGTGTACTATGGTGAAGCATCATTTATTTTGTCAGAGTGAATGCTTTCTAAACATTGGGTTTAAAAAAGACTAATAGGGGCGCCTGGGTGGCGCAGTCGGTTAAGCGTCCGACTTCAACCAGGTCACGATCTCGCGGTCCCGGAGTTCGAGCCCCGCGTCAGGCTCTGGGCTGATGGCTGATGGCTCAGAGCCTGGAGCCTGTTTCTGATTCTGTGTCTCCCTCTCTCTCTCTGCCCCTCCCCCGTTCATGCTCTGTCTCTGTCCCAAAAATAAAAATAAACGTTGAAAAAAAAATTAAAAAAAAAAGACTAATAAAAGCTGAGAAATGGGAGGCAGCTATTTTTTTTCTTCTTCTGATGCCCCAGTTTGTTTTCTGAGATGTCACAGATTACTTAGTTGAGGCCTAGAATTCCTGTTCATATTGTAGACAACTTGCGTGGCTTTATGGACTGTGTGATAAGTTACAGAGTCTGTCTTCAAGATGTGATTTCACAAGGTTTTGTGACTGGCTGTGTTCCATGATGCCACCTGAAAGACAAAGTGGGTTTCTGAGTTTTTCCCAGTGGCGGTAGGGTGAATGACAACAAGGTGTACTTTACAGAAGCACTGGGGGAGGTTGGAAGGATGTGCACGCTGCATACATTGGTTCATTATATTTTAACTTAGCACATTGTACCTGGCATGTCCTAGGTGCTGGGTGATAGCATGTTAATGGGACCCTGGCCCTGCTTTCAAGGAGCTCAGTTTATGGGGAAAGAGAGACAAACTCTAGGAAATAAGGTACTTGAAGAGTAAGCAGATGTGGGGTCAGGGATGACATCCAGTGAGAAGCACTGGGTCTGATTTCACCAGGCAGGGGGGGAACTAAGTGGTGTAGCAGGGTAAAGCATGTCAGGATGAGCAGGGTGACCATGGGAACTAGAAGCAGCTCGTTTGGGCTCTGAGGTGGTCATAGTTGAGGCTGGAGATGCAGGCAGAGCCTTTGATATTAGAGACCTGCCGTCAACTCAAATTTTAGGATTTAATTCCTGCCTTTGGGGAATTTATATTCAAGGAGCAAGGTTGATCTCAAATACCCTAAAATTCCGGAAAAGGAACGATGTGATCTCTGAATTTGACGGGTCAGATAGGTTGTCAGCATAGGTTTCAGGGTGAGCCCTGGAGTAGCCAGGATTTGTGTGTGGGAGAGAGAGCAGTGAGAGAGAGCCAGAGAAACAGATTCAGAGAGAGATGATGCAGATTTTCGTCTTGGGGGATTGGCCACAGTGGAGGCAGGAGGGAAGATAAGGAGTAGAGGTGGCATTGTATTTACCATGTATTGGGATTATTTTCACCAGCCAAAGCTTTAATGAAGTCTCATGAACTAGCTCAGCTTCTCATCATGGGCTGAGTACATCTCCGTAACCAGAGTTAAAATTTTTTTTTCATGTTTATTATTTTGCAAGAGAGAGAAACCATGCAAGTTGGGTGGGCGGGCAGAGAGAGGGAGACACAATCCGAAGCAGGCTCCAGACTCCGAGCTGTCTGCACAGAACCGGACTGGGGCTCGAACCCGTGGACGGTGGACTGCGGTGCGGCATGATGACCTGAGCTGAAATTGGATGCTTAGCTGACTGAACCACCCAGGCACCCCTTTATTTTTAATTGAGAGTGTGTGCAAGTGGGGGAGGGGCAGAGAAGGGGAGAGACAGAATCCCAAGCAGGCTCTGCACTGTCAGTGCAGAGACCCTTGCAGGGCTCACACTCAACCAATGGTGAAAAAGAGTCAGACCTTTAACTGACCGACCCACCTAGGCGCCCCACCTCCATCAATGTTTCTTAACCAGGGGTGATTTTGGCCATCCTAGGGATAGTTGATGATGTCTGGAAATACTTTGGGTTGTATACTGGGGGAGAGGGTGCTACTGGCGTCTCGTGGGTTGAAGTCAGGGATGCTGGTGACAGTGTTATCATTTGCATGTATACCCCATACAATCGAGAATTATGGGGCCTCTAAAGGGCTACGATCGAGTAACTCTGCCTTAGAGGCAGGTCCCTGCTGTACATGGTTGTACTGTGTGAGCTTGCACGTAGTTTAGAAGACAAACCTAGATCCCAAAAGATCGTTCTGTACATATTTATCCACAGCTTCAGTCAGTACTCTGTGTACTTTGCGGAAAAAACAGTACCTTGTTATATGTGAAGTGTGTGAACAAGTGAAAGGTTCTTGAACAAAAAATCGTGTTCGTAGGACTGCCTTTTTGCATGTTACCTGGGTCAGGTTGGAATGGCTTCTTTTCTTGAAATAACAAATCTAAATTGGCAGGTCTTCCCACCTGCCTACCTTTAAAGTTAACCAACGGCTTAAAGTTAATAAACCTTTCTTTTTTTTTTTTTTTTTTCCAACGTTTATTTATTTTTGGGACAGAGAGAGACAGAGCATGAACGGGGGAGGGGCAGAGAGAGAGGGAGACAAAGAATCGGAAACAGGCTCCAGGCTCCGAGCCATCAGCCCAGAGCCCGACGCGGGGCTCGAACTCCCGGACCGCGAGATCGTGACCTGGCTTAACCGACTGCGCCACCCAGGCGCCCCAATAAACCTTTCTTTAAGGTTAATTCGCCAAGAGCATCTTGAAATGACAATGTTAAGAACAAAGTAGCTAAGTATATTAGACACTCAGAGCATATTTTTGTGATCGTTTCTATTTTTAAGACATCCATATTCTAGGAAGATGTGTTCTTCACCTTTCTGTCTGTAGTTTCATCGTCAAAGTGCCCTTTTCTTTAGAAAAGCTTAACTGGGCGTAAATACAACTGAACTAAGACAAAAAATGGAAGACCACCTCCTGAGAAGTGAGCCTGTTTGTTGGTAGTCTTATTCAAAGGTGGGTTTATGTAAATAGCTATATGAATACATACTGTGTTTTATGTCATGGAGTAATATTTAATTGGGACAAGGAATAGAAAAAAATCTCAATCTACTTTATGCAACAGAGAGGACAGAAAATGTACCAGGAACGAAATAGCTAATTGGTCCCATTATATTTTCACCTAGAAAACAGCATTACAGAAAACACTAGTCACTACCATAAAAGCAGAGCTTCAGGGTTTTTTGTTTTGTTTTGGGTTTTTGTTTTTTTTTTTGTCTTCTTTCTACATAAAACTAGAAATTCATTACAGGTTGGCAGCTTGAAGATAGGGATGTTTTGTATTTTCATAAGTCAGGAAGGCATGGGGCTTTCTAAAGAATTTTATTTTAAAAATAGAAGTGACAAGACACTTTCTCATTATGAAATTTTATAACAGGATAAAATAGATACCTCCTACAAACTTATTTTCCTCTGGAGACAAGGCTCAGTTAAGTGGGCAGATGTTCTCAAGAGTTATTTTAACAAAATCCTGTTCCTGGGTCCTTTGTTTCCACCCAAAGCTGAGCTCAGTACTACGCACTCAGAGCTTGACCTTCTGGGCTTTTTTCTAAAGATTTTTTTTAATCTTTGTTTGTTTTTAAGACAGAGACAGAGCACCAGCAGGGGGAGGGGCAGAGGGAGCCACAGAATCCCAGGTAGGCTCCAGGCTCTGAGCTGTCAGCACATAGCCGGACAGGGGGCTTGAAGCCATGAGCTGTGAGATCATGACCTGAGCTGAAGTTGGATGCTCAACCCACTGAGACACCCAGATGCCCGGACTTCTGGACTTTTTAATCACCTTATTCACTGGTGGGTGAAACCCTTAAATGGTCCTCACTTTAGCTGTGAGTTCTTTAGTCAGTCTTTAACCCATTAAGGAACTGGAAACTTTTCTTGTGGCTACTGTGGTGCTTCTCGTGAAGGTTTCCTTTCTGAAAGAGTATTTGTTGTTAAGTAAGTCTTTAACACACTTGTAGGGTCCCACGTATTCACTAAGATATGAAAATGATTTTTTTTAAGCAAATAGCAACCTATCCTGAAATTTAAAGTCTATTTTAAGGAACCTATTGTGAATCTGTCTCCAGAAAAATCACATTTTCCAGTTAAATGAAAGAAAACTGGTAAATAATTTCACAAGAGCTCGATCTTCCATGCTTTGTTATTTTATTTAAATAAATTTACGTTTTTAAAGTATTCTGAAACTGTTTTACTCTTTTCTATAGTTAAGAATTGGCATTTTTTTAAATCCCCTCAAGCTCCTTTTCTAGATTTGGCATCAGAATTATCTTGGGACCCCATGAGGCCAATAAGGGCTTGTATTTCTCTGCTGTGAAGTTGAGATAGAAAGAATCAAATTATTTCCTCTGTAGGGAATTTACGCCCAGATTTCTCAACTTATGCCTCACTTGGTCTCTTTCAGACTCCTTTTTGTCCCCAATGGTTTATCACCTGCCAGACTAGCTCTCCTGGGCACACAGTTTTCCCTTGGTTGTGGAACCACCTTACTAGAAACTTTCCATAGCTCCCTTCTGCTTGGGAAATCAAGTCTAATCTGGACTTGACATTAAGAGCCCCTGAAGGTTGCTTCTCAGACCACCTTGCTCAGCTGACTGTCCTTTGCTTTTCTGCTGACCCCTCACTGCAGCCACATGGACCTCCTCCTGGCTTTCTGGTGGGTCACTCCCTGCCTCAAAGCGCCAAGTGTCTTCACTTCCACAGATCACTTGTCATCTGTCTGGGCCTCTTTGGAATCCTCCATGAAGCCCTGACACCTGTCAGGTTGCCACTGCTGAGTGGCAGAGAATCTGCCTAAGAAAACTGTTTTAAAGATAAAAAAAAAAGTATTTTAAATTCAGCTGTAACTCTGTGTAAATATAACTAAGCTCTGTCAACATTTATATAACTTTTGCAGTCCTGCAGATGGAATTTTCAAATTGAGGGTTGGGAACCATCTCTTATTTATCTTTATATCCACTTGGGACCAACCTGAGGTATTCAGAAAATAATGAATGACTGGTCAGCACATTGAATCTGGTCAAACTCTGTGTAGCCTATGGTAACCTAAACTATTATTGTAAATTGTGGTACAGTCGAAAGACTTGCAGATCAAGAGGAAGAAGCCTAGGTTCTCATACCTCCTCCCTCATTTTACTCGCTTTGTGGAAGGCTCTTGTTTTTATTTCCGGAACCATCTGCCTCTTCTTCCTGCTGCTGAAGGTTGTTGGGACAATCAAAAGAGCAACGGTATAGAAAGGGGCTTTGAAAATAACAAAGCTCCACCCAGTTTTAAGGTGAGATTTCTATAATGTTTGTGACTGAAGAGCATACAGCTTTCTCCAGCTTCACCCGACTGTCTCTGTCTACTCAAGTTCATTGGCAGTTTCTGCCAAAATAAGTAACCCATAGAGCTATATTCCTTTCTCAGCGTTGGCACCTTCTAACGTATGGTTTTTCTAGATCACAATTGTGCCTCATTTAGGGATTATTGGTTTTAATAGGACTCTAATCTGATAGTAGCACAGTATTGGGCCAGAGTAAGGAATGGTGGTTTCGTGTAGAGTAAACACAATGTCTGGCCATTTCAGCAGATAATGAAATGGTCCTGTGCCCTAATCCTGCCATAGTGCTGTTGCCTGACAGGAGAAGAGTTTTTAATGCATGAGCTTGGTGTATTATCTACTGTGGTTACTGCCTGTATACCTCTAATTGTTTCTACTACAGCTCGCTGGTGTGAGGGAGGGGTATGAATACAACAAGGGTTGATGAGGGGGCTCCAGTGGTCGAATGCCTCTGTTCCAGTGCTGTTTGCCCAGTGTGACTTTGAGCCTCAGCCTTTTCTTCTCCATAAAATGAAGGAAATACATTTAGCAGGATGCCTGACCCTCAGTAAAAACTAGCTATTAGGAATTCTCAAGATTTGCTTGAAATTGAGTTCAGACTTCCCAAGACGTGGTAGTTAAAGTCACATCCATTGAGGTATGTTTTTTTTACCTAAGTGCTGCTATTTCAACAGAAAAACAGCTCTGCGTGCCTGGGGGGCTCTGTCAGTTAAGCGTCTGACTCTTGCTTTCAGCTCAGGTTACGATCTCACAGTTTCATGAGTTCCAGCCTTGCATCAGGCTCTGCGGTGGCAGCATGGAGCCTGCTTGGGATTCTCTCTCTCCACCCCTCCTCCACTCACACTGTCTCTGTCTCTCTCAAAAGTAAACAAACTTTAAAAAAATTAAAAACAAGAGAGAAACAGGGCTCAGCCACCCCATCTCCCTAAATCCACACACCCTACCTGCAGCCCTAGATCTCTGATCCGTACCAGCCTTCTGGCTGGGCCCACCTTTAAATATGAATCACATTCCCTTTTGTCCTTTGACTCTGTGAGAATACCTGGCCAAGTTGATGGAGTTTCCTTAACTTCTAGTAGTCTGCGTCCACACCTGGAGAATTCTTACTGGTAGATGTCAGCAGGGATGATGGGGTAAGGAGGAAAGAGAATTCCCAGGTGAGAGAACAAGCCTAGGATGTGGGCATGTGAGGGAGTACCAGGCTTACCAACTTTTACTTGTCTTCCAGCTGTTGAGTTTAAGGAGTTATTCTACCACTTGCTGGACTGGCATGGAGAGATGAACCCCTCTCTGATGGAAACATTTACTGTTTTTAATCTGTGCCACTGGCAACAAAGCCCGTCAAATGTACTGACTTTGCCAGCTCAATATGCACTGTTGTAACCTACAAAATGATGACCACACCAGTAGCTAACATTTTCTGACAGCCCAGTGACTGGTCCATGGTTAGCCAAGACTTTGCTGTGGATTACCTTTATCTTCTTGACATCTGTGGTGAGGTTCTATTTTTATCCCCATGTTACAGATGAAGAAACTGAGTCCAAGAGGAGTTAAATAGCCTAAGGTCATGGGCGGGAAAAAAAAAAAAAGCCCAGCCAAATCCATACCCAGGCATGTTGTAAAGCTTGGGATCTCACTGTTTTCTAGAGCATGTGGCTGAACGCAGTCTTTAAATTGACTTACGTTGAAATAGTTCTTATTTACAGTCTGAAATCTGTATACTGATCCATCTGAGCTTCATGTCGTCCCTGTTTGGAGGAAGAAACACCTTCACGAACACTGGCCTTTGTTTTCCAGCTTCCATCGTGATTCAGAAGTGGTGGTGCCACATGAATCCTTGCTTGGAAGGAGAGGATTGTAAAGTGCTGCCAGATTACTCAGGTTGGTCCTGTAGCAGTGGCAATAAAGTCAAAACTACAAAGGCAAGTATAGACAAACACAACTCTCATTTACAACTTCCCCAGGTTATTAACTATGTGGGGTTCCCCCCTTCAGTTTATCCTGGCACCACCAGCAACGCTATTTTATGTTGATAAACCTCCTTGGCTGGTACCATCCCATTACTTTGGCCTTTTGAAAAGCCCATTGCCTGATATCACCCTTTATGTCAGATCGTATGGAGCAGGGACTTGCTGGATGAGTCACTCAATTCATTGCAGCTTCTTCGGGAGCCCACTTTAAAATAAAGGAATCAGAGTCGACAGCCAGCATATCCAAACAGCATGGTGAGATTCCACATCCAGATGATTTGCTCAAGGAGGGATACTTCCTGTGAGGAGTAAGACTTATATAACACTTGGATTTAAGTCAAGAGTTGTCTCTCGCAAGGATGTGCTTTCTTGTCCCCACACTTGCAGAAGTCTACCAGTGTCTACCCAGTTCTTGAGCCTAAAATCTTACTTCTTCCTTACCTCTCTATGTCCAGTCTATTACTGGTCCCTGCGCTTGTTATTTCCACCTCCCTCCTTGAGCGTTGGTCACCATCCTTACAACAGCGGTCCTGTCCCCACTGTGTCTCATGTTGATACCTCACATCCACTCATGCTCCCTTTTTAGGTCATTCTCCATATGAGGACCACAATCACATTTGTGAAATGCAGATATTCCTAGCTAGTCTGCCTGCCTATCTGGGTCTTAATAAATAACCTGGCAAGCCACATCCCATCATTCTTTTGTTTGTTTGTTTGTTTCAGTCTTCTGTTAGTACTTCTTACCATGGTGCCTTTGCAATTGCAGAGAAAGGTGTTCTTCATGGAATGTGCTTCCCTCCCTTCTTTACTCCTTAACCATTACTTCTTTAGAATCCTTCACTGACAGGATTCATGTCTCCTCTGTCTTTCAACATTTACTATGGTTATACTTTCCATGGAAAGGTATAGTTAGGTTTTTAGTACCTAGAGTGTTCTAAGAACAGACCTGTGAAGTCAGGGCTCATGTCGGTTTTCAGTTACCTTCATAGTCCCAATAACTTTTTTGAATAGAAAGTAATAAAATTGAAAAAAAGTAATAAAATTGGTCATTCTAATGAAAGAATAAATTTAGAACAATGATAACATTTTATAAACAACTATAAAGATAAATTTTAGCTGGCATCAAATACAAGATCAGCAGTAGTATAATTGTCAACTTTTGTTAGTAATATAAAGGTGACTTAATGACCTGATAAAGGCATATCTCGTTTTATTGTGCTTTGCACATACTGTTTTTATGGTTTGTTGTTGTTTGTACAAATTGAAGATTAGTGACAACCTCGTGTCAAGCAAGTCTTTGGGCATCATTTTTCCCAATAGCACTGGCTCACTTGGTGTCTCTGTGTCACATTTTGGTAATTCTCACAGTATTTCAAATCCTTTCATTATTTGCTATGGTTATCAGTGATCACTGATGGTACTATTGTAAGTGTAGGGTGGCACCCCTTTGTGTGTTCAGTTCCCCTCTCTTCCTCTCCTTGGCCCTCCTGATTTCCCGACACACAACGATATTGAAAGTGGGCCAATTAATAACCCTACATGGGCCTCTAAGTGTTCCAGTGAGGGGAAGAATCACATGTTTCTGACTGTAAGTCAGAAGCTAGAAGTGATTAAGCTTAGTCGGGAGGCCTGACACAGGTAACCAAACTGTGAATACAAAGGCAAAACTCATGAAAGACATTTAAAAAAACTGCAGTGAACCCCTTCCATGGAGACAGTTTTAGTGGTCTGAATAAAACCTCCATCTAGCCACAATATTCCCTTAAACCAAAGTCTGATCCTGACCAAGGTCCTAACTCTTTAATTCTATGAAGGTACAGAAGAAAAGTCTGCAGCTAACAGATGTTGGTCATTGAGGTTTAGCAAAGAAGCCATCTCCATAACATACAAGTGCAATGTGAAGCAGCAAGTTATCTAGAAGTTGTAGCTAAGACAATGAAGGTGGCTACTCAAAACAGCCCGATTTTCATTGTAGACCAAACAGCCTTCTGTTGAAAGGAGATGCCATCTAGAACTTTCATAGCTAGAGAGGAGAAGTCAATGCCTAGACAGGTTGACTGTCTTGTTAGGGGGCTAATGCAGCTGGTAACTTTAGGCTACAGACAGGGCTCATTTACCATTCCAAAAACTCCTAGGGTCCTTAAGAATTAGGCTCAATCTACTCTGTCTGCTCTACAAGTGGAACAAAGCCTAGATGACAGTCCATCAGTTTACAACTTGGTTTACTGAATATTTAAAGCCCACTATTGAGACCTCTTGCTTATAAAAAAGATTCCTTTCAGAACAATCTACCTCGTCACCCAAGAGCTCTGATGGAGATAGACAATGAGATTAATGTTGTTTTCATGCCTGCTAAAATGACTTCTTGATCCATGGGCTGCAGAATGGATGTTATTTTGACTTTCATCAGGCTATAGCTGCCACAGGTAGTGATTCCTGTGATTGATCTGGGCATTGTAGATGCCATGAAGAACACTTCTCATTCCTGGAAAGAGGTCAGAATTAACAGGAATTTGGAAGAAGTTGCTTTTAACACACATGGACAGCTTTGGGGGGTTCAAGTCTTCAGTGGAGGAAGTAACTGTGGATGTGGCAGAAACAGCAAAAGAACTAGAAATGGAGCCTGAAGATGGGACTGAATTGCTGCCATGTCATGAGAAATCTTAAGAGATGAAGACGTGCTTCTTAGGGTGGAGCAAAGAAGGTAGTTTCTTGAGATGGAACCTACTCCTAACGAAGATGCTCTGAAGATTGTTGACCTAACAACAAAAGACTTAGAATACGACATCAACTTAGTTGAGAAAGGCAATGGCAGGGTTTTAGAGGCTTGACTCCCATGCTGAAAGAAGTTTTGTGGGTAAAATGCTATCAAACAGCATGGCGTGCTCTAGAGAAAGCATTCATGAAAGGAAGAGTCCGTCAACGTCACCCCAACCCTTAGCAACTGCCACCCTGATTAGTCAGTGCCATCAACACAGAGGGCAAGGCCCTCCACGGTTAAAAAGATTATGACTGGCTGAAAGCTCAGATGATAGCATTTTTTAGCAATGAAGTATTTTTAAACTAAGGCTGGTACATTGCTTTTTTAGACCAAATGTTGCACACTTAACAGACTACAGTGTAGTGTAAACATAACTCTTACATGCACTGGGAAACCAAAAAATTAATTTGGCATGCTTTCTGGTGATACTCATTTTGTTGTGCTATTTGCTTTATGGCAATACTTGCTTTACTGGGGTGGTCTGGAGCCGAACCTGCTTTATCTCTGAGGTATGCCTGTGTATGCTTTTATATCCACAGCAGTGGACCTTCATGGAGTCCCTTGTTGGTGGACGAAAGAGGTTAGCATTCCCCATCATTTCTAATTAATTTCCAGTCTATATACACCCAAGTGTGCTTGCTAAGCAAACCCTGCCTTAAAATAATTCCACTATCCTTCCCCCCACCCTGGCCCTTTTCAGCCCCTTTTCCCCCTTCCCTTCCTGAATAAAAATGTTGGAGCTGCCAAGGAGCTAGCATATTAGATCCATCAATGATAAAAATGTCTTCTTATCCTATTTCTTGTGGACAAAGAAATAACATTTGGAAGATTATTCTTGTATTGATTCTTATACGTAAATATAAAACAAGACCATGAACACAAGCCAACTATGTTCCGGAAAAGAATGTGTCTAAGTAGTCTCTTGCTGGGGAGGCTCCCTCTCTATTTGTGTGCAGTTAGAGCATTTGCAGGAAGCAGACCTTTAGGGGCATTTTGGCTCTGTCTGCTGGGAATATAAGTTTGCTCTAGCTAAAACCTCAACGGTAGTGACATTTCATTTGGAAATTCTAAAAGTTGTAGAAACACAATACAGTTCCCTAAGCCATAATGATACTTAGCTGCTTTTTTTTTTTTTTAGTGATATGACACTTGAGAATAATCTCAGAGTAGTAAAATTTTGTTTCCTTTATTAATCCAACTCATTGTGGCTTGAACTGCATAAAACATTTTATGTCTTTTATGGTTCTTATGAACACAGAGCAGATTCATTTGTGGAGGTGTGACTGGCTTCTGGGAAGAACTTGGTGCCCTGAGATTCTCTTTTTCATAAACTAGATACTAACCTTACGCATAAGTGAGACAGCGGTCCTACAACGGTTGAGGGATTACAGTTCCTGCACACCAACACCAACACGTGGAAAGGCTAAAAAGTAAGATGATCTGCAGTAAGAGACCTGTGTCAGAATTTTATTTCTCATTTAAATGCAAATATGAAGAGAGCAGTCAAGTTGAGAGATTAACAGATTTAGATGAAGATCAGAAAATGAGGGGGGCAGTTTCCTAGGAAGCCATGCTGTCTGTGACAGGTGTAAAAGGTTGGCAGTGAGTTTATTGTGCCTGGATAGCTTTTGGTGTTCGCAGAGAGCATTCACCTACCAGTTCTTGTGGAAAAATACAACTTTCACTGTCATTCTGCCTCAGTTTTCCTCGTCTTCATTTGGAGTCGTTCGTGTTAAAGCTCCGAACAGTTGCACACAATGTTGTTTCAGCACCAAAGCCAGCCACTGTCCAGGGCTATTTGAAAATGGAAATAAATCGTAGTGAATTTCAAGAAATTTTAGATGTTTAAGGTTTTTATTTTTCCAACATCTAAGGGTAAAGAGCTATGCCTTTGGAGCAGTTCTCAAACAGGGGCAGTTTTTCCATCAAGGGTCATTTTTAGTTGCCACACGTTGTGGGAATGGGGGTTGTTCAGACATCTTGTGGGTAGAGGCCAGACAGGTTGTAAAAATCTTAAAACGCATAGGAGGGGTCCCCCATAGCAAAGAATTAACTGGATCCAAATGTATTTTTTTTTCCGGTAGCTCTTGGTAAGCATCCTACCTGATTCTCTTACTGCATTTACTTCTTCTAAGTTTGCATTCTCTGCATGCTTCTAGTATTTCATATTAGAAAATGAGAGAGAAGAGTTAAATGAGGCTTTCTCTGCTATACCATCTCTTACCCTTAAGATCTAAGATGACCCGTTCTTATGGTATCTGCCTGAAAATACCCTGTGAACGGTACCTTTCTCTGTTTCTTAGGCTACCGCTATGAATCATCTTCATTCTCTTTTGCTCCAGTATTATGATAATTATTTAATGGTAACAGTAGCTTCAGAAAACTCATCCTAGGGGGTCCTTGTACCCACTGTTTTGAGCCACACTCCTTGGATAGTCTGGTATAGTAAGTCTGGGATGGGGCAAACCATTCTTAAAAAGTGCTTCATCCGTTGATTGTCATTAAACCGGGCCCCACACCTGCTCTGTTTTTGCTGTAGTGCTGTTTTCTGTGTTTCCAGGGTAAATTCCTTGCCCAGGTTTCTCCTTGGTGAGAGACCATCAATGGATCCCCATGGGTAACAGAAAATAGAGTGTAAGCATCTTGAGGTCAACCCCTAAATGTGACTCCCCCAATAGACCATGTATTTCCATACCCCCACTGCTACCTCATTCATCACTTCTCTTTTCTAAAGTTCTAGTTGTCTTTTAAGTTCCAGCCAAGATGGTTCCTTTCCCCTGAGGTCTTGTCTTTCCTGATCCCTGTGGAGTAGAGCTAGTATTGGCATGTTAGCAGTGTGGTATCCACCGAATTTCAAAGTGACAATGAACCTTACATATACAATTAACAAAATGAAAACTTTACAGGAAAATAAATGCTAAAGAATCCTGTCATTGAACTTGAGATCGGCTCCAAAATGAGCTGGGCATGGAAAGTAAGCTTCCTTAAATAAGATGCATTGAGAATTACATCCTCCATCTATACTTAGATCCAGAAAGAGCTAATGTGGCAGTAGCCACCATTTCATGAGGTTAATCACAGGACAAGCACCGGGTCATGGCATTCACGGTTCACTCACTCTTCACTATAAATGAAGGGAGAAGATGCTACTTAAACATTTAGCAGCCGAAGAAGCTCAGGCAGTGATACTCCTCCCCATCAGAACAAGACCGGTATTCAAGATTAAGACTCTGGAGTAATTCCTGAATCCTCATTCTCTCCATCCTTTGTCCTGTTGGCTTTGCCTTTCAGCACTTCTACCAAACTGATCCTCTTGACAGTCCAGCCATGCACCCCTTGTCTCACTTTTGTACCTGAGGTGGAGAAAGGCCTAAGTTTTTCCCCCTAGGTAGTCAGGACTCCCTCTCGCCACTCCAGATTCTCCTCATGTGACAATCCTCTAGAAATCACAAGACTTCTACCCACCTGGCCTTAGTATCTTTTTTTTCTCCCTAGTGTATATCACGTTCTGACATATCCTTTCTTTGTCTCTTCATCCATCCCTTTCCTCTAGAAGAAGAATCACCAAGCTGTGGCTTGCAAGCCACATCCAGCCCTTGGCCTGTTTTCCTAAGGTCTGTGAGCTAAGAAGGCTCTGTACACTTTTAAGTGGTTGGAAACAAAAGGGAAAAAAAATTCATAACATGAAAACTACATGAAATCCTAACTTCAGTGTCTACAGCTCACATTTTATTGGGATAAAGCAGTGCCCATTAGTTTACATTGCTGTCTTGTCTATGCTCCTTTTGTGCTATAAAGGCTGAGTTAAGTAGTTGTGACAATGACTATATGGCCTACCAAGGTGAATGTATTTACTATCTGGTCCTTTATAGAAAAAGTATGCTAGCCCTATTCTAGATAAACTCCATGAGGACAGGTTTTTGTTGTGTTTGCTCTAGTATTCCCAGCACAAGCGAAAGAGCAACTCTTTTGTAAAATGTATAAAATAAAGGCTTTATGTCAATTGACAGCAAATCTGAGGTTTGAATAAATAATTGATTGGGTCTAAAGACCAGGCAGGTTCACATCTCAAGCTTTTGGGTTTTTTCCCCTCTAGCTTGTGTATGGATTATCTAACCTGTAAAATACATTACCAAATCAAACTATAGAAACTGATTTATTCTAAGTATTTAAAAGTAGAGAAAATCGTAAACTTCTTAATGAAGATCTGTTTGCAGTCATTATGGCAGTTTTCTAAAATAACCTATTTTTTAAAACGAACGTTAACTACATTAAAAAGTAACAAAGGTGGCATTTTGATCTTGACATACACGGATCTTAACTGGCATTCATTTGAAAAAATTTAGTGCCTTCCAGAAAGCACGCTCAACATGCATGAGTTAACTTGATGGGCAATGAATGTACCTAATCTGATGGGGTTTTGATAACTCTAAAAAATACCAAGCTAAGGTACATAATATCGTGTTGTGCAAGTCTTTGTGCATGTTTTCTTTGCAACCTGAAAGTAAGAAATGTAAAGGATTTGAACAGGTGATTTGGTGAGGTGGGTTACAAATAAAGGAACAATGTGCCCAACGGTGCACAAATGACATAGACAGGGACTTACGGGTCTGGTAGTAGAAGGGACCGTTTTTGGTGGGGCTGAGATACTGAATGCTCACTTACTTGTTTTAGGTAACACGGTAGCAAAGACGGATGTGCTTAACGTGGGAGGAGCGACAGGATGCAGAAGTCTCCTATTTGGATTACCATCCTGGCTGGTTTGTGGAAAATCGTCTTGGATTTCAGCAACATCACATAAGTATGCTGTACGGAGTGTCATTCACTTAACTGTCCCAGCCCTCTCGGCTTCATGATTTTATTACATTGAATTATAGCCACGGGCTGCCACACAGTTCACATCCTATCTGGATCCCAAGGACCAAACCTCCAAGAAACCCTGGAGGAACAAAGCAGAGACTTCAAAGTGGATCTTCACTGGGTCTTCTGTTTCTTTCTGCCTTCACAAAGGAGCGTGGACCGGTTCACAGGGTTCTTATTCCTGTCTTCTTTTGAACTTTTCCTTTAGTCCTTGCATTAAAGTGGTTTCAAAGGGGTGTAAGTATCAAAATGCTTTGGCAAAACATATTTGCAGGTGTAGCTCAATGAAAACTCTGATTAGGGAAGAAAATTTATTTTCTAAACCTTAATGAATAGACTTGGTGCGGTTCTTGTGTGTGCATTTGTATTTTTGCTTTAGAGCGTTTCAGTGTTTGCACTTTAAGTTCTGTTGTCAGGTTAGCAGAAATAAAATAACATTTTAACATCAGTACACCATTTTACGGAGTGCTAAGGAAGTGTATCAGCTCCAATATTTTATAACCAAAGCTTGATCATGACATATTCACAAAAGAAATAACACCTGTGGGGATTTTTATGGCTTAAGGTATAGTCATAGAAGTAAATTATTTAAAATCTGAAACAGTCTCTGTTTAGATCAAGGGTGATTTCTGAGATCCAGTTTATGTCACTTAAAATATTTTGTTAACCCTTAGAAGTCTTGAAATGTTTGATTTTTAGACTGTAAATGATTTATTGACTTAGCACTTTTCTCATTTGTTATTTTATTTTTTTTAATGTAAGTAAAATCTGAGTCATTTTCTCTTGGTATAATGATTTTGCAGCAGACGTGTGTCTGCATAGTCTCGGATGCTGTCATGGAGAAATATATTACAGATGAAAAGTGACTGACCCATATTTTAAATGCATAATGTCATTGAAACACCTACTACTGTAATAACTGACAGATTTTATAAAGAAATGCCAAAAACATCCTTTCTGCACTATTAATTATCCTTGTCCTTTCACAGTCATTGGGGAAAACATTACTATAACATTTATAGGAGCAACAAGTATGTCTATTTTAGTCTT
This sequence comes from Herpailurus yagouaroundi, assembly GCF_014898765.1. Lineage (NCBI taxonomy): Eukaryota > Metazoa > Chordata > Mammalia > Carnivora > Felidae > Herpailurus > Herpailurus yagouaroundi. The sequence continues at coordinate 646,884 of NW_024412444.1, forward strand.
GCAAAAAGAATGGAAATGGCTGACATGCACTTGTTGGCTAACTTTGAATTTGGACGCTTACCAGAATTATTACTGTCCTATGAGTAAGTAAAAAAGTCACTCTGCTGATGGCACATAAATTTTTGTGATTTTATTGCCTTAAATGCAAATGTGAAAAATCACTTAAAATTACATTTAATTGTGGGCATGTCAACTGTATGGCAAACTTGAGACCTATACACGTAGCATTCAAGATCATTTAAAACCTAGGGAAATTTGATTAAGTGTAGGGCCCCACATGATGTTTTAGGCATTCTCTGCTGCCTTTAGTATAGGACCCTCCATGGTAAGAACAGAGAGTTTAAAAAGTCAATTTTATGGCACATGAAAGAATGTGTCTTTTGCACACACATCTGATCTTGTACACCAAATAAGATCAAGTACAAATGACACTGCTTCACCTTGAGATACATTTCTACTACTTTGGGGGGGAATAAATGGTCCATTAGGGAAAATGGTGGGTATTAGAGCTGCCATTCTCATCCATTATTGCTTCAAAGTGTACTTTTTATTGAGTTCAAAAGTTAGTCCTGAAATGCAGCCTACTTGGAGAAGCATTTTAATGTTATCAGCCCTATACCATTCCTGTAAGGAGGTGCATAAGATAGGTTTGCTTTGAATCCTAGAATATTGTGAGAACATGATTAATGGCAGCATTAAGCCCTCTGATTGTGGCACTTGTGATCTCAACACCTGCAGACTTTCAATTCTTAGATCTAAAAACCGGAAGCTGCCCTGCAAGGTTGTAGACTTAGCCTGTGACTCTGCAAAGGCAGCAGCAACCTAGATTTTCTAGCTCTTCTTCAGATCCAGATGTGTGGCTCTGAAGTGTATGGACCTCAACTCTACACAGGTAGAACTCCATTCATAAGCTAAATTCAACAAACATTTAAAGAACCTTCCCAAGGGGCGCCTGGGTGGTGCAGTCGGTTAAGCGTCCGACTTCAGCCAGGTCACGATCTCGCGGTCCGTGAGTTCGAGCCCCGCGTCGGGCTCTGGGCTGATGGCTCAGAGCCTGGAGCCTGTTTCCGATTCTGTGTCTCCCTCTCTCTCTGCCCCTCCCCCGTTCATGCTCTGTCTCTCTCTGTCCCAAAAATAAATAAAAATGTTGGAAAAAAAAATTAAAAAAAAAATAAAATAACCTTCCCAAGACCTCCAAATCGTCTACCCTTATACACACAAATCCATTTTTTCTTTTCAACTTGGCAGGTCTTTATGAATATTACCATTGTATAGAATTTAAGACCCAATAAAATTAAACTTACCCACACTCACATAGTTACTACTAGGAATTTTATGAGAGCTTTTCAGATAACATACTAACCCTGTGTCCTAGGGTGTCAGGGACATGGGTGAGTCTTAGACTCTGGCTAGTAGCTGACCTAGTTTATCAGGGTCCAGCACCACACTGTTTGCCACAGTCTTATAATGTGCCAGTACACTGATGAAAAATCGTACTGCTGGCCTTTTTGAATTGGGTGAAAGGAGATGGTCCTCTAAGCCTACGAAGTCTCAGAACTCACTTCCTCCTATGGACACACCACATCTACAATTAAATGTAGAGCAATTTCTACTGAAGAAGAACCGAAGGTTCATTGAACAGCTTTGGCATAAGCAATGACAGGGGGACCACCTAAAGTAGGCTAGGACAGATGGACACATGGTAATGATGGGAGCACCACCCCTGATGTGATGATCTGCTCTAGGGAGGGCTATCACTGAGAGACGTATACACACACTCCCCTGCCCCAGGCACTGCCATTTAAAATGCAACGACACTGGAAGTGAAGGAAAGCCATTTACAACCCTACAGCATAAACCAGAGTGTGGGAACTCTGAGGTTTTAGGTGCCACCAGGCACTACTGTTTATGTAACCCCCCTACCTTCATAGTACCCTGAGCCTGCACCACCCATTCCACCAAGGTGGCCTCAGTGTATGCTCTGGGCCTCCCCTGGCCTGTGCTCAAACCAGCCATCCTGCCAGGGCAGCCCTAGCACAGAACACCCAAGAACCCCCTCAGGCCTACACCACTTGAGCCATCCTTCAAGGGTGGCCCCATCAAAGAGCCATCAGGCAGAGTGCCCACTTCTGCTTCAGTTCCAGCTATCCCTCCAGGGCAGCCTTAGGGACATGCCCTGAGAAGCCCAGCCCATGGTTATAGTTCCAGCTGTCCTGCCAAGGTTGATCCAGTTCACAGCACCCTGGGACCTTGCGGTCCATGTCCACTCCAGCTGCAGTTATCCTGCCAGGGTGGCCCTGGTGGAGCACCACCTGGAGCCCTCCAGCCTGCACCTGATTCAGCTTAGACTGCTCAGTCAAAGCCACCAGGCACAGATAGCACCTACGCTGGGGATGCTCCAATGCAAGGTGACTCTTTCAAGATTGGGAGGGATAGGTGTTCTCCATAATAAGTGTTCACAGATACAAACACAGAAAGTTCAAAAGAAAAATAATAATGAGACTGAGGAATACATTATAAGCCAAAGAACAATATAACCCCTGCCCCCCAAAACTCTAATGAAACAGAGGTAAGTAATTTACCTGATAAAGAATTCAAAGTAATGGTCATAAAGATGCCCATTCAACACACAACTCCAGAGAAGAATGGAAGAACAGAGTGAAAGACTTAGTATAAGAACGTAACAAGTCACAAAGTTGAAGAACATAATAACTGATATGAAAAATATGCTAGAGGGAATCAACTACAGATTAGATGATAAAGGTCAGTAATCTGGAAAAGAGAACATTGGATATTACCCAGTGAGAAGACCTAAAAGAATTAAAAAATGAGACTAGTTGGACCTCTGGGACAACATCCTGCATATCAACATTTACATTATATTGATCCCGGCAGAAGAATAGAGATAAAGGGACTAAAAACCTTTTTTTGAAGAAATAATGGGTGAAAAGTTCGCTAACCTGGGGAAGGAAACCAACATCTGGGTCCAGAAAGCAGTCTCAAGAACCCAAAGAGATCCAAACCAAAATATAATATAAAAGCAAAAGTTAAAGAGAAAAACCTTAACACAGCAAGAGAAAAACAAATAGTTGCATATAAGGGAAACCTTGTAAGACTATCAGCTGATTTTTCAGTGGAAACTTTGAGGCCAGAAAGAAGTGGCATACGACGTTCCAAGTGCTGAAAGGGAAAACTTAAAACCAAGAATACTCCGCCTGGTAAAATTATCATTCAGAATTTAAGGTGAGATAAAGAGTTTCCCAGAGAACCAAACCAGCTTTACGACAAATGTTAAAGGGTCTTCTTTAAGCAGGAAAAGACTTAACTAGAAATTAGAAAATACATAAAAGAAAAAAATCTCAATGGTAAAATGAAATATATAGTAAACAGTATATCAGTCCCTTGAAAAGTTAGTATAAAGGTTAAAAGACAAAAAGTAAAACCAACTCTAATAATAAATAGTTAAGGGATGTACAAAATAAAATGAAGTAAAATAAGACATCAAAGTATAGAGATTAAAAATGTGGAGTATTGGGACACCTAGGTAGCTCAGTTGGTTGTCTGACTTTGGCTCAGGTCATCATCTTGCAGTTCATGAGTTCAAGCCTCACATCTGGCTCACTGCTGGCATTGCAGAGCCCACTTCAGATCCTCTGTCCCTCTCTGTCTCTGCCCCTCCCATGCTTGCACTCTCTCAAAAAAAAAAATGTGGGGTATTAAAATGAATTTGAACTTAAGCAACTACCAGCTTAAAATAGACTGCTACATATGTAAATCACTATATTCCTCATGATAGCCACAGGCCAAACACCTACAGTAGATATACAAAATATAAAGAGAAAGGAACCCAAACATAACACTAAAAAATACCATCAGGGGCGCCTGGGTGGCTCAGTTGGTTGAGCGTCCGACTTCTGCTCAGGCCATGATCTCATAGTTTGTGGGTTCGAGCCCCACGTTGGGCTCTGTGTTGACAGCTCAGAGCCTGGAGCATGCTTCGGATTCTCTGTCCCTCTTTCTCTCTGCTCCTCCCCTGCTCATGCTCGCGCGCTCTCTCTCTCTCTCTCTCTCTCTCTCACAAGAATAAATAAAACACTAAATTTTTTTTAAATACCGTCAAATCCCAAGGGAAGAGATTGAAAGAAGAAAGGAAGAACTGCAAAAACAACCAGAAAACAACTAACAAAATATCAATAAGTATATACCTTTTAATAATTACTTTAAAATAAATGGACTAAATGCTCCAATCAAAAGGCATGAAGTGGCAAAATGGATAAAATCAAAACAAAACCTATCAATATGCTGCCTACAAGAGACTCACTTCAGATTTACAGACATACACAGACTCAAAGTAAAAAGACGGATAAGGGATTCCAAGGAAAGGGAAATAGAAAGCTAGAGTAGCAATACTTCTATCAGACAAAGCAGACTTTAAAACAAAAACCGTAACAAAAGACAAGGGCAGTACATAATGATAAAGGAGTCACTCCAAGAAAACGATATAACATTTATATATTTATGTACCCAACATAATACATATTTTAAATATAAAAAGCAAATGTTAACAGACATAAAGGGAGAAATTGAGAGTAATAAAGGAATAGTAAGGGACTTTAACACTCCACTTACTTCGATGTAGAGATCATCTAGACAGAATCAATAAGGAAACATTGGCCTTCAATGATACTTTAGATCAGATGGACTTAATAGATTTATATAGAACATTCCATCCCCGAACAGCAGAAGACACATTCTATTCGAGTGCATATGGACATTCTTCAGGACAGAGTGCATATTACACCACAAAACAACTCTCAATGAATTTAAGATTTAAAAAAAGGTCACTTATTGTAATCCCTTTTTTAGTTTCTATGAAACTAGAAATCAATTACAACAAGAAAAAGTGGGGAAAATGCACAAACACATGGACACTAATATGTTATTAAACAACCAAAAGGTCAATGAAGAAATCAAAGGGGAAATTAAAAAATAACTTGACACAACTAAAAATGGAAACACGGCTTTCTTAAGTGTTAATGGGATACAGCATAAGCAATTCTAAGAGGGAAGTTCATAGTGATGCAGGTGTACCTCAACAAACAAGAAAAATCCCAAATAAACAATCTAACTTTATACCTATAAAGAACTAGAAAAAGAGGAAACAAAAGCCTAAGTTAGTAGAAGGAAGGAAATAATAAAGATCAAAATGAGAATAAGTGAAAGAGACCAAAAACATACTAAGAAAAGATCAACAGACCAAATAGGTTCTTTGAAAAGATATACAAAATGAATAAACCTCTAGCCAGACTAATCAAGAGAAAAAAAACAAGGTTGAGGGCCACGATATTTCAGAAATGAAAGAGAAGCTACAACTACCACCACAGATAAAAAGAGTGAAAGATTACTACAGTTATTTGCCATAAACTGAAAAACCTGGAAGAAATAGACAAATTCCTTGAAACATACAACTTTCCAAGACTGAATCACGAATACTCTCTGAACAGATTGATTACAAGTAATGAAATTGAATTAGTAATTTAAGAACTCCTCAAAACCAAATGTCCACTACCAGTTGAGTTCTACCAAATATTTAAAGCCATTCAATTAGTAATTTAAGAACTTGCTAAAACCCAAAGTCTAGTACAGTTGAGTTCTACCAGATATTTAAAGAAGACTTAATATCTATCATCAATTTTTTCAAAAATTTGAGAGAAAAGAATGTTTCCAAATTCATTTAATGAGGCCAGCATTACCTGATACCAAATCTAGACAATGACACTCCAAGAAAAGAAAATCACAGACCAATATCCCTGATGAACAAAGATGGAAAAATCCTCAACATAATATTAAACAAACTGAATTTAAAATGCACTGAAAGCATAATACACCATGATCAAGTAGGATTTATTCCAGTGATGCAAGAATGATTCAATGTGTGAAAATCAATTAGCATGATACACCACATTAATGAAGCAAAGGATACAAATCAATTGATCATCTAAAAAGCACTTAACAGAATTCAACAAAGCAGGTAAGGAAGAAACTTGGCTCAATAATAAAGGTCATATGTGGAAACTGACAGCTAACATCATACTTAATGGTAAAAAGCTGAAGCTTTTCTCTAGGATCAGTAACAAGAAAAGCATATCCACTCTTGCCATTTTTATTCAACATATAATTAGAAGTTTTTGCCATGGAAATAAGAAAAAGGAAGCATCCAAATCAGAAAGAAAGTAGTAAAGGTGTCTGCAGAAGCCATGATACTATTTATTAAAAAACCTGAAAGGCTTCACCAAAAAACAATCAGAATAAATGAATTGTGTGAAGTGATCAGATCCAAAGTAACATACAGAAATAGGTTTTGTTTAAATACACTAATAATGAAACAGGAAGCTTAAAAAAAATACCACTTACAATTGGATCACAACAAACAAAATACCTAGGAATAAATTTAAGCAAGGAGGTTCAGAAACTGTACTCTGAAAACTCTAAGACATTAATGAAAGAAATTGAAAGTGACACAAATAAATGGAACAATAATCTGTGCTCATGGATTGGAAGAATTAATATTATTAAATGTCCATATGACCCAATACAATCCCTATCAAAGTCCCAATGATTTTTTTTTTCACTAAAATGGAACAAAGAATGCTAAAATTTGTACATAATCACTAAGGACCCTGATAGCAAAACAATTGTGAGAAAGAACTAAGCTTTAGGTACCATGCTCCCTGATTTCAAACTATATTACAAAGCTATAGCAATCAAAACAGTGTGGTGTGGACATTAAAATAGACATGTAGGTCAATGGAATAGAATGGAGTCCCCCTCTCTCTACCAAAAGACCTCAATATATGTATGATCATGAATGACAGAGGAGGCAAGAATATACAATGGAGAAAAGACTGTCTCTTGAATAAGTGGTGCTGGGAAAACTGGACAGCTACATGCAAAAGAATAAAACTAGACTACTATTTTATACCATTATACAAAAATAAAATCAAAATGGATTAAAGACAAATGTAAGAAACCAAGAATTTCATGAAACCATGAAAATTCTAGAAGAAAACACAAGCAGTAAGTTGTTTGACATTAGTCTTACTAATATGTTTTTGGACCAGTTGCTTCAAGAAAGGACAACAAAAGCTAAAATATATATAAAAATATATGAAGCTTTTGCACAGCAAAGGAAACCATCAAGAAAATGGAAGGACAACCTACAGAATAGGAGATAATATTTGCAAACCACAAGTCTGATAAAGGGTTACTATCCTTAAGAAATAAGGAACTCAGACAACTTAATAGCAGAAATACAAATAATCCAATTTAAAAAAGAGCAGAGGACCTGAATAGATGACATACAGATGGCCAACAAGCACATGAACCTCAACATGAATCATTATCAGGGGTATGCAATGGAAAGCACAAGGAGATATCATCTCATACCTGTCAAATGGCTATTATCCAGAAAACAAGAGGGGCACCTGGGTGACTCAGTCGGTTAAGTGTCTGACTGTTGCTTTCAGCTCAGGTCATGATCTCATGGTTTGTGAGTTCCAGCCCCACATCGGGTTCTGCACTGACAGTACGGAGCCTGCTTAGGATTCTCTCTGCTCCTCCCAAGCTAGCGCTCTTTCTCAAAATAATGATAAAAAAAAAAAATAACAACTGTTGGTGAGGACGTGGAAAAAAGAGAACCCTTGTGCACTGTTGGTGGGAATGCGAATTGGTACACCCACTATGGAAAATAGTATGGTGGTTTACTAAAAAATTAAAAACAGAACTATCATATAATCCAGCAATCCACTTCTAAGTATTTTTTCAAAGAAAATGAAAACAGAAGAAGAGATATGTGCACCACTTTGTTCATTGCAGCATTACAATAGCCAAAATATGGAAGCAACCGAACTGACCACCGATATATGAGTGGATAAAGAAGATGTGGTATGCTTGTATACAATATTACTCAGCCATGAAAAAAAAAAATGAAATCTTGCCATTTGTGACACCACGGATTAACCTAGAAGGTATTAGGCTAAGTGAAATAAGTCAGAAAAAAATAAGTATCATGATTTCACATCCATGTTCATTCTAAAAAACAAATGAACAAATAAAACAAAACAGAAACAGACTCATAGGAAATAAGCTGTTGGCTACCAGCAGGGTGAAGGGATTGAGAGGTTGGCAAAATAGGTGAAGGGGATTAAGGAGTAGAAGCTTCCACTTATAATTTAAAGGAAGTCATGTATATAGTCAATAAGATCATACTCACTTTGTATGGTGACACGTGGTAACTAGAATTATCATGGGGATCATTTTGCAACTTCTAACAATATTGAATTACAATGATACACACCTGAAACACAGGCTATTGTATGTCAACTGTACTTCGATTAAAATTATTAAAATAAAATAGGGTGAAATATTCATTAGCAAATGTCTACTTGAGTTTAAAACAGTGACTGTGGTCTCTTTTACTTATTGAAGGGACACTATGGGACTTAGGTAATATAGAACAAAAACTGAAAACTTCCAACTACTATCCAGTAGTTGGACTTAGACTATAACCAGCTAGAATTTTATAGATACCACTGTGTAAACTGGCAGAAAACCACCCTTCTCCATGTAATCTTTAGTCAGAGGCTGCAGGCAGGCAGGTATCTGCAGCCCCAGCATGTTTCATGGCTTCCCAAGGTTTTTTCTCAAGATGATGCAGTAACACTGAGTCCCTACTCCTCCACAGCTGTTGGATGGATGAAGACAGTGGCCCCTTTGACATGTGCTCCCTACTTAATCCAACCCCATGACTTGGTCTGCTTCCCTCAGCTGAATTGTTGCCCATACTAAGGAATTTCTGGAAAAAAAAATTGTTGATGCACAGACTGGGTATTGACTCCTGAAAGTGTTAATGGAAACAACCTTACCAAAATGACTAGTTCACACACAAGTTTCCCAAGATTGGAAGAAATTTCTGCACAAAAATCTTTGTCATGCGCTATTAAGGACTCATTGCTGATGAATCCAACGCTAACTAACTTTACCATTTAGGGTGTTTGTGAAATAGGCCAGGCATTATTAAGGGTTGTACCTAAAAGCATGTGGATTCTTCTGTAGGGGTTGGGCAACTGCAGCCTGTAGGGTCAAAATCAGCGTGGCTATTGTTGTAAATAAAGTTTTATTGGAACACAGCCATGGCATTTGTTCATGTATCATCTCTGGCTGTTTTTGCACTAAAACAGCAGAGTCACATGGTTGTTACAGACAACCATGGTCCACAAAGCCTAAAATACTTGGTCTTTGGACCTTTACAGAAACATTTCTTAGTTCCTGTTCAATACAAAGGAAGAACATGATTTTTTTGGTTTTTTGTTTGTTTGTTTTGTTTGTTTTTTAAGGAGTTCATTCCAACATGTTGTACAAGATAATGGCAAAAAATTCAGGTGCTGAAGGCAAACAAAACAAAGTTTGATTATCAACTCTGCTATTTACCTTTTTCAGCTATTTTAAGTTTCAATTTCTTTACCTATAAAATGGTTATAATAATAAACACACCTCACAGGAAATGTTAAAAAGCATTTCGTATCACAACATGCTTAGCATGTTGATTAACAAATAGTTCTTGATGAAGGTGTTTCTCTCTTATGAGTAATTTGTAGCCCACATAGTGGCCTCATACAAAAAAAGACTGAAACAGCCAGCCCTCACTTCAAGACTGAACCTAAGGTTTAAGCAGACATAACCGACAGAAAATTAAGACCAAGTAAGAATAGATGTTCAAGTGTGTTCCCTTTGTTTCCGAGTCCGTTGGAACTTTGAGAAACCAGATCAAGGACAAATGTGGAAAACAATTCAAAGAGCATTGCTTTCCCTTGACCTTGGCTGTCAATTAGGTAGGATATGGAAAATACTTGTGCTTTCTTCGTGGACAGGTCAATGTCTTGGACCTGTAATACTACTCTGGTAGAAGCTGAAGCACTGCTAGGCAGAAGGATGTGGCACACAGGTACCTTGATTTGAATCTGCCACCTGAGATGGCAAATACAGCCCATACATACAAACAGCGTTCTTTCAAGTTCATCTTCCAGTAATCTTGTAAACACAAAGTTTGAACAAAAGAGCTCTGTAAATAATTGATGAACAGTTACTGAAGCATGTTGGGCAGTCTTTGTGGTATTGATTTTGGACTGTGAACAAAGCAGACCTCTGCAAGCCCCGACTTTAGTCCCTTTCTCTCCTTTTTGGTGCTATCAATATTCATAGCCTGCTCACATGTCGGGAATGTGAAATGATGCTTCTTTCATGTTGCTCATTTGGGCCTTTGCTCTCTGTGGATAGGGTCTCTGACCCATCCTTTAATTATCAGCTTTGATCCCCTTAATGAGGCGTTATCAAAATAGTTCAGGACACTGAATTATTAATTGAATAACTGTAATTAACGATCAAGGAATGGAAGCAAGCAAATGAACTTTGGTCTTCTACTTCCAAATTCGAAATCCTACTCTCCATAGTTCAGCTCGGGTCTCAGAACTTCTCTGCCCTCTTTTTGAATTGCATCTTCACCCTTACTTTGTTACATATATTAAGTTCAACGTTTGGTGTTTTATAGACCATTCACAGACATCATAGAAAATAAAATCATGTCCTTGCAATTTTAGCATTGCAGTAACTGAAAAGAAAACATAAAAAATAATCCATCATTTTTCTCTCAAACTCTCTCACACACAAATCAATAGAGCAGAATGCTTAGGTCAGCTCAGTGGGGGCATGGGTTGAAATAGGAATCAGGACAATACTTTGGAATATTTAAATATTTATGAGTGCTGTATATCTCAGAGTGGACTGAAACAGATTCTTAATGCCACAGTAAAGAAACTGGAGTAAAACCATCAAGTCTCAGCTTGAGAAAAAGTTAGTGACAACTCTTGAAACTGTCACAATCAGAAAAACGGGTATTGGATGCCGCCATATGCTATCGCAATCACTGTCTTTCCTGATTCGCCAGTAGAGCACAAAGAATGGCAATAGGGAAGGGGATCTCTAAAACATGCTGTGCCTGACATTCTCAAGGGAAAGGGACTTTGTCGACAATCAGTACAGATGACTCTGTTCTGGTGACGTAGGCACTTGGGCTGTGGTGAGAGGAAAATAGAAAGAAATTTGAGTGTGTTTTTGGAAGGCTCTTATTTCACTTCTGGTTAGACAAAAAAGTAGTGTAGAAGGTCTTCCTCACTTGTTACTCCATTCTTCTGGTGGCTTAAAGAGCTATGTTCATTTTTCCCTCCTGACATCTCAAATGCAAGAAGGGGTGAGAGGTGGGAAAAAGGTTTTTTCAGGCTCGGGGTAGGGCCTGGAAGCTATCCATTTTCAATAGGAAAATATTTGTAAAAACTGATAGAATTCACTACATAAAAAGCAAAATCTTTCACATGGCAGAATTCTGTAAACCAATCTAAAACTCAGACTAGAAATCCTATTTACAGCTTACATGTCAGGCAAAATGTTAGTAGCCATACATACAAAATTTTTACAAATCAGGAAGCAAAATATGAACACCTGAAGAGTGAAGTTAATAGACAGTATAATAATTCACAAAAGAAATACTAAAATGACAATGGTTTGCAATTTTTGATAAATAGTTGAGACTCAACAGTCTTTCATGTATCAGTTTGGACAATATTAAAAAGAAAGAACATTTAACAAGGGTTGCCGGGGTGCAGTGCTATACTGTACATACTGCATATCAAGAGGCCTAGCGGTATAATACCTCTTGACTCAAGATTTCTACTTAGAGGAATTTAAGGCATCAAAAGGCCAAGTGGCATGAGCAAGAATATGTCACAGAATTGTTCCTAACAGCAAAAATCAGAAATCCTAAATAATTACTAAACGGAGCTATACTTTTGGTTCTGGGCAAGATGCATTCCATTTTACTTCTGCAAATTGCAACAAAAATCCCTGGACAAAACACGTAAGTCATTTAGCAGAGCACTCAAAGATAGAGGAAGGTCAGACTTGCTAGGCACATTGGGACTCAAAGAGCAACCTAACAGTGAGGTCCTGGGTTCCTTTACTTCCTTTGTTTCCCTTTTTCCTCTCGTTCCCTTCTCCCTCATTTGCTTCCTTCCTATCTCCCTTCCTTCCTTGTGTCCTGTGTGTCCTGACTGAGGCACTGGAGAGGCCTTCAACCCAGAAATGCCAAAGAGGTCAGAAAAAAACAGGCCCCCTAAAAAACTTATCTTCTTTTGTGCAAACAGCTGGGAAGGGAGCAGTTCCACAATGCATAGATCTTTAATCCTATCTACCTTTTTTAATAAGTTGATTGATTTATTTTGAGAGAGAGTGTGTGTGTGTGAGAGAGAGAGTGGGGGAGGGGCAAAGAGACAGGGGGAGAGAGAAGGGTCTCAAGCAGGCTCCACACTGTCAGTGCAGAGCCTGATGCAGGGCTCAAACTTACCAACCACTAGGATCATGACCTGAGCTGAAATCAAGAGTCAGGTGCTTAATTGAGCCAGTTAGGTGCCCTATTCCTATCTACCTATCTTGAGTGAGCACCGTACCAACCATGTGCAGCCATACACATCCCCACCCAGGGCTGAGAATACTACAGTTGATGACATTTTGTCATCAACATACAAGTAAAATAGAAGGAAATAGCCCTGCAAAGGCTTTATAGCTAAATTGACATTTGAACCACCACCCGCAAGAGTGAGCCAAGACATACATTTTGAATGTAATAGGTTGACCAGCCATCAAAACAAGATTTAAATGGGACCTAGAGTTTGATAACATAATATTCAAAATGTCCAGGATGCAGACCAAAGTTACTCATCACTAACAGGAAAATCTTAACTCAAATAAGAAACTATCATTAGCAGATGCCAACAATGACAAAGTTGCTGCAATTTTCAGACAAGGATTTTCTAGCAAGTGCCATAAAAATGGTCCAAGAGGCAATTATGACACTCTTGAAACAAAAAATAGACTATCTCAACAACAAAATGGAAGATGTAAAGAAGAACTAAATGGAAATTTTATAATTTTTTAATGCTTATTTTTGAGAGAGAGAGAGAGAGGAGAGAGGGAGGGAGGGCAGGGAGGGCAGGGAAGGGCAGGGAGAGAGAGGGACAAAGAGTCCAAAGGAGGCTCCAGGCTCTGAGCTGTCAGCACAGAGCCCAACATGGGGCTTGAACCCATGAATGTTGAGATCATGACCTGAGCCTAAGTTGGATGTTTAACTGACTGAACCACCCAGGTGCCTCAGAACTAAACTGAAATTTTAGAACTGAAAAGTACAGTAAGTGAAATTTTAAAAAAGCTTCCATGGATGGGTTTCACAGCAGAAATGAAATGAGATAGGAAAAAAAATCAGTAAACACGCAGATAGACCAATCAAAATCACCCGGTCTGAGCCACAGAGAGGAAACAGACTGAAATAAACTGAGCCTCAGGGGCCTGTGATAAAATAATGAGATTTAATAATCATCTCCTCAAAGTCCCACAAGGAGAGGAGAAAGACTATGGTGCTCAAAAAAGTGGCTAAAGACCTCCCAAATTTGGCAAAAGATATAAACCTACAAATTCGAGGATGCATGTACAAACTTAACTTTTCACTTCTCCGGGATAAAGACCCAGGAATACAGTTCGTGGGTTGTATGGTAAGTGCATGTTTATAAGAAAGATTGCCAAATGTTTTCAGAATTGTGGTACCATTTTACATTCCAACAGCAATGTGTGAGAGATCCAGTTACTCAACATCCTCACCAGCATTGTACAGGTGATTATTGATATTCATGGTAGTTATTATCTATAAAGTCACCATGAGCACTAAATGAATACTGAATCATTGTTCCTATAGCTTATACAAGCTTCTGTTCCTGCAGGCCTCTGGTCACATTTTCATCAACCAATCAACAGAGTACCTTATTTTATATGTGTTTCTGTTTAAAGACACCTTATCTAATACAGTAATGTTGACTAACATTGAACTCCTGGACAAAAGCCCTAAAACTCATGATGGAACAAAGCTTATTTAACACATGCATTTTCTCCAGGGTAAATTGCAGCCTTCTTATGCTTAGAAACACTGGCCAGCACTCAGCACTACCCTTGGAGTCCATCTAAAATGGTGCAGTGACCACAAAAAGCTCAGAAATGCAAGAGAATGTGGTGCTAAGGAGACTGCCTAAAGAATCTCATTTACACTATGGGAGCTGAAACAAAAAGGCAGTGTCCCTGTATTTAACATCAACTGCAGACATTTGTATTGGATGACCCAAATTTTTATTGCTCTATGTAGGCACATGTCCAAATGACTGTGAAAGCTGAGTATTGATTTTGGGGTTACAAATAAATTTTAGCAAGTAGACAAATTCACAAATAACCCATGAATAAATAAGGACAAATTGTACCACCATCAATATTCTGGTTTCAACACTGTGCATAAGGTACACGTAAACTACTAATTTTCTAACTTCTTGTGAGTCTTAAAATATTTCAAAATAAAATCTTATTGTAAGGAGGTGTGGCTAAATATGTTATCATATCTCGAAGCAATAAAGTATTATAGAACCATTAAAAGAGTACTGATTTATTTCTTGTATAATCCCATTCAATTAAAATATACACATAGATCTCATATATAAAATGTTAAGAGGGAGGACATTGTGTAGTTTTAACTTCCTCTTTCTCAATGTCCTTTTTTGAGACAGGTTCGCTAACATGTTTAATCTCCAACTGGGCTCCCTTCAGATATTCCCTTGGCTCCCTTGGTCATTCTAACTTAAACTGAATTATTATTCCACAGCAAGGAAGAGAATCCAGATATCTAGAAGTGACATCTTGTTTAAGTGTCAAAACTCTCTAAGATGATCACTCTTTCGACTTGATCTCTCATAAAAGTCCCACCAACCAAGAGATGTCATCTATCAGAATGTTTGGAGTGCTGTGTAGCCGTCGGAATTCATCTACTGCCTTTCTGTCTGATCCTCCAGATTCTAGGTTTTGATACAAGTCTAAGAAATCTTTGGATCCATTGTACAGAAATTGCTAGAAAAAGAAAGGAAACTGATGCTAACAAGCACCCACAATGACTGAGGCAGATGAACAGAATAAGTCCTAGAAAAAAAATGAAAAGCCACTGTGAATACTCAGAGATGTTAAGTATCAGAGCCTGTCATGTTCCTACCTAACCTTTTTCAGAGGACTGTAATTTGAGTCAATGTTAGTGAATAATAATGTCAGAAACCCCAACTCATTCTCATGGCTTCAAAGGCTTCAAGTACCCCCAGAGAAGGCAATGTAAAAATGAAGCTATATCAGGGTGGTGATACTAAAAATCAAAAGGAAAGAGATTTGGAGCCTAATGCTATAATTAATTTTGTAATTACATAAGACTGTCCAGAACTGGGAATTTGAGTTCTTAGAAAGTAAATAAATTTAAATGAGAATTACTTAACTAAAAATTTGATAAGACACTAATTGATTTTAGTAAAAAGACATTACGCGAAGTACAGTCAGCAAGACTGGTAAAATAAGGAAGTACGTGCCTTGGAGTTTAATGGAACTTCATCCCAATTGCCAAGACGCTGTCTCAGCAGACAACAGGAGCCCACAGGATGCTATTAGATAGGAAGAGGTTGTTCATGGCTAAAAGGAAGAGTAGGCAGGGCCTGGGGGGAAATCTCTTCTGGTTATGCAGCTCTGCATGTGATAGCCAAATGCCTGTGGCAAAAAACACAAGATTTCCTTGGCCAGTCCAAGGTTTCTTCAGGTTAGAGAAAGGTATCTCTTCAATCTGGGCCACTTAGTCCAGAAGAACAATGATGAAATTAAGGTCTGAGAGAAGAAGAGGCATATCTTCATTTGGTCTCCAGTGAAGCCACATATATTTTTCAGTAAGTATCCTCATTCTACTTTGTCACAATCTAACAAAAGAGAATTCCCTTTAAGTTTCTGTCTAAAAAGTTCTCTTTGTCAGAAAGATAGCAAGTATTGTGTTATCACGAGCAATATCAAATCAGTGCTAATGACTGCATTTGGAATAAAATGCAGATAGCAGGAAAGACAAATTATAAAACCAATCTCTATGGTCCCCATGGAGGGACCATAGTGGATGTTGATTTATTGAATCAAAGGAAAGCCTTTGTTGGTAAAAGTGCCTAATGACATAATTAAACCTTTGATCATATGTGATGTTTGAGCCCTGCTTTAGTTTTTCACTCAACATGTAAAAGCTATAATAACCCTTTGGTTCACAGTTAAAAAGGGGGAAGCATCAAGAAACAAACAAAAAGTTTTCTTCTGTTTTGTTTTTTTTTTTTTCCTGATCATTGAAAGAGCTGTGGTGTGGTACAGATCAATTGCTAGAGATGCCTCTATACATCAGATGTATTCAAGGGACACATTGATTCAATCGCTCAGGATAATTCAGAGTTCATCTAATGGGAGGTTAAGATACTAAAGCACCTCAGGTTCAATTTTCCTGCAGTTTCATCCTCCAATTGTATCTGAAATTTAGTCGTCCAGACAGTCCCAAGACACTGACAGAGACATGTAGTTAATTTGTCCATTAGAATCTAAGATGCTTTGAAAGGTAGGCAGATCATTCTCAGGAAACTTGACTCTTTAAATAACAGACTTGTTAGCAAAATGGCATGTTGAAAATCTAGGCCCACCAGGGTGAATGGTTCCCCCTCAGATTTACTTTTTAAGTTTGTATTTAGAAATAGGACTTTCAGGGATTATTATACAGAGAGATGGTCTCTTGTCTCTTTCACCAAGATCACCCACTGGTTCCATCGGACCTAATTACACCATAGTGTCAACACCAGGAATCCAACACTGGTACAATGCGTATGTGCAGTTTTAGACATAAAATTATTGCATTACCACCAAGATCTCCTTCATGTTACCCTTTTAAGTCACACCCGACCACCCCCACCCACCATTCCTAACCCTTGACCACCACTATTTTCCATCTCTATAAAAAGGCAGCTCAATGCCCTTGAGATCCGTCCAGGTTATACATGCCAATGGCTTGTTCTTTTTAACTGGTGAGTAGTATTCCATGGTATGAATGGACCACAATTAGATTAGCCATTTACCAACTAAGGCATATTTTTATTGTTTCCAGCTTTTAGATATTATAAATAAAGTTGCTATGAACAATTATATACAAATTTTTGGTGTGAACATTGGGTTTTCATTTCTCTGTGACAAATGCCCAGGAGTGCAATTGCTGGGTCTTATGATAAATGTATGTGGTTTTTTTTTTTTTTAATCGTTGTTTTTTTAAGAAACTGCCAAATTATTTTTCAAGAGTGGCTCTACCATTTTACATTCCACTAGTAATGTATGCGTGGACTGGTCTTTCAACATCCTCACCAATACTTTACCAGTGTTTGTTTTTAATCAGGAGTTTTGAGAGTTTCTTCCATATTGTAGATACAAATCCTTTGTCAGATATGTAGTTTGTACCTATTTTCTCCCAGTCTGTAGCTAGCCTTTTCTGATCTGGTTATTTTGAAGAGTAAAAGTTTTCAATTTTAACAAGGTCCCATTTATCAGTTATTTTGTGGATGGTCATGTTTTTAGTATCCTAACAGCCTTTCATTAAGCTGTTGGTCCTAAACATTTACTCTGTTGTTGTCTTCTGTAAGTTTATCTTTGTTTTTCTTTTTAGGTGTAATTTTTTTGGTAAATTTTATAGTTTTTCATTTTACACTTAAACCTATGATCCATTTTCAGTTATCTTTCCTACAAGTGGAGTTTAGGTCAAAGTTCTTTCCCACCCCCCCCACCCCCCCATGGATGTCCACTTGCTCCAGCACTATTTGTTGTAAAGACTACATTTTCTCTACTAAATTGCTTTGGTGCTAAGCAGGAAAGAGTATCCAATGGAAAAAATTCTCTTTAGCAAATAGTGCTGTGAGAACTGGACAGCAACATGCAGAAGAATGAAACTGGACCACTTTCTTATACCATACACAAACTGGACCATGTTTCTTATACCATACACAAAAATAAACTCAAAATGGATGAAAGAACTAAGTGTAACACAGGAAACAATCAAAACCATAGAGGAGAAAAGTGGCAGCGACCTCTTTGACCTCAGCTGCACTGATTTCTTGCTCAACACATCTCCAAAAGCAAAAATTAACTATTGGGAACTCATCAAAATAAAAAGCTTCTGCACTGCAAAGGAAACAATCAACAAAATTAAAAGGCAGCCAATGGAATGGGAAAAGATATTTGCAAATGACCTATCAGATAAAGGGTTAGTATCCTAAGTCTATAAAGAACTTACCTAACTCAACACCCAAAAATCAAATAATCCAGTGAAGAGATCCAGGAAGAAGACATGAATAGATAGTTTTCCAAAGAAGACATCCAGATGGCCAACAGACACATGAAAAGATGCTCAATGTCACCCATCATCAGGGAAATACAAATCAAAACCACACTGAGATACCACCTCACAGTGGTCAGAGTGGCTAACATTAACAACTCAGGCAACAACAGATGCTGGTGAGGATGTGGAGAAATGGGAACCCTCTTGCACTGTTGGTAGGAATGCAAACTGGTGCAGCCGCTCTGGAAAACACTGTGGAGGTTCCTCAAAAAATTAAAAATAGAACTACCCTATGACTCAGCAATACTACTGCTAGGAATTTAGCCAAAGGATACAGGAGTGTTGCTGCATAGGGGTACATGCACCTCAATGTTTATAGCAGCGCTTTCAACAATAGCCAAATTAAGGAAAGAGCCTAAATGTCCATCAGCTGATGAATGGATAAAGAAGATGTGGTTTTTATGTACAATGGAATACTATTTGGTAATGAGAAAGAATGAAATCCTGCCATTGCAACCTTGTGGATCGAACTGGAGAGTATCATGCTAAGTGAAATAAGTCAGAGAAAGACAAATACCATGTTTTCACTCATATGTGAATCTTGAGAAACTTAACAGAAGACTATGGGGGAAGGGAGGGGGCAAATGGAGTCAAACAAAGAAGAAGGCAAAACATAAGACACTCTTAAATATGGGGAAAAACTGAGAATTGATGGGGGTGGTGCGGGGGAGAGGGAAAAATGGGTGATGGGCACTGAGGAGGGCACTTGTTGGGATGAACACTGGGTATTGTATGTGATGGATCATGGGAATCCACCCCCAAAACCAAGAACATACTATATACACTGTATATTACCTAACTTGACAATAAATTCTATTAAAAAAAAAAAAGAAGAAGAAAAATACCCTGTAAGCCAGCAATTACACTAATAGGTATTTACCCCAAAGATATAACAATACTCATTTGAAGGGGTGCATGCACCCTGATGTTTATAACAGTGTTATCAACAGTAGCCAAACTATGGAAAGAGCCCAAATGTCAAACGTCCACCACTTGGTGAATGGATAAACAAGATGTGTCTCATATATGTAAATATATATGGTATATATACATAATGGAATATTACTCAGCCATCAAAAAGAATGACATCTTGCCATTTGCAACGATGTGGATGGAGCTAGAGTATACTATGCTAAGTGAAGTAAGTCAGAGAAAGACAAATACCATATGATTTCACTCATGTAGAATGTAAGAAACAAAACAGATGAACATAGGAGAACCAGGAAAAAAACAGAGAGGGAAGCAAACCAATAAGAGATTCTATAGCTATGTCTATAGCAAACAACCTAAGGTTTGATGGAGGGAGGTGGGGGGGGGATGGACTAAATGGGTGATGGGCTAAATGGGTAATGTGTATCAACAAGGGCACTTGCTGGGATGAGCACTGGGTGTTATATTTAAGTGATGAATCACTAAATTGTACTCCTGCAACCAATATGACACTACGTGTTAGCTAACTAGAATTTAAATACAAATCTGAAACAAACAAAATAATATTAAAAAAAAATTGCTTTTGCACTATTGTCAAAAATCACTTGGCCATACTTCTATGAATCTATTTCTGGATTCTCTATCTTGTTTCATTTATCTATGTGTCTATTCCTCCACCAAATATACAGTCATGATTAGTACATAATAAATCTTAAAATTGATAAAGTGACTCCTCTGGCTTTATTCTTATTTTTCAGAATTATTTTTAGGTGTTTTAGTTCCACTGTCTTTCCATATAAATTTTAGAGTAGTCTTGCTTATATAGAAAAATATAATTGTGGTGCCTGGGTGGCTCGGTTGGTTAAGCATCCAGCTTTGGCTCAGGTCATGATCTTGCAACTTGTGGGTTCTAGTCCCATGTCAGGCTGTGTTGACAGCTCAGAGTCTGGAGCCTGCTTTGGATTCTGTGTCTCCCTCTTCCTCTCCCCTGCTTGCACACTGTCTCTCCTTCAAAAATAAATAAACATTACAAAAAATGTTTTTTAATGAAAAATATGATTGCATTAAATCTCTTTATTAATTTCTGGAGAATTTTACTAAATGGAGACTTCCAATTCATGAACATGAACATGGAATATCTCTACGCTTCTTTACATCTTTGAATTTTATTCCATCAGTACTGTGCAATTTTCAGCATGTAAGTCCTACACAGGTTTTGGTAGATCTGCAACTAAGTATTTCATATTTTTGGAATAAACGTAAATAGCATTTATTTTTTAAATTTCATTTTCCATGCGTTCGTTGCTAGTATATACAAATACTTTTCCCTTTTAACTTCAAAGTTCTAGGAGGTTTTTTTTTTCTTCTTTTGATATATTCTTTGGGATTTTTTCTGTATAAAACTTCAGGCCATCTGAAACAAGTGTGTTTTATTTCTTCCTTTCTGATCATGTGCCTTTTCTTTTCTTTCCTCATTGTGCTAGTTAAAACTTCCAGTACCATGTAGAATCAGAGTGGTGAGAGCAGGCATCCTTGATTTGTTCTTGATCTTAGGGGAGAAAGCATTTAGTCTTTTACCATAGAGTAAAATGTTAGCTTCAGGGCTGTTGTAGGTATTGTTTATCCATTTCAAGAAATTCATCTCTATTTCCTTTTTTCTCAGAGTTTTTATCCCAAATAGGTACTGAATGTTGTCAAATGCTTTTTCCTACCTCGAATGATATGATCTTTGTCATTTGTCTTCTTTAGCCCGTTATATAGTGAGTGATATCAATTGATATCTGAATATCATAACTTTGCATCCCTGGAATAAACCTTCCTTGGTCATGGTGTATATTTCTTTTCGTATATTACTCGGTTGTATTCATAAGAATTTTGTTAGTTATTTCTATATTTATATTCATGAGGGATGTTGGTGCACAGTTTTCCTTTTTTGTACGGCCTTTGCCTGGTTTAGTATTAGAATAATAGCAGCTATACAGAATGAATTGGGAAATGCTCCCTCCTCTTCTGTTTTCCAGGAGACACTGTTTACAGTTGGTATTAATTATGCTTTAAATGTTAGACAGACTTCTCTAGTAAAACCATGTGGGCCTTGAGATTTTCTGGTCTATGCACATTGGTGTTGCCAGGTTACTGGTTTCTCCAGCACCCAGTCTGAGACAGAAGTGAGGCATAAAGAAAGCCCAGGTAATTCAGTATCATATTGTTCCCTGGATCCTAGGTTTCGTAGTTAGTCTACCTTCTTGTTTCCACCTTTTAGACTTCTGTTATATTTGTCCAGAGATTTTACTTGCACTCAGTGGGAGAAATAATAAAAGGTACATTTATTCCATGTTCCCAGAAGTGCAAGTTTCCCAAAGGACTTTAACCTGGCGGGTAGCCAAGAGGAAAAATATTTAGGACAAAGGAGAAAAGAGGGGAAATTTTGGTGAACTGTTCTGTCTTGGACATATATGGATAATGATGATTTGTGTCTACTGATGAACAACCTCCTTCACCTCCTTGTTTTGTTTTCTATAGAGCTATAATTCACATACCGTAAAATCTATGCTTTTCAAGTATACCATTCAGTGAATTATTAGTATATTCAAAAAGTTTTATAGACACCAGCACTGTACGATTTCAAAACAATTTTATCACTCCAGAATGAAATCTCATACCCATTCCTCCCACTCCACATTCCTTTCTCCCCAAAGCCCTTCAATGATCTACCGTCTCTCTCTATTTGCCTATTTGAATATCTCATATATGTGGAATCATGCAATACGTTTTCCTTTGGGTCTGGGTTATCTAACTTAGCATAATTTTTTAGGTTCACCCGTGTTGTAGCATATATCAACACTTTATAGCTGATTGATATTCTATTGTATGCACAGACCAGATTTTATTTATTCATTCAGTGGTTGATGGGCATTTTGTTTGTTACTACTTTTTAACTATTAGGAATAACGCTGCTATAAACATTTGTTTATGTGTGTTTTTGTGGAAATATGTTTACAATTCTCTTGGGTATAGATCTAGTAGTAGAACTTCTGGGTCATACAGTAAGTCTATTTTCAACTTTTTGAGAGATTGTCGAAGTGTTTTCCAAAGTGGCTGCATTTTACATTCCGATTGGTGATGTGTGTGGGTTCCAATTTCTCTACATTCTCATTTTCCATTTAAAAAAAAAATTACAGTAATCCTAAGGAGTGTTAAGTGTTATCACGTCACCTACTGGTATTATTTTCATTTCCCTATTTATTTTTATTTCTCTGTTGACTAATGATGTGATTACCTTTTCACGTGTTTTTTGGCTTTTTGTATAATTTCTTTGGATACGCACCTTTCCAAATCATGGCCTGTTTTAAAATTGGATTGTATTTTATTAATGGAATATAGGAGTTCTTTATATGTTTGGATACTAGATCCTAATCAGATAAATAATTTGCAAATACATTCTCCCATTTTGTAGGTTGTCTTTACGTACTCCTGACAGTGTCCTACGATATATATATTTTTAAAAAAATTATTCTTGGGGCGCCTGGGTGGCACAGTCGGTTAAGCGTCCGACTTCAGCCAGGTCACGATCTCGCGGTCCGTGAGTTCGAGCCCCGCGTCGGGCTCTGGGCTGATGGCTCAGAGCCTGGACCCTGTTTCTGATTCTGTGTCTCCCTCTCTCTGCCCCTCCCCCGTTCATGCTCTGTCTCTCTCTGTCCCAAAAAAATAAATAAACGTTAAAAAAAATTAAAAAAAAAATTATCCTTAAGTTAATGAACATATAGTGTAGTCTTGCCTTCAGGAGTAGAATTCAGTGATTCATCACTTACATCTAACAGCCAGGGCTCATCCCAACAAGTGCCTTCCTTAATGCCCATCACTCATTTTCCCCACCCCCATCAACTGTTTGCTCTCTGTATTTAAGAGCCTTTTATGGTTTGCCTCCCTGTTTTTATCATATTTTTCCTTTCCTTCCACTATGATAGTCTGTTAAGTTTCTCAAATTCTACATATGAGTGAAATCATGTGATCTGTCTTTCTGTGACTGACTTGTTTTGCTTAGCACAATACCCTCCAGTCCCTTCTACGTTGTTACAAACGGCAAGATTTCATTCTTTTTCATTGTTAATATTCCATTGTACATACATACACACATACACCGCATCTTCTTAATCCATTCATCAGGTGATGGACATTTGGGCTCTTTCCATACTTTGACTATTGTTGATAGTGCTGCTATAAATGTGCCCCTTTGAATTGGCACTCCTGCATCCTTTGGATAAATTCCTAGTAGTGCAGGTACTGGGTTGTAGGGCAATTCTATTTTTAATTTTTTGAGGAACCTCCATACTATTTTCCAGGGTGGCTGCTGCACCAGTGTGCATTCCCACCAACAGTGCAAGAGATTCCCCTTTCTCCACATCCTTGCCAATATCTGTTTTTGTCTGAGGTGTTCATTTTAGCCACTGTGACCCGTGTGAGGTGATATCTCAGTGTGGTTTTGATTTGTATTTCACTGATGATGAGTGATGCTGAGCATTTTTTCATGTGGAAATGCTGGATGTCTTCTTTGGAAAAATGTCTATTCACATCTTTTGCCCATTTCTTCACTGGATTATTTGTTTCCTGGGTGTTGAGTTTGGTAAGTTCTTTATGGATTTTTGATACTAACCCTTTATCTGATACATCAGTTGCAAATATTTTCTACCATTCATTGGTTGCCTTTTAGTTTTGTTGACTGTTTCCTTTGCTGGATGCACAAAATTTTTAATTTTGATCAATTTTATTTTTTCTTTTATTCATTGTGCTTTAGATATCTTGCCTAAGAAACCACTATCTACTCAAAGGTCACAAAAATTTATACTTAAGTGTTAAAAAAATAAATAATTTGGACACTTGAATTTTAGTCTTTGGTACATTTTAAGCTAATTTTTATATATGATGTGAGGTAGACATATTAGGTTCATATGGCTTTTTAATAATTGGCTTAAAACAACAGAAATTCATTATCTCACAGTTTTTGAGTCCAGATGTCTGAAATTCGTTTCACTGGGCCACAAGCAAGGTGTCAGCAGCATTGTGTTCCCTCCAGAAGGACAAGGGGAAAATTTATCATTACCTCTTCTAGCTTCTGGAATGCTGCTGACATTCCTTGGCTTAGGACTACATCAGTCCATTCTCTACCTTTGTGATCACATGCCTTCAATTCCTCTGTGTGGAGTCTCCGTTTCCTCCTTATAAAGGATACTTCTGATTGCATTGTGGGCCCATCCTGATAATCTGGAATCATCTCCACATCTCAAAATTCTTAATATAATCACATTTGCAAAGACCCTTTTTCCAAATCAAGCAACATTTATAGATCCCAGAGGACAGAAACCGATACCTTTGGGAATCCTAATTCAAACCGTTACACGAGGTGTGCAACCTTTCTTGTTTTTGCTTATGGATATCCAATTGTCTCACCACTTATTTTTGAAAAGTTTGTTCTTTCCCCACTGAATTGCCTTGTCATAGTTGCTGAAAATAAGTTGACCATAAATTTATGTTTTTTCTTCTGGTTCCACAATTCTATTCCACTGATGTCTATGTCTGTCTTTTTTTTTTTTTTTTAAGGTTTATTTATTTTTGACGGAGAGAGAGAACATGAGTGGGGGAGGGGCAGAGAGAGGGAGACACAGAATCTGAAGCAGGCTCCAGGCTCTGAGCTGTCAGCACAGAGCCCGATGCGGGGCTCGAACTCACGTACCGCGAGATGGTGACCTGAGCCGAAGTCGGACGCTCAACTGACTGAGCCACCTGAGCGCCCCTCTCTATGTCTCTCTTTATAGCAACACCACAATGCTTTGATCACTGTAGCTTGGTATGAGGTTTTGAAATTTGCAAATGTGAGTCTTATAATTCTTTTCTTTTTCAAGATAGATTATGGGAGGTCTTTTGTATTTTCTTATGAGTTTTTGGGTCAGCCTACACATTTTTGTACAATAGTCAGCTTCAATTTTGATAGAGAATGCACAGGATCAGTATATCAATTTGGAGAGCATTGGTATGTGTTAACAATATTAAGTCTCTCAATGATATTGTGTAGTTTTCAGTGTAAAAAACTTATACTACTTTTGTTACATTTACTCCTAAGTATTCATTTTGATATGGTTGAAAATGGAATTGTTTTAATTTTTTATTTCTCATGACTGAAGTATAGAAGTACAATTGACTTTTTAATCATGATCATGTAACCTGAAACCTTCATTAATTTATTAGCTTTAATACTTTATTTTGGTGGATGTCTTAAAATTTTCATTATACTAGAGCATGCTACCTGACAATAGAGGTAATTTTACTTCCTTCTTTTCAATCTGGTTACATTTTATTTTTATTTTCTTGCCTAATTACTCTGGCTAAAATCTCTAAGACCTTGTTGAATAGAAGTGGCAAGAGTAGGCATGTACATCTTGTTCCTGATCTTAGTGAAAAATCTTTCATAGTTTTAACATTGAGTATGTGTTAGTTATGGATTTTTCAAGTATGTCCTTAAACAGGTTGAGGAAGTTTCCTTCTATTTTTAGTATGTTATTAGTTTTTTGATCATGAATTGATGTTGGACTTTATCAAGTGCTTTCTCTTTTTATATTCAGATAGTCATGTGTTTTTGTCATTTCTTCTATTAATGTGGTGAATTACAATGATTCTCATATGCTATACCAATCTTGCATTCCTGGAATGAATCTTTCTGGGTCATCATATGTAACTGTTTTTACATACTGGTGGATTTGGGTGGTTAAAGTTTTTAAGAGATTTTTCCATCAATACTCTTAAGAGACTTTGATCTGTAGTTTTAATTTCCTGGGATATTTTTGCTTAATTTGGATATCAGGATAATTCTGACCTGATAGAAGGAGTTGGGAAGTGTTTCCTTCTTTCCTATTTACGGGAAGAATTTAAGAAGTTTTAGTGTTAATTATTCTTAATCCTTTGATAGTATTCACCAGTGAAGTCATTTGCATCTTGGCGCTTTACTGTCGAAAGTGTTCCTGAACACTACATCTCTTTGCTTGTTATAGACCTAATGAGGTCTATATTCTATTTTTTCTTCAGTTATTTCCACTAAAATGTTTCTTTCCAGGAATTTTTCTATATAATGTAAGTTATCTAATACATTGGCATATAAAAGTTCATAATATTCTGTTCTAATTCTTTTTATTTCCATAAAGTTCATAGTAATGTTCCTTCCTTTTGTGATAATTTTTAATAGTCTTTTTTTCTTGGTCAGTTTAAAGATTTATCAACTTTGTTGACTTTCCAAAGAATTAACTTTTAGTTTTATTGATTTCCTCTATTTTTTTTCCTACTGTCTATTTCATTTCTTTTGGCTCTCATATTTATTGTTTCCTTTCCTCTGGTTGTATAAGGCTCAATTTGTTCTTTTTTTCATATCTTAAGGTATAAGTTTAGCTTACTAATTTGAGATTTTTTTTAACATGGGTGTTTACAGCTAATAATTTTCCTCTAATCACTCTGTTAGTTGTACCAAGTTTTGGTATGCTTTGCTTTCATTTTCATTCACCTCAAACTAGTTTCCAATTTCCCTTGTGGTTTCATCTCTGATCTCTGAGTTATTTAGAAGCATGCTTCTTAATATCCACATTCCCCCCCCCACACACACACACCAAAATTTCCTTCTGCTAATGATTTGTAATGTCTTTCAGTTGCAGCTAGGGAACATGGCTTATATGATTTCAATTCTTTTAACATTTTCAAGACTTATTTTATTGCCTAGCATATAATCTACACTGGAGGTGTCTTCATGTACACTTTAAGTGTATTCTGTTGTTGGGTAGATTGTTCTATAGATGTCTATTAGTTTGGTTGATTCATAGTGTTGTTCCATTCTTCTATTTCCTTGTTCAGCTTCTAGTTGTTTTCTCCATTATTGGAAGTAGTGACTTTAGTGTATTAACTAAAATTTAATTTAAACAATTTAAAAATCCAACTACTGTTGTTGAATTTTATTTGGTCCTTCAATTCGCCAATTTTGGCTTAATATATTTTGGGACTCTCTTGTTAGGTGCACCTGCCTCCTGTTGACACACTTCCTACGTGAATTGACTCTTTTGGGGCTCAAATATAGATAAAGCAATATTCTAAATATATTTCGTATGTAACAAAAGTAATTGAATAACGAATGTTCTCGATCGGTGGCCAGAAAACATTTTCAGCAAAGGGCCAAATACTGTTTTAGGTTTCTGCAGGACATACAGTCTCTGTCACAACTACTCAATGCTGCTTTCGAAGTGAGAAAGCAGCCACAGAAAACATGAAAGCAAATGAGTGTGACTATGTTCCAGTGAAACTTTATTTACAAAAACAGTCAGTGGACTGGACCACGTTTACCAACCCCGGCCCAGATGATTGCTTTTTGGAAGTGTGATTTATTAACAGGGTATGTTTATCAATACTATTCTCTGTACTCTTTTGGACTATTTCCTCTGCATTAATTCCAGCACATAATTTGATTTTATGCACTTTACTCAGAGAACATAATTGACCAACTTGTAATGAGTTTATTTGCAAGAAACAATTCTTCCTTCTTTAATGTCTTCAGTTCTGAAATGTGGCTATGAAAATGCATTCCTGTGTTTGTTTGTTTGTTTGTTTGTTTGTTTTACCAGCCATGTCTACATTAGTAGCATCTTGAATATTGACATTTGATATATAATCAACCTGAGACAACATAATATTCTCATCCTATATTCTCCAACCTTATGCATGGATTTGAATGAGTTGCATCTGTGTTCAGAGTAAACCCCTGCAAATCAATTACAAAAGAGCAAAATGAGGTATACCATATTTAGCTGAGAAGGCATGAAACTTTGTGTTTGAAGATATTTGGCAAGTATTGAGATTTCAAGATTCCAAGAATACTCCAGGGGTTTCAGAGATGCAGGGCAGGGAAACTGTGCCCATTCCAACATACAGGTGTGACGACAGGAAAATTGAGTGCTAATTGATTACTTGCTGCTCGGCGGCATGAAGCAGAGTCCAAATGAATAAATAATCAAATCCCAGCTATAAAGTAATGGAATGATAGATTGCTCAGGAAGGCTCTGTTACCAAGACGTGTTAGAGCTGCAAGAATACCTTTATACTGTGGGAGGAAACAAGAGACATGATGCACGGTATTTATCACTCTATGATTATCCCATAGAGGGTTTTTTTTTCCCCAGGAGCCTTTGAGTTGCTGCCACAAACTTCATCAGTGAAAGGGGACAGAGGGGGAAGTTATCTTGGTTTAACAGACTTGGAAATGATGGCCCACAATGGCTTAGTGACATGCCAGTGAGCTTGTTCGCTTCGGCTCTAGAACCCCTCCTGGGATGAAACCTGGACAGCATCCCAAGCTGCCAGCCTTCAACTGCATTACAGCAACAAGTACTTATCTGGCTTTGGCTGTGTCTGGTGAGGAGGATAAGAGGATAATGGTTGTTGCAAGCTTCTCTGGCGCCTGGTCCAGTGGTAAGGGTTTGACACATGTTATCTCATTTATTCCTCACGGATGATGCCACGTAGTGATTTAAATGACCCTTATTCTAAAGATGAAGAAACTAAATCTGAGCGCAAAGAACTTGACATATTTCAACGTTGTCTCTCTGATTCCCAAACTCTCTTTAAGCACTTTCTGTAGTTTCTTTGGGCAACACACCTGTTCTTGTTTGCTTGGCAGCTACACCGTGTGCTAAATGACAGTGATGTCATTCTGGTGTTCTGAGCAGTCTCTTGTGAATCTGGGCAGGCTAAATTAGTCTGTCAGAAGTGGATAGGTGATCAAATGAGGTTGCCCCAAAATGAGAGACCCACATGAATGAACTGGTTTTTGGGAGGCAATAGCCGCCTACATCTTGCCCCCTTTTCCCTTACCTACAGGCAACTGTAGTGGGAGGTTCTGGGGGGCTAAAAGCTGTGTAGGTGCTCCCCCTCCACCCCAAGATTTCTGCTCCCTGGTGAACACACCCTGTGTAATTCTCTTCCCTTGTGTATAAACAGGCCCTGTGACTATGACAGGACATCGCTCCTATGATTAAATCGTATACCAGAAAAAAAGAAAAGGAAACAAACCACCAGAGACTCTTAAGGATAGAGAACAAATTGAGGGTTGATGGAGGAGAGGTGGGTGGGTGACAGGCTAGATGGGGGATGGATATCAAGGCAGGCGCTTGTTGGGATGAGCACTAGGTGTTGAGTGTAAATGATGAATCACTGAATTCTGCTTCTGAAACCAATATTACACTGTATATTAACTAAAATTTAATTTAAACAATTTAAAAATAGATTACACGTCAGGTAAAGACATTTTGCAGATGTAATTAAGACTCCAATTCTATTGGTTATGAATTAATCCAAAGGGAGATTATCCTGGGTGGGCCTGACCTAATTAGGTACAAGAGTGGACTGTTTTGAAGAGATTTATTCTCAAGCTCACCTTGAAGAAACAAGACGGCACTTTGTGAGAGGGCCACATAGCAAGGACTGCAGGCATTCAGAATCACCCCCAGCTAACATCTAGTAAGAAAATGGGGGTCTCAGTTCTACAATTACAAAGAACTGAATTTTGCTAACAGCCACATGAGGTTGCAAGAGGACTCCGATTTCTAGAAGATACAGACTGGCCAACACGTGAATTGCAGTTTTGTTAGACCGTGAGCAGGGGCCTCAGTTAAGCCATGCAGGGACTCTTGACTCACTGGAACTGAGATCATAAATGAGCGTTGTTTAAAACCCTATGTTTCCATCTTTTTTGCTACATAGCAACAGATAACTAATCCAGAATCCTTTCTCGAGGAGGGATGTCTTAGGATTCCCTAGGGAAAGTCCCACTGTCTGTTCTCTGCAAGCTGGAGAACCAGAAAGCCAATGGTGTTATTTAGTCTGTGACTTTCAGAGCCCAAAGCGATGGTGCAAGGCAGGAGAAGATCAAGGTGTTAGCTCAAACAGAAAGCAGTCTGCTCTTCCTCCACTTCTTTGTTCTATTCAGTTCCTTTAACAGATTGGATGATGCCCACCCATAGTGGTGAGGGCAATCTTTATTCATTCTACTGATTCAGGTGCTAACGTGTCCTGGAAACATCAAAGACACACCCAGAAATGTATTACCTGCTATCTGGACGTCCTTTAGCCCAGTAAGATTGACAAATAAAATTAACCAACACAATGGGCTTTCCCACTTCTTTTCTCTTGTCCCTCTCTACACCCACTGTCCAAAGAGCAGCTCAAGTGACCTTTCAAAACTGTACAGCAGATCATGTCTTTCCTTGCAGGAAACTCCTTAGTGTCTTTCCTCCTGACAAAAGTCTTCTCTAAACTACCTCAGCCTACAACACCGTGTATGACATGCCCTTGCTCTTTCCACGTTCACGGTGCCATTTCCTCCCTAGGCTTACACTCCAGCCTCACAAGCCTTCCTTCACTTCTGAGAGGGTACCACCAACCACTTTTTAAATTCACACATGCTGTGTCTGACATTCTTCACCACACTCCGAAGAACTTTATACTCATTGCTCAGGTTACTTTTTCAAAGAAGACCTTCCTCCTACCCTATAAAAATTACAAGTATTTATTTACAATTAGTTATTCTGTCCCAAGGACATGTAACTGTGTATTTGTGTATTTTTAATCATCCCCATCCTCCCTGCCTCATTCAATTGTAAACTCCATGAGGGCAAGGCACATATGGATTTCATTTTGCACTGAATATCCAGATTGCTAAACACCGGTGCTATGCAATTCAT
Organism: Herpailurus yagouaroundi; assembly: GCF_014898765.1. Lineage (NCBI taxonomy): Eukaryota > Metazoa > Chordata > Mammalia > Carnivora > Felidae > Herpailurus > Herpailurus yagouaroundi. The sequence goes on from NW_024412444.1 coordinate 677,988, forward strand.
TAGAGCTACTCACTGATAGTTTTTTTCTCTCTTCCAAAGAGCACGAGGTGGAATAGCTCTTTGGGGTCCCTGGAAGCTAGAGGCGAACATGGGACTTACTTTGGCTGATTGAATGCAAAAGGGCATGATGATTATTACTTCCGAGTAGAAGAATCGAAGGACTACTATGTAAGTGTCCATGTTTCTCCCACTCCTAGCCACACATGATATTCTGGACCTGTATTCTATACTACAGTGACCAGTGGCCAAATGTGGCTATTAAAATTTAAATTCACTGAAAGTAAATAAAAGCACAAATTTAGTTCCTTGGTCACATTCACCACATTTCAAGTATTCACGTGCAACCTGTGAGTAGTGGGTACCATTTTGGCAGTGCTGACATTGACCATTTCCTTCACCATATAAAGATCTACTGGACAGAGCTGCTGTAGACGCTGGAGACTCTGTGCCTCTAACTGAAGAAAGTATGAAGCACAGCCATCAGCCACCTAAGATACACGTATTATACGAGTGTAAAATAACCTGTGTTATCAGCAACTTGTACTGCAGGTTTGTTTCTGCAGCTTGTTTTCCCAGCCTATCCTAACTGCTAAAAGTCATCACTAAGTATTTGCTAAGTAGCTTAATGATCGAATGTCATCTGAGGTAAGCGGCTAAAGAAGGGGGATGGAAGAGCTTTGAAGAAGAGTGAACAGCATTAGCAAACGTTTAAACCTGAGAAGTAACCAGATCTCTGGGGTAGTATGGTTTATGCGATGAAGCTTCAGACAAGGGAGAGACCAGGAGAGAAGTGGTAAAAACTAAGAATCGGTACACAAAACATGAGAAGGTCAACGGTAGATGCCAAACTTGCATCTGACCCTTAGATCCACTCAACAGTTAAAATCTACAGAACCTATAACTTGAGCCCATGACTGATATTGCCTTGCCAATTTAACCACCATAGTATGCCACCTTCCCAAACCACCACATCCTTCAAATGGAGATGACAAACCTACTTCAGAACATCATCAGTGATTTGCTGAGGAGAACATGTGTAAAGAACCTGGATGATGATTGGTACCCAGGAGGATGTCCTTTTGGTTACAGAATTGTGGCTTCGGCCCACAGCTGAAGAAGAGTGGAGAAATACAGGATGTTCCAAAGTCAGAATGAAGAGGGCAGCTACTTTCCTGGAGCACTTGCTCAAGGGCGCCATTAACTAGCCCCATCTCCCCCACTCAGCCTTGTCGCCGCATTAAGAGAAGTACAGTAGGAAGAGCTACTGCCTCTATTTCTCCCAGTGGGTGACTGGTGAGAGGTACCTCCTCTCCTTGGAGTCAGCAGTCCTCCAGGAAAGTCACTTCTAAAGCTTGTGAGTGACTGAACTACTTTGCTCATGGGGTGGGGACAGGTTGGAGACAGGAGATTCTTAAGGTTGGCGAGACTCAGGATTGGACACAACGGGGCAAAAGGGAGAAAAGATAAGAATAACATTCAAAAACAACCGGGACTGAATCTCGGTACAATCCTAAAGACACCACTGGATCAAGTGAAAAATAAGACAAAACAAACAAACAAAAACACCTAAAAGTTGTGGAATTGAGCTGAGACGCTAAGGATGATGTTACTCAGCTGGGAAAGAGTGGGGGCAATTTTACACATGCTTCTTTAAAAAATTTTTTTTAATGTTTATTCATTTGAGAGAGAGAGAGAGAGAGAGAGAGAGAGAGAGAGAGAGAGTGAGTGAGAGAGGGCATGAGCAGAGGAGGGACAAAGAGAGAGGGAGACACAGAATCTGAAGCAGGCTCCAGGCTCTGAGCTGTCAGCACAGAGCCCAATGCAGGACTCGAACCCATGAAATGAGAGATTATGACCAGAGCCGAAGCCAGACGCTCAACTGACTGAGCCTCCCAGGTGCCCCAATATGCTTCTTGAAGCCTATTATTAGAAAAGTTTTTCCCTAAAAGTTATTCTAATAATTTGAGATGCTTCAATGAGCCAATTATACGAGGATGATGCTGGGGACACAGCAAGCCCTTGATGATCTTTCCAGGTGTGACAGCTGGTGAGATGTTTTTAAAAATTGGCTCTTGAAGGCTCTTCACTTCTATCCCTTAAGCTCTGAGTTGATGAAACATAAAGTTATCATTAAAAGAAAGTGTGGGGATACAATCTGATATTCTTAGAGTATTGCTAGTTTTATAATTAATTCATGGATGAGAGAGCCATTATCTGATAGCATCCAGAAATGGGGAAATTATTCGTTTCAGACAAGCACCCCTGGTCCTGTTATAATTTTTGATTAAAATGAAAACTTACCAAGTTTTATTCTTCAAAATGTGATAGCTTCGTGGGCAATTGCAATCAGCTAGTTCCATTGTTGGGTTTCTAATTCCAGGGCTTATAATAATATTTTTTTTTTTTTGAGTCAAACATGACATAATGCTCAAACTCCTGGAGCTAGCAAAGACGATAAAATGTTTTTGCCGCAGCAGGTGCTCTGCAAAATCCTTTATTAAAAAGGGCTGCCACACACAGGCTCCGAGTGTGATGGATTGTACAGAAATTAAGAGTGACATACTATGAATTTACAACATCAAAATTTTCCCCTAATTAAAGCAATGGGAATGGCCCCCAAACAGAATCTGGCTGGAGCTGGACGAGAATGATTATATTCCCCCAGGAGTCCAGAAGAAGGATTCTTGACCCACTGTCCTCACAACAACTTAGTACTTGAATTAAGCTATAAGCTGATGGTAAAAGGCAACTGACGTTATTTCACCAAAAGCCTTTCGTTTCTGCTATACTTGACTTCTATGTCCAGCATGTGATGCGGACATTTCCTTAAAAAAAAAAAAAATGTGTGCAATTAGACTTGGTAATGTAGCTGTCCTGTTGACAGAGTAAACCCTCCTGACAGTACGAGCGTTCTACTTCCAGACATCAGAAGGGCTCACAGAGTCGTTCAAACTGTGACAGAGTGTCTTGGCAGTGACTGAGGAAAGCTTGACAAGCGGTATCTACTAACAAGTCCATGATTGCCGGGGAAGGTGTTGAGTGACTTTTCCTTACCTGCACGTTCGTTCTCGTTCATTCTCGCACAGAGGGAAAGGAAGGTGTACGTCTCCTGCAGGAGGTATTTAATGAGCCACAACTATGACACAAAAACAGACGGATACCGTGTCTTTCCCAGCCTTTGGAAGAGAAAGGATATGCCTGGAACAGAGCTTTTCAGAAATAATAATGTACCCACACAGATAATGGACTCTGGCGCTAAACGAGCTCACTTCTCCCCGGATGTATATTCATCTCCTAATTGTCAGGTAGGTGTTTCCCACACAGATCCAGACAGGGACACCCTAGTGTTTCCTTCATCCAGCAGATTTTATGGCTTTTCCCCCTCCCTTTAGAACTCTGAGGAGGACATGAATAGCGACACGCATATTCTCTCTCTCCCTCCCTCTCCATCTCCCTCACTCTCTCTCTCCCCTGTCATACATTATTTCCATACGTTACGAAAAACATACACAAAGGACTTCAATTTCTCATTGTTTCTTAAATACATCTGTATTTCTCATCCTGCTAAATCGTTTATTTTAATAACTTTTCTTCACTGGTGTGAAAAAGCATTATTATTATTATTATTATTATTTAATGTTTATTTATCTTTGAGGGAGAGACAGAGCGTGAGCAGGGGAGGGGCAGAGAGAGAGGGAGACACAGAATCTGAAGGAGGCTCTGTGCTCGGAGTTGTCAGCACAGAGCCCGATGTGGGGCTTGAACTCATGAACCACAAGATCATGACTTGAGACGAAGTCAGCCGTTCATCTGACTGGGCCACCCAGGTGCCCCAAAGCACCTGGCTGGGTAGTGTTGGGCAAGTTACCTAACTAAATCTCTTTTGCAAACGGAGGATGTTAATAGTATCTATTCTCAAAGAGTTGTTCTGAAGAAGAAATGAAATTATGCATGTATATCCAGCATATGGGGTGCACCCACTAAATGTTAGCTATGAATATTTACCACCATTATAATTATTATCAACGAACTGAGACCTAAAAATCACTCGAGCTGGTAAAAAATTGCATTTGCAGAAGCTGAAACTGGTAATAAATTACAAAACCGTTTCAGGAAGGCAAGGAGAGGCCTCTGCCTTTATTCATATACTCCTATTTTCATTATTCTCAGTGTCAGACATGGGTGATGTCAGAAAGAGGGTAAGAAAAATGTGAGGACAGGCAACGGGGAAGAAGTGAAAAAGTGAGAAATTGAAACGGAGGGAAATTCCAGAATGTGGAGAATATGAAAGATGTAGTGGTACCTAATTCTAAGACGACATTTTTCTCTCTTTTCCACAAACCAGCAGCTTCTCTGACTGTTCCACTTATTTTAATGAAGCCCCATATTCCAGCTCACATGCGTTTGAAATCTTCTCTAAACACTTTCCTAACACGATGATTTTAATGGTGTCAGGGCCAGATCAAAAATACCCTCACTATCAAAATCGCATATACCCGCTAGTCTATTCTATCCAAACCACGGTGACTTAGAATCCACAGTCCCAGGATGGCAAATAGACTTCAACTCAGATACCATCTCCCACTGAGTGGTTATGGCCACTTGCATGGCTGTGTTGAAACGATTTCTGAGTCTATGTCTGGCTACAGCAGCAAAGAAGGGCACAACTCATGTCTGCCTCAAGCATGGGCGTGGGGAGTGGAGGCAAGATGCTCATGTATTAGCCCCTCTTGTGATCTTTAGCATCGTATCATTACCTTAATTGGTTATGAATCTTATCCTTCCTTGAATTCACTCATATGTGCCATCATTTCACCTATCCCCTATTTTTTTTTTTTTTTTTTTTTTTTTTAGGAATTCAGCAAACAGGAGGTCTTTTTTCCCCTCTTAACAGTTCCACATGAATGCTTTGCATGCTGCAAATACTTGGTAATTATATGTTGACTGATTGACACCCGGGAGCAGACATTAAGGTGTTTGAGTGATTACAGGCAACCACACAACAACAGCTCTTCCTTTCTGCTGGCATTTTTTTTTTCCCTAAGCACCCAGACTGTAACACCTTACAAGCTCCCTTGGTGCTTTTGAAAGCAAGATACAAATACGCTGTACGTGGAAAGGAAGATGTGCCTGCCACGGTCTGCAGGATTAGTCTCTGCAACACAGAATTACTGAATCTGTAAAGTTCAGTATCGTTTTCTCCGTCCTGCACGCCATTGGGAATGGCAGGCTACAGAAAGCAGATCTCTTGAAAGGGAACGCACATCCACTCATCTCCACAGGAACCACAGTGAAAAGGGTGTTCAAAGCGAGGGCACACAGCTTAGGTTTGGCAAGAATCACGGCTAGCTTGGAGAGCAAGCGCCTACTCACAGTGATGCCGTTTAGCTTCTCCCGTTCCCCATTGCGCCTCTCAATGGGTTCAAGAAAAAGCCACAATGAACCGACCACGGCAGGGACGTGCTGTCAGCAAGTCAGAATAATTATGGCACCTTTCAGGCTGTCAAGATGTAGGCGCAAGAGACAGTCTTTATATTTGAGTTCACAAAGTGAGGGTGTGTAGGTACGCACGCACACACATAATAACAGGTACACATGGATCAGCTCAACCACTGCGATTTCTCGGGAAATCGATCTAGCTAGATCAAGCCAGAGAGATACGTGCTGCCTTGTGCATCACAGGATGCTGAGTGCATCCCTGGCCTCTCTACCCGCTGGATACTCTTAGTTAGTGTCCACTCCTGAGCTGTGATACAAGGGTCTCTAGATATTGCTAAATCCTCTGGGGAAATCTCACCCACGGCTGAGAACTGCTGGACAAGACCTTTCTTTTTCAGTTTCCTGAGGGTGAAAGAGACATCACATACACACAGGATTTACTGGTGATATAGTTTGACAAATTATATACATGTACCATTTATTTTATCACTCAGAATTGCCTTGAAGGAAAGTCGTATTTGTCCCAAGCAGCAGTTGTGTTAAAAATGTCTTTAGTGTATTCAATACTTGCAAAGAACACGGGATTTTGATTTTGAAACACATCACCCTACATTAATCAGAGTATTTTCGTGGAGACAGAAATATACCATCCAAACACAAAGAAGTTAAAACTACAAATCATGGCAAAGCTGGCAGTATAACTAAATTGGAAATGAGGTGACAAAATAAATGAAAACACAAAACATTATAGAATAAGCATGTCCCTCACTGCATCTTTTTTTTTTTTTTTTTTTGGTTATAAATTGAAGAGAAACATATACAATAGGAGTTAAATACACAATACTTTCCACCTATCAGAATACACTAATGCAAATAGATTTCTGAGCAGGTGTATCTAAATGCTGTAGTCATTAATCTGGATTTGCAAACATCTTGACTTTCCAATGACAAGGTGGGAAAAAGTAAGTGAAATCCTCATCAGCATTAATTGAATGATGAAACAGCGCTAAAGATACACCGTATCACAAGTTTTCAATGAGATTTTATACCTTTTGTTAGTAGGCATTCCTTCTATTTGTTTCTATTCCTTCTATCTGTAGAGTTGGCTGCTGCTAATTAACTTATTAGACAGTGATGATATGAAAAGAGGACAAAGACTGGGGCAAGTGACTTTTAGGAAGCTTTCTATTTCATGGTCATATTTTCTCCAGGACAAAGGAAAGCATTTAGTCAAATTGCTTTCACCAAGTAAAATGTAATTGTTAATTCAGCAGATCTAGGGATTGAGTAAAGATTGTTTTAAGTATAGTTTTTTATCACCAGAAAAAAAAGGATTAGAAACACACAGTCACCTCAACATTATGTTCACATTGGATAATATAACTGAGTAATAATTCTGTCAAACTGATTCATCACACCATTCCTTCCCGTTCTAAAAACAAGGATATTTTCCATCCAACTTAAATTTATTCTCTGTCAACAGCCGGCTTGTGCGCACAGCTGAAGTCACTACTTCTTTGTCACTGTAAGGAAAAGCCTTTCTATTTCATCGGGTCAAACTGTGAACTGTTTCATTCTTACTGTATTTGGTTTCTGGCTTGACAATTAGGCACCCGCCATTGAAAAACTAATTCCTGCACTGAATTCGCACTTCTATTGTGAAAGATAATCCCCATGCTTGCTGAAGTATCTCCCCCATGCCTCCATTCTAACTATTAGGAACTGAAAACTCTTGGAGCTTGCTTTCCTTCCAGGACACAACTAGGGAGTCCAAATCAACCGCTAATGAACTTGTGAAAATGCAAGGCGTTTTCTTTTGACGATGGAGGTTAAATGCCTTCTGTGAATTTATACACATGATCAAATGATGGAAGTGAAAAACAAGAAGTCACCCCTCCAGACTCAGCTCAGAGAATCCTGCCTCTATAAACCACCATGATCAGTCAGTCTATTTTTACTCTGTGCTGCATCGTTTTGAACCTAATTCCTGTTGGCATTTAGCTCGTGGTAGCAGGATTATTTATTTTAAGGTCTTTCTCCCCTAATAGACTGTGAGCTACTTGAGGGCAACAAGCACATCTTATTTGCTGGTTTGTCTCACAGAATGTGTCCTTTTGTAATACTTAGCATAATTATACAAACTTGCCTAATGCCTGTCTTCTCTGCTGGACTGTTACGAGGTGGCACACATTGATGATAGTAACTTGTGCTTACATACGTGGTTCTTAAAATGTGTGAGCCACTGTTCAAAATGGTTAATAGTATTAGTTACCTCCTATTTCATTCTCAGAACTATATAGAAGGTCAATATAGCATCAAATATCATGTCATAATTGTTTCAAGTTTATTTATTTTGAGAGAGTGAGAGAAAGTACGCGTGTGCACGTGAGCAGGGGAGAGGCAGAGAGAGAATCCCAAGCGAGCTCTGAGCTGTCAGCATGGAGCCCGACGTGGGGCTCAAACTCATAAACTGTGAGATTATAACCTGAGCCAAAACCTAGAGGGGGTTGCTTAACCAACTGAGCCACCCAGGCGCCCCCAGCATGTTATAATTGAGAAACCTCCCGTCAGAGAAGTGAAGTGACTTACCTAAAGCAATCAGCTACTAAGTGACTGGGCTTGGATTTGAACCCATGCAGTCTGGCCAAAAGGCAATCACTCTTCAGTTCCATTATGCTGCCTATCAGGGACCCTGACACTGTTTGGTAAATGACTACAAGAAAGAAAAAGGATGAAAAAGATTGAATAAAATGAAAAAAGGAGCAAATGAACAAGGAACTGTTGGTCATTATTAAATGTTTGCTAAGTAACAGAAGAGTAGAATCTAATTGCCACAGCAAGAAAACCGAGATCCATAGGAGGGGAAAAAAGGTTTTTATACTATATTCAAATAATGAAAAATGGAATTGACGTTAAAAATGATAATCTTGAGGTTAAGTTCAGATGGCAGAGCAACTGGAGACCCTGAGCTTGTCTCATCCCTGAAACGCAGCTAGATCAGCACCAAACCATTTTGAACACCCAGGAAATTGATCTGAGGATTAACACAACAATCTGCATTACCTGAGCCACAGAAATCTGCAGGCATACCACGAGGAGAGGTGAACTGAGGGAGAGAAAAGCTGCAGAGGGTACTGAGTTGTTTTTGCGCAGAGAGGACAGAAAAAGAGAAAGAAAGAGAGCGGTGCACTGGGAGTGCAAGAAAAGCACTCTCCTGAAAGTACCTGGAGATAAAGACAAAGAGTGAAAACACTCTCATGGGACTGAACGAGAAATCTGTTCCCCAAAACCACTCATGGAAAGAAAGGGGAGGGTTTCAATACCGCCAGGATTCTATAAACAGTGGAGGACAGAGTCTTAAGTTCTGGGGATCAGTGCCTGGCGGTGCTCTGGTGAGGGAGCAGGGCCAATCCCCAGAAGCAGGCAGCAGGGTCTGACGGGTCCATGTGCCACATGGGGAGAAGTGGTTCCCCTTCCTGGAGTGCATTTGGTAGAGTCCATATGGCCTCCCCAGAGGCAGAGGTCCCCGCAGACCCTGGAGAGCGGCCCCATTTGTTGGTATTGGGACAAAGACACCAGAATGCAGTGAAACCTGGTGCTGGCTGTGTGTTGTTATTTGTCATAATCTCTGAACCTCTGCCACTATGCAATCCCACCAATGTTTTCTGGGGCAAATGGTTTCAGGCCAGCACCTGGCCATTGCTCAGCAAGACCCTCCCCCAGAGGGTTGACACAGGTCCAAACCATAGGGGTCTCTGAAGCATGGGGTTCTGACACAACCCCATCTGAGATCAAACTCTGGAGGGAGGTCCTGCCCAGGAGGCAGGCAGCTTGGATGTACAGGGTAGAGGTGGTAGTGGACAGAGGCACTCTCCTGAAAGTATCTGGAGGGGTGCTGAGAAAATGGAGGGGTGAGAGCCCGAATTTCCTGTGCTAGAGCCTAGGGAGCTGGGTGAAGCCATTTCCACCTCTGCCACACACGCACATGTGTGCCACACTGATCCACTCCAGTAAGTTAAGCAGTGCCACCTAGTGGAGAACAGAGCCATTACACCATGCCCTGCCCAACTGTGCCCTCCAAGCACATCACCTAGAAGACTAGCACAAGTCACTCCATCTGCTTAGTGTAAGGATTATGGAAGGCTTCACAGTTTCAGTCATAGGGAAAACTGGATATAACTTCATGCAGGTTTCATTCTGTTTGCTGGTTCATTTATCTGTTTATTTTCTTTGCTTCTGTTTTTGTGTAAATTGCTTTCTTTTTTTCCTTCCTTTTCCCCCTTGTCTTTTTTTGTTGTTGTTGTTCCTCATTTTTGGATACAGAAAGAGAAAAATTAATGTTTTTTACTTTATTTTTTATTTAAAAATTTTAAATTCTATTTCATTTTCTTTATTTAATTTTATTCTATATGTATTTTTAATTTTCAAATTTTTCTTACCTTTTACTTTTCTTTCCCTTTTTTCCTCTATCAAGCTTCTTTCAAGAAGCAGACCAAAACACACCTAGAATCTAGCTTCCTTTATTCAATTTTTTGTTGTTTTTACTTAATTAATTTTTATTTTTTATTATTTTTTCCCCTCCAAAATGACAAAAAAGAAGGAATTCACCCCAGAAGAAAGAATAGGAAGAAATAACAGCCAGGGATTTAATCAACACAGATATAAACAAGATGTCTAAACTAGAACTTAGAACCATGATACTAAGAATACTAGCTGGGGCTGAAAAAAGCTTAGAATCCCTCTCTGCAGAGACGAAAGAATTAAAATCTAATCAGGACAAAATTAAAAACGGTATAACTGAGATGCAATCTCGAATGGATACCACAATGGCAAGGAGATGAAGCAGAACAGCGAATCAGTGGTTTAGAACATAAAATTATGGAGAATAATGAAGCAGAAAAAAGAGGGAAGTTAAGGCAAAAGATCATGATACAAGACTTACAGAACTCAGTGAGTTATTAAAAAGGGGCAACATCCAAATTATAGGAGTCCCAGAAGATGGAGAGAGAGAGAAAAAGGGGCAGAGGGTTTATGTGAGCAAATTATAGTAGAAAACTTTGCTAATCTGAGGAAGGACACAGACATCAAAATCCAAGAGGCACAGTGAACTCCCATTAGATTCAACAAAAACCGACCATCAACAAGTCATATCATAGTCAAATTCACAAAATAAACAGACAAGGAAAGAATTATGAAAGCGGCAAGGGGAAAAAAGTCCTTAACCTAAAAGGGAAGACAAATCAGGTTTGCAGCAGACCACAGAAACTTGGCAGGCCAGAACGGAGTGGTGGGATATATTCAAAGTGCTGAACTCAAAAAATATACAGCTAAGAATTCTTTCCCAGCAAGGCTGTCATTCAAAATAGAAGGAGAGATAAAAAGATACCCAGACAAACAAACAAACAAAGAGTTCATGACCACTAAACCAGACCTGCAAGAAATTTTAAGGGGGACTCTTTGAGTGGAGTAAAGACAAAACAAGCAACAAACTTTAGAAAGGAACAGAGAACATCACTAGAAACACCAACTCAACAGGCAACCCAATGGTGCTAAATTATTATCTACCATTCTCTCTAAATGGACAAAATGATCCAATCAAAAGACATAGGTTATCAACTGTTATTCCACATAGTATTGGAAATCCTAGCCTCAGCAATCAGACAACACAAAGAAATAAAAGGCATCCAAATCAGCAAGGAGGAAGTCAAACTTTCACTCTTTGCAGACAACATGATACTCTATGTGGAAAACCCAAAGTATTCCACAAAAAAACTCCAAGGACTGATCCTTGTATTCAGCAAAATTGCAGGACATAAAAATCAATGCACAGAAATCGGTTGCATGTCTACACAACAATATGAAGCAGAAGAAAGAGAAATCAAGGGATTGATTCCATTTAAAATCACACCAAAACCCATAAAATACCCAGGAATAAACCTAACCAAAGAGGTTAAAAATCTATACACTAAAAACTATAGAAAGCTTATGAAAGAAAATGAAGAAGACACACACACACAAAGGAAAACATTCATGCTCATGGATTGGAAGAACAAATTTTGTTAAAATGTCAATACTACCCAAAGCAATCTACATATTCAATGCAATAGCTATCAAAATAACACCAGCATTCCTCACAGAGCTAGAAACAAACAATCCTAAAATCTGTATGGAATCAGAAAAGACCCCGAATTGCCAAAGCAATCCTGAAAAAGAAAACCTATCCTGGAGGTACCACAATTTCTGGACTTCAAGCTGTATTACAAAGCTGTAATCATCAAGACACTATGGTGCTGGCACAAAAACAGATCAATGGAACAGAATAGACAACCCAGAAATGGACTCACAAACGCATGGCCAACTAATCTTTGACAAAGCATGAAAGAATATTCAATGAAAAAATGATAGTTTCTTCAAAAAATGGTGCTGGGAAAACTGGACAGTGACATGTTGAAGAATGAAACTGGGCCATTTTCTTATACCATACACAAAAATAACTCAAAATGGATGAAAAAACCTAAATGTAAGAGAGGAAGCCATGAAAATCCTAGAGGAGAAAACAAGAACAATCTCATGGACTTTGGCCACAGCAACTTTTTACTCAACACATCTCTGGAGACAAGGGAAACGAAAGCAAAAATAAATTATTGGGACCTCATCAAGATAAAAAGCTTCTGCACGGAGAAGGAAACAATCAACGAAACTGAAAGGTAACTGACAGAATGGGAGATGCTATTTGCAAATGACATATCACATAAAGGGTTAGTATCCAAAATCTATGTAGTTTGGTGGTTCTGAGAAAAATTAAACATTCTATTCTACTGCCATAGAATTACCATATGATATGGCAATTCTATTCCTATATACCCAAAAGAATTGGAAACAGGGAACTGAACAGTTATTTATACATTTATGGTTATAGCCGTTTTTTTTTTTCTTGGCAAAAGCCAAAAGCTGGAAACAACCCAATTATGCATCAACAGAAGAATGGACAAACAATATGTAGAATATGCATACAATAGAATATTTCAGCTAAAGAAGAACAAATGAAATTCTGATATATACTACAGTGCAGATGACCCTTGAAAACGTTATGCTAAATGACATAATCTAGACCTAGGAGAACAAATATTGTAAGTTTCTACTTATGTAAGCCACCTAGGATAAGCACATTCAAAGTAACAGAAGGTAGAAAAGAGGATATAAAGGTCTAGAGGGGATGGAAAACGAGGAATAATTGTTTGATGGGTACAGGGTTTGCGATGAAGTTCTGAATATAAATAGAAGTGATGATTCAACATTATAAATATATTTCATGTCATTGAACTATACACATAAATGGTTAAAATGATAAATTTTGTATATTTTACCCCAATATATATATAAGTAAATTAAAAAATATAGCTAATAATCTCATCTAAAGGTAAAAAAACTTAATGCTCCCTTAAATTTGCAAAAAGAGGGGCACCTGGGTGGCTCCGTCAGTTGAGTGTCTGACTTCAGCTCGGGTCATGATCTCATGGTTCATGGGTTTGAGCCCCGTGTCGGGCTCTGTGCTGGCAGCTCAGAGCCTGGAGCCTGCTTCGAATTCCTTGTTTCCCTCTCTCTCTACTCCTCTTTCGTTCATAGGCTGTCTTTCTCTCTCTCTCAAGAATAAAATAAACATTAAAAAGATTAAAAAAATAAATTTGCAAAAAGAAAAAGATGACTCCTTTCAACATTTAATTAAATATTGTAGTGGAGGTCATAGCCAAAGCTATATAAAGCTAGAAAATAGAATAAAAGCCATAGATATCAAAAAAGAACAAGTAAAAATGTCTATTGGCAGATCACATGATCAATTGTGTAGAAAATTCTAAAGAATCTAAATAAAGTTAATAAAACTAGCAAGTAAATTTAACAAGTTCACAAGATCCAGAAACAAGGTCAATGTACAAAAATGAAATGTATTTCAATTTAATAGCTAGAAATAATTAAATAAAAAATTTAAAAATACCATTGACTGTAGCATCAAAAAACCGTGAAACACATGGAGATATGTTTATTAAAATTAGACAAGACTCAGAACCTTAAGATATCAATTCTTAGCAAACAAATCAATAGGTGCAGTCAACCTCAATCAAAATGCAGTCCTTTGAGTCTAGGTTGTATTAGTCAGTACAATATTTGTAAGATGTCTCCACGTTGCAGCCATGCATTATTATTTGGTACCATTTTATTGCTGAGCAGTATTCCACTGTGTGTGTATCTGTTTTCTATCCATCCATTCATTCCACAATCTTTGATCCATTTTTTTCTGTTGTTAGACAATGTATTATTTCAAAGTTTGGGGATAATAGTGAATAAAACTATGAATAGTGACATATAAGTGTATGACTATATATTTTCATTTTTTCTTGGGTAAACAACTAGGAACGGAAATGCTGCCTCATATGGTGTGTATATATTTGTCTTTGTAAGACAATGCTCAACTGTTTTCCCAAGTTATTTTACCACTTTGCTTTTCCCTAAGAAATATTTCAGAATTCTAGCTGCTCTGTATTTCTGCCAACACTTGATATGTATGAAAATTTTTTGCATGAACATTTTTGGAAAGATAGTTTTAACAGTGACAGAAAACACAAATGACTGTTTAAAGAGGTGGGGGTTGACTGCAAAGGGACAGAAACATTTTGAGGTAAAGGAAATAGCTTTTAGCTTGATGGTCTTGGTCATTACATGAGTCGTGGAGTTGTCAAATCTCACCAGAGTGTACGCTTTAAATAGGTGCGTTGTATATAAAGTTACTTCAACAATGATAGTTTAAAACTAACTCAGAATGTTTTTTAATCTAAGTACAGTATTCCAGAGTAGGGTAGTATTTTGACAGATATTTGTGAGTAATGTGGCTACAAATAAATAAATCCCTTTTCTAAGTTTCGGAAATTCCTCCACTTGGTAAAACAGAGCTCCTTTTCCACTACAAAACATTCTCGCTGGTAGCCAGGGAATGCGCCTATGACCTCGGTTTAGCCCAGCATATAAATCCCCTAACCGCACGCTTCTCCGCTTTGAATGACAAACTGGTCCCATGATGAAGTCAAAACTGCAGAAATCCTTGTGCGACAGGTGGTGGCAGCAAGAACTATGGATCCAGGAGCTCTCAGTGTCTGGCACTGATTTGGTGACTGGTGTCAATTGTGGTGCCTGTGCCTGGTATTGGAAGCACTAGAATGTTTGTGTTACAACCAATCTGGCAACAGAAGGGAGCCAGGTAGGTTCACTGTCTCCTGGATTCAAAGGCAATCTCTCTGACCACATCAGGAGATTCCAGTACCATTAGTAAGGTAGAGCCAACTGGGATCCCTATCAACAAGTGTCCAGGGGAATTGCTTTTCTTTCCCACTGAGCTGGAGATCTCTTTTCTCTGCCCAAACTCCAGGCAGACTGGGAAGAGGAATGCAGCCGCCATAAGCATTCAGCTTGGGGAACACTATCCCCCACAGGCAAAGAAGATTCCACTATAGTAAGTATCTTTAAAGATTGGCTAAAGGAAGTTCTTTCTTTCTTTCTTTCTTTTTTATTTTATTTATTTATTTTATTTATTTATTTTTGGGACAGAGAGAGACAGAGCATGAACAGGGGAGGGGCAGAGAGAGAGGGAGACACAGAATCGGAAACAGGCTCCAGGCTCCGAGCCATCAGCCCAGAGCCCGACGCGGGGCTCGAACTCACGGACCGCGAGATCGTGACCTGGCTGAAGTCGGACGCTTAACCGACTGCGCCACCCAGGCGCCCCGGAAGTTCTTTAAATATAACATTTGAACATAAAAAATCTTACAAAGTGAAGGAAGACTATTAATAATGTTAAAAGCAGAAGTAAAGGTACATATAATACATGCTCTTTTTCTAATTAGTTGTATAAATCAAATTTGAATATTGCAACAAAAATTATGACGTCATCTGATCTAACAATGATAGTGAAAAACAGGAAGGGACAAGGACCTAAATGGAAGTGAGTTTTCCACAATTCACATGCAGTGGTAAAATGTTCATAGTCGTAGACTTTGATAACTCACAGAATGCAATTGGAATACTTGGCCGCTACAAAAATTACATAAAGAGATATACTCAAAAGCACTATAAGTGAATCAAGATGAAATTTAAATAGAAAATGTTCAGTAACCCAGAGAAGGCAAGAAAAGAGAAACCAAGAAATGAAAGAGGAGAAAAATATAAAATAAATAATAGAATGGCAGGCTTAAGTGTTAGCAAATCAATTATTACTTTAAATGCAAATAGTCTGAATATAACAATGAAAAGACAGAACGGCAGAGTACATTTTAAAGCTACATGGTTCAATTATATGTTGTAAGAAACCCAAATTCAATGACATAGTTAGGTTGAAAAGAAAAGGATAGAAAAAGATATAACCCGCAAGATTTTACAAGAAGTATTGTGGCTATATTAATAACTGATACTGCAGAATTTAGCACAAAGAAAATTACTAGAGGCAAAGAGGGATATTGCAAAATGAGAAAAGGATTAATCCACCAGGACGATATAACAATCCTAACTGTTTATGCACCAGACAAACAGTGCCTCTGTGGGGAGTTAGTTTAGGAATTCCCTGAGCTTGCACCAATGGGTTAACAAGGCTTAAAGCAGAAAGCAGCCACAGGGTGAAAATGACCCCAGCACAGAACAAAGCGTAGAGTGGGAAGCCACTTCCACAGGATCAAAGCATCTGAGAACAGGTAAACAGGATGAAAACACTGAGCGTAGAACAAAGTGTAGGGCGGGAAGCCACTTCCACAGGACGAAAGTGTCTGAAAATAGGTAAACAGCACAAGACAGCCACAGCAGGGTGAAAGTGCCCAGAGCTAATTAGCAGAAAAAAAAATGCCTTGTTGACCCTGAGGTAACTTTCTCTGTCTTATCCCCTAGACAAGTTAAGATAAACAGACAAGGCTCCTGGTACCTGCCATAAACAGCTATCTGCTTGGCGCTGGGATTTTGTTTTGTATTGACCCAAACCCCTAACATGGCATATCTTCAAAACCCCCTTTCTTTCACACACATAAGTTAATGATCCCTGTTTCATTGTCTCTTTCTGCACGTCCATCACATTTGTAAGCCTTCTGATCCTAATAAATGCAGAGTAAAGACCCTTACTTGGGGCTCTTGTCTCCTCCCGGACATTAACCTCTCTTGTATTCAATTTCTGCATCCACTCTCTTCCTGGACAAGAGAGAACTCCAGACTCACAGTCTGTGACATGCCTCAAAATGCTTGAAACAGTAACTGATAGGACTGAAGGGGAACAAGACATATTAACATTATATTTAGACACTTCAACATTCCTCTCTCAAGAACTGAAAGGATTACTAGACAGAAAATCAACAAAAATATAGAGGATTTGAAAAACATAATCAACCAATAGGATCTAATGACACAAATAGAACATTTCACCCAACATCAGCAGACCATCTATGTTTTCAAGTTCCATGGAGAATTCATGGAGATACACCATAACCTGAACCATAAACAAACTTCTACAATTTTGAAAAAGTGTAAATCATATAGAGTGTGCTTTCTGTCCATAATGGGCTCATACCAGAAAATCATTAACAGAAAGACAATAGTAAGACCTCTAAATATGTAAAAATCAATCAACACATTTCTAAATAATGTGTGGATCAGAAAGTCTCAAAGGAAATTACAAATTACAGCCCAATGAGTTAATATCAAAAGTTAATCTATCAAAGTATGTGATATACAACTAAACCAGTGCTTAGGGGGAAATTTTTAGCACCAAGTGGGTATACAAGAAATGAGGAAAGGTCTCAAATCAATAATCTAATTACATACCTCAAAAGCTAGAAAAAGAAGAACTAAACAAACTCAAAGCCAGCAGAAGGAAGGAAACAGTAAGAATAGAAGTCAAATGGAAGTGAGAATACAAAAATAATACAAAATAAATCAATCTGAATCAATCAAGCTTGTTCTTTGGGAATAAAAAATCATTAAAATTGATAAATCCCTCATAAGACTGACAAAAATAAAAGGGAAGAGGGCACAATAATATCAGAAAAGAAATAGGCAATTTCACTGCAGATCCTGCAGTCATTAAAAATTTAACAAAGAGATATTATCAACAATTTTATGTTCATAAATTTGACAATTTAAAAGAAAGGGCTCACTTTCTCACAAACCACAAACTACCCAAACTTAATCTAGAAGAAACAGAAATTCTGGAGAGCTATAGAATTCTTAAACAAGTTCGATGTGTACTGTAAAAACTCCCCAAAATGAAATTTCTGTACCTACATTGTTTCCCTAGGGAATTTATCCAGAGATTTAAAAACAAAATCAACAATTTTACACAACACTTTCAAAAAATAGAAGTCTCATTCTATGAGGCCAGTGTTATCTTGGATATTAAAGCCAGACAACAGTAGTACAAATACAGAAAAATGCAGACCAGTATCTCTCAAGAGCTTAGGTTAAAAAAATCTCTAATATTAACAAATTGATCCAAAATGTCTTAAAAAATTATACACCATGAGTAATTTAGAATTATTTCAGGTATGCAAGGATTGTTGAAGACTTGAAAAAACCAATACAATCTACCATATCAATAAGCTAAAGAAGAAAATTCATACTATTTGACAGAAGCAACATTTGGCAAAACCCAATAGTTATTGTGATAACAACACTCAGCAAGTTAGGCATAGAAAGGAATTGCTTTAAGTGATAAAGCACATCCACAAAAAATTTACAACTCCTGTCGTACTTAATTCTGTCCACCTTGTCTTTCTAATATCAGAAAACAAGCAAGATTTTCTGCTGTCACCACTCATTCAACCTAGTACTGAAAACTGAAGCCACTGCAATAGGCAAGAAAAAGAAATAAAAGGCATATATATGGTAAATGAAGATACAAGATTATCCTTATTGCAGATGACATGATAGTCTATAGAGAAAACCAAGTAACTAACGTACAACAGCAAAAAATCAGGGCTATAATTAATAATTGCCTTCATCAAGGCTAAGGTATAGAAGATCAACACACAAAAATCAGTTTCATTTTCTTTTTCTTTTAAGTAGGCTCCATGCCAAGTGTGGAGCCTAATGTGGGGTCTGAACTCACAACCTAAAGATCAAAACCTGAGCTGAGCCCAAGAATTGAATATTTAACTGACACTCAGGTGTCTCAAAAATCAGTTGCATTTTTCGATACTAAAAATAAATGTGTAGAAAGTGGAATTAAAAATACAATACCATTAACGGTAGCAAAAAAGAAACACAGAAATAAAAGTAAGAAAAAAATACTTAGGTATAAATCTAACCAAACATGTACAGGATTTGTAGGCTGAAAATAACAAAATATTGATGAAATAAAGACAATCTAAATAAATGCAGAGACATACCATGTTAATGGATTGGGAAGTTCAATAGAATAGCAATACCATCTATCATTCTCAAATTGATCTATACATTTAATGTAATTTCTGTCAAAATCCCAGAACTGATTTTGTAGACCCAGACAACACCCTTGTGAAATTTGTACAGAAAGTTAAAGAAACTAGAATTTTAAAACAATTTTGAAAAAGAAGTATAAAGTAGGAGGAATCACTCTGATATTAAAGCTCATTACATGGTGAGAGTAATAAAAAGTATATGGTTTCACAAAGGGCTGGACACATATATCAATGGAATAAAAAAGAGAAACTCCAAATACCCCTTTGCAAGTACAGGCAAGTGGTTTTGAACATAGGTTTCAAAGTGATTCGATGGAAGAATGTTGGCCTTTCAACAAATAGTGCTGGAGCAACTGGGCATCCATAAACAAAAAAATAAACCTCAATTTAAACCTCATGTTTTATATAAAAATTAACTCAAGATGGATCACAGACTTAAATTTAATGTGTAAAACTATAAAACTTAAAAAAGACATAGGTGAAAAATCTTTGCAATATAGAGCTATGCAAAGAACTTTTCAACTTGACATCCAAAACAATTTCTAAGAGGATACATAAATTGGACTTACTTCATCAAAAGTCAAAAAAGCCCCTGTGAAAAGGATAAAAAGACAACCTATACACTGGGAGAAAATATGTGCTAATGATCCATATGACAAAGGCCTAGAGTTTAGGATATATTAAAAAAAATTTGAAAACTCAACAATGAAAAGCAAACACACCAAGTAGAAAATGGGCAAAAGACATAAAGAGACATTTCACTAAAGAAGATATAGAGATAGCAAATAAGCACATGAAAAGATGTTCAACATCATTAGCCACCAGGGAAATGTAAATTAAAATGACCATGAGCTGTCACTATCAGCCTATCAGAATAGATAAAATAAAAAATAGTGATTATACCAAATGTCGGTGAGGATGGAGAGAGAGTGGATCATTCATACAAGCTGGTGAGAATGTAAAATGGTACAGCTATTTCAGGAAGCATTTATGTAGTATTTATTTATTTATTTATTTATTTATTTATTTATGTATTTATTTATTTTAAATAAAACCCAACATATAGGGATACCTAGCTGGCTCAGAGAGCTGAGCGTCAGACTCTTGATTCTGGATCAGGTCATGATCCCAGGGTTGTGGGATCGAGCCCCATGTTGGGCTCTGTGCTAAGCATGGAGCCTGCTTGAATCTCTCTTTCTCTCTCTCTGTCTCTCCCTCTGCCCCTCTGCCTCTCTTCCCTACTCATGTACTCTCTCTCTAAAACATATAAAACAAACCGGCAAAAAAACAAAACAAAACAAAACAAAACAAAACCCTGCAATATGCAATTACCATTTGACTCAACAAGTATACTTGGAAATTTATCCCAGAAAAATTAAATGCAGGTTCACACAAAAGCCTGTACATGAGTGCTTATAGCCATTTTCACAGGAGCCCCAACTAGAAACACTGCAGATGATCTTCAACAAAAGAATGGTTAAACAAAGTGTGGTACAGAAATACCATGGAATACTACTCAGTAACAAAAAAGAACAAATTACTGATATTCACAATACCTGGATTGGATTATGCTGAGTAAAAAAAGCCAATTCTAAAAATCCAATACTATATGATTCTACTTAAGTAGTATATGTTAATATCAAAATTTTTAGAATTGGAGAGCAAATTCAAGGTTTTGTGCTGTTAGGGATGTTGAAGGTGGGGAGGGAGATGGGTATCGTCATAAAAGGTCAACCTGGGTGAACCTCATAATGTTCAAACTGTTGATTATTTTTTTATTAATTTCTTAAGTTTATTTATTTATTTTGAGAAAGCGAGAATTCCAACCAAGCTCCATGCGGTAAGTGCAGAGCCTGATGTGGGGCTCAAATTTACAAACCCTGAGATCAAGACGTGAGCTGAGATCAAGAGTTGGATGCTTAACTGACTGGGCCACCTACGCACCCTTTAAGTGTTCATTATTTTGACTGTGATGGCAGATACACATACATATCCATTTGGTAAAACTATATAGACATACACACACACACACACAAATACATGTAAACGTAAGGGAATCTGAATAAATGTAGTGGGTTGTTTGAATGTCAATATTCTGGTTGTGAAATTATACTACAGTTTTGCAAAAACAGGCTACCAATGGGAGAAAAGGGTACGTGAGAATCCTGCATTAAGTCTCATACAGAGAACTGTAGATTCAGTTATCTACAATTATCTCAATGAAAAATTAAAAAAAAAATTTTTTTTTCAACGTTTTTATTTATTTTTGGGACAGAGAGAGACAGAGCATGAACGGGGGAGGGGCAGAGAGAGAGGGAGACACAGAATCGGAAACAGGCTCCAGGCTCCCAGCCGTCAACCGTCAGCCGTCAGCCCAGAGCCCGACGCGGGGCTCGAACTCACGGACCGTGAGATCGTGACCTGGCTGAAGTCGGACGCTTAACCGACTGCGCCACCCAGGCGCCCCTCAATGAAAATTTTATTTAAAATTTGTCTTTACTATTTTTGAGAGAAAAATAGCTAACAATATAAAAATACACAGACTTTTAGAAAAAGAGATATAAAATTTGAGAAATGAATAAAAGATAAAGGGTATTACGTATGAAATGTTGATTAAAACTGTAAATTTTTTGGGCACCTGGGTGGCTCAGTCACTTAAGCATCCAACTTTGGCTGAGGTCATGATCTCATGGTTCGTGGGTTCAAGCCCCATGTTGGGCTCTGTGCTGATAGCTCAGAGCTCAGAGCCTGGAGCCTGCTTTGGATTCTGTGTCTCCCTCCCTCTCTGCCCCTCTCCCACTCATGCTCTGTCGCTCTCTCAAAAATAAATAAACATTTTAAAAAGTGTATATTTATTGTCCTTTTGGGAGAAGGCCAATTTTGTAGGAAAAAAATGAATTGCAAGATGTTACTATTGACGGAAACAGGGTAATTATACAAAGAGACTCTGCGTGATTACTTAAAACTGCATGTGAATCCATAATTATTTCCAAATTAACAGTTTAATTTCAAATTAGTGACAAATTCCAAAAAGATGAGACGTTATGGAGAAGGAGAGAAAAAAGGGACATAATGACAAGAGAATTTCCACATATTTTAAATGATGGGAAAAAAGAGAGAAGTCAGGTCTGCAACTTGACCAAATAGAGAGTTTCAGTAAAACTAGAGTGTATATTTCATTGTCGGTTACCTTTGATAGGGCCCATACTTAATGACAGTGATAAAGGAAATGATAATGATTAAAAGGGAAAGTCATGGGCCAGGAGAAAAAAATCAAAATTAGCACAAATCAGATTCTTATTACCAGGAATTATTATTGCCAGTAATTGAAGGTGGAGGAACCCCTATGATACCACACCTTGGACTAAAATGAGGACGTGCAGAGGCCTAAGGGTTGCATACAAAGGAATAATTTCGGTTGGTAAACATATTCTATTGATACGATATGTCTATTTATTTCTGCATATTTCATATACCTGTTTCCCTCACTGGTTCAGCCACAACCAGAGACAAAAAATTAAACAGCTGTAAAGGTATCCTGTCACAATTCTACTAGTAGCCATCATAGCAAGAAGATATTTGGACTGAGGGATGGAAAAACTCACTGTCCAGGTGGACGTGCAAACTGCCTAGAAAAAAGGGAGGATACGAGAATAAAAAAGTCAATAGAAAATCTCAAAAATGTTCCTAAAGCAGACACACTACAAGGAATATAGGAGTATAACACAATACAAGTTTAACGAACTGGATATTCAACATTCTGATGATTCGTAGGTGAAAGAGGAAACAAAGAGTGAAATTACACACTTTTGGAAAGTATTGTCAATGACACTTGCATTTATTAAAGTGTATAGGATGTAGCAAAAAAAAAAAAAAAAAACCTTGAAAAAAATGCCCACTCTTTAATGGTTCCACTGAGAAAAAACACAGCATCAAAAAAACATTCAGTACAATAATATAAAAGGAATAAAGTAACTAACAAGAAATCTGAAAGAATTAAGATTAAGGCAAAAATTAATAGATTTGAAAGCAAAAAGGGAAATGAAAGCTATCTGCAAGAACAAGATATGTAAAAGTACCAATAAAATAGATCAGATTTTCACTGATTTGAATTAAAAGAAAAAAAAAAAAAAGAAAAAGAACAACTTTGGAAAGAATAACAGTTAATAGTCATTCCTGGAAGATTTTTTTTTTTTTAATAACAAAACAATTCCAGGTAAAGTTTGTCCATTTAAAAATCTAAGTTGAGGGGCGCCTGGGTGGCGCAGTCGGTTAAGCGTCCGACTTCAACCAGGTCACGATCTCGCGGTCCGCGAGTTCGAGCCCCGCGTCGGGCTCTGGGCTGATGGCTCGGAGCCTGGAGCCTGTTTCCGATTCTGTGTGTCTCCCTCTCTCTCTGCCCCTCCCCCGTTCATGCTCTGTCTCTCTCTGTCCCAAAAATAAATAAACGTTGAAAAAAAAATTAAAAAAAAAAAATCTAAGTTGAATAGTTGATTATTTAAAGAAATACTTAACAAAATGGATTCCAAATCAGCATATCCACAAGTTTAATTGAAAAGAGTACCAAAGATCTATGTCTTCCAAAAAAAAAAAAAAAGCAGGAGAAAAAACTTTGTTGGTGAGTCTATAAAGTTATTTAATATTTTTGTATTTTTCACAGCACAGAAAAAGATGGTGTTACAGGTTGACTTGTAAACCCCCTCAGATTCTTAACCTCCAAAGTGAATGTATTTGGAGATAGAACATTTAGGAGGTAAATAGGGTTACATAAGTTCATAAAAGTAGGCCCCAATCTGATAGAGGCCATGACTTTACAACAAGAGACACCAGAAAGCTTTTTTGCTCTCTCTCCCAGCCAGGTGAACACAGCAAGAAGGTGGCCATCTGTAAGGGAATCTGTTATCAGAAACTTGTTTGGCCTCACCTTGGTCTTGGCTTTGAGAACCTTAAGAAAAGAAAAGAAGAGAAAAGAAAAGCAAAGAAAAAAGAAAAGAGAAGAAATTTCTGCAGTTTTAGCCAACCATTCTGTGGTAATCTGTTCTGTCAGCCCCAGGATGAAAACTTTCCCAACTTATTTTTACCAAAGTAACAATACTGATTCAAGACCTGACGGACAAGAGTACCAAAAACTAACAGCCCAATCTCCTTCAAGGTCTAAAAAGCAAATCTTTTAGGCTTTGTGAGAAAATCCATGTGTGTTACTACAAGTACTCAACTCTGCCAATGTAGCACAAAATCATCCATAGATAATATGTATATTATGTAAAAATTATGTTAAAAAAGGTCAGAGAGACAGAGGAAGGGAGAATCCCAAGCAGGCTCTGCACTGTCAGTGTGGAGCCCAATGTGGGGCTCAAACTCAAAGTGTGAGATCATGACCTGAGCTGAAATCAAGAGTTGGGTGCTTAACCAACTAAGCCACCCAGGTGCCCCAGAAAGCATCTTTTTTTTTTCTTTCTTTCTTTTATTTCCATAGGGAAATACAAAAAGTACAGCCATTCAAGTTAGGAAAAAGTTTACTGATGCCTGGTATTTTTGCTTTCACTCAGTTATATTGGATATCTTTGCCAATGCATAGGGAAAAAAAACCCAAACCCCAAAACAAAACATAAATATTCTAGTAAAGAAGGTAATGTTTAGGCAGTATTTTTTCTATTCTAAAATAGATGATCAACTGAAAAATTATTACAATAGACACAGATTTGAATTGTGTGTTTGGAGACAAGATAAATATACCAAAAAATCAAGTGTTCTTTACAAAAGTTGGCATACGACAACTCCCCAACATCATTATTCTTCTAAACAATTCACCGTGCACAATTATGACAGGCCCCACTGAAGGGAAACACCGTTGCTGTGAGTGACTGTTAGGAATAAGAGTCACCTGCATCCTTTAGGTGAGCTAAATAAAGAACCAACTATTGAAAATCACTGAAGAATGTGAAGAAGCCAATCATCAAGTTTTCCTAGATGAAACATTTGCCACTGTAAGAATACTTAGTCTCCAATAAAATCACAAAAGCATGCTTTTGAACTAGAAAAACTATTTTGTCATGCACGTATTCATTCATCAAATGATTATGCTAGTCATTCTTCTTGCCTGAATTCATTAAAGAATAAAACATGGGGCGCCTGGGTGGTGCAGTCGGTTGAGCGTCCGACTTCAGCCAGGTCACGATCTCGCGGTCCGTGAGTTCGAGCCCTGCGTCGGGCTCTGGGCTGACGGCTCAGAGCCTGGAGCCTGTTTCCGATTCTGTGTCTCCCTCTCTCTCTGCCCCTCCCCCGTTCATGCTCTGTCTCTCTCTGTCCCCAAAATAAATAAACGTTGAAAAAAAAAATTAAAAAAAAAAAAAAAAGAATAAAACAGGCAAAGGTTCCTGCCTTTGTGGAGATTATATTCCAGTCAGGCAAGAGAGGGCTTCGACAAAATTCTAGTAAATAATGTAGATTAGGAGGCAATGAATATAGTAAAAGAGAGATCAACAATGTAGGGACAGGCACGTGAGTGGTGAGTTGCAATTTTAAATGGAGGTGGGGGGGGTGGTTGGCTCTACCCTTATTGAAGAGGCACATTTTAGCAGAAATCTGCAGCAGGTGAAGGAGGGAGCCATGATGATATCTGATGGGAGGAACATCCCAGATGGAAGGATCAATTAATGCCAAGGCTCTAAGGCAGGAATGAGAGTACGAACCACTAGAGAGAGCAGGGGGAAGCCTGACTGTAGTGGAAAGAGCACTAAAGGGAAGAAAAGTAACAGATGATGTCTGAGAGGCAATAGGAAGGGATCATGTACATCTTACATCATTTTATGAAAGTAAACAAAACGCTAAATATTAAATAGCACAATGTTAGTCGTGCCGGAAATAATTTATTAAAACACCATAAATGAACATGTGATGTAACAAGTAGATAAAAAAGCCTTAATAAAACAGAAGAAATGCTTTAGGAGAGCCACATATATTTGACAATTTGGTAAAGGACAGATTTAGTGTTTCAAATTTAGAATAGCTATCTATTTGGGGGAAAAGTCTAAGTTAACCATACACCATGGAAGAATAGAGAGGACGTTGAAATGTAAAAATCACTGCTGGCTTTGAAGACAGGAGAAGCAGGTCCTAGCCAAGGCATGTGGGTGGACTCTAGAAGCTAAGAATGATCCTGAGCTGACAGTCAGCAAAGAAATTGGGATTTCAATCTTAGAATTTCAAGGAACTGAACTCTGCCAACAGCCCAAATGCACAAGGAAAGAGATTATCCCTCTGAGCCCTGACAAAATTTGATTTTAGCCTCATGCAGCCCATGTCAATTTTCCACCCATATTACTGTATGCTTCATCAATCTATGTTGTTTTAAGTAACAGAGAATAAAGAAAAGCATTAATTACATCTGAGTTAAAGAATTAAAGATTATATAATTTCTAGGAGAAAATGTATGAAAATAGATTCCTAGTGTTGGTAATGGAAGATCTTTCTTGGAATAAAAATAAGCCTAGAAATTTTGAGGAAAAGGATTTTTGGTTATAGTGTATTTTAATTAAAAATTTTTGATACAGCAGATGGTATGACACACATAAAGTTAAAAGAGAAAGAAGTACCTAGAGAAATTATTGTAACATATTACCACTATGTGTTAATATTCTTAAACATGAAGAACAGTAAATAATCAAAATAAAGAGCAGCCTCCTAATAACAAAATGCACAAAGGTAAGAGACCAAAAGTTACAAAAAATACAAATCGTCACCCGCAACCAATAATGAAAGAAAGTTTACCAATAATGAAAGAAATGCAAATTAAGTAATAAGTTTGATTTTCCTATCAATGGGAAAGGATTTGGGCTACCAAAAATGCTCAGGAATGGAGAAGGGAAAAAGAGCTGGGCTCTCTCACAAACTGGTAAGCTGGTGGGTACTTAAATTGTTACTTTCTCGAGATCATGATGGCAAGGATATCAAGATTCTTTTTTCATTATTAATTTATTTTCAGATTACTTAACATACAGTGTAGTCTTGGCTTCACAAGTAGAACTCAGTGATTCATCCCTTACATATGATACCCAGTGCCCATCCTGAAAAGTGCCCTCCTTAATGTCCATCCCCCTTCTAACAACCACCCCCAACCTCCTCCCTCCAGCAACCTTCAGTTTCTTCTCTGTATTTAAGTCTCTCATGCTTTGTCTCCCTCTCTGTTTTTACTTTATTTTTGCTTCCCTTCCCCTAGGTTCATCTGTTGTGTTTCTTAAATTCCATACATGAGTGAAAACATATGATAGCTGTCTTTCTCTGACTGCCTTATTTTGCTTGGCATAATGCCCTCCAGTTCCATCCATGTTGTTGCAAATGCAACGTTTCATTCCTTTTCACTGGTGAGTAGTACTTCGTTGTGTTGATGGATATTTGGGCTCTTTGCATACTTTGGCTATTGTTGATAGTGCTGCTATAAATACTGGGATGCATATGTCCCTCTGAATCAGCATTTTTGTATCCTTTGGATAAATTGCTATTAGTGCAACTGCTGGGTCATAGGGTAGTTCTATTTTTAATTTTTTGAGGAACCTCCATACCGTTTTTGCAGAGTGGCTGCACCAGTTTGCATTCCCACAAATAGTAGAAAAGTATCCCTCTTTCTCCACAAGAGATAACAAAATTTTAAATGTGGAGTGGATTTAGCAATTTCACCTCTGTAAGGTGATCTTAAGGACCAAATATGTAACTCTGTGAAGATATGTAAAGTTACATATACTATACCACTGTGAATAATAGTAAAATCCTGGCAAAATGCTAAATATTAATTGCATAATAGATAATGAAATTATGGAACATTCATATAATTAGATTAATATGAAGCTATTAACAATGATGAATTAATTTATACACATCATCAGGGTAAGTTTTCCTCTCTATGTTAAGCTAAAAAATCAGGTAGCAAGTAATATGGGCACACTTATGAAACAAGATAAATGTTATGCAAGTGATCACCTATGTATACAAAATATGAAAAGGAACATTTCTCAAATAGAAGAAATATTTAGAGTTGGGAAAAATACATACCGACAATAATAATGATCTCTATGTGCCTTCACATGAGTACTTTCTTTTTTCTTTTCTTGTATTTTTGGATTGTTCCTTAATGAAATATGTAGTGTTTATAAAAGTTATTTTATACAAAAGTGTATTAAACAGTAAGGAAGACAGTAGATGGATGATCATCTAGCGAATCAATTCAATAAATACATTCAGAATTCAGGCAAAACAAACAGATAAAAATAAAGGGACAGAAGGTTGGAAACGTGAAGAAATACATACAAGGAATCCCTGAAAGACAAGAGAATTGTCAGAACAGAATGAGTAACAAAGAAAAGTACAGAATGGTCAATTCTTCTGTCTTTAAGAAAAGTTGTAAGAAAATATTAATGAAAAGGGCTAAATGTCTAGGCTTACCCAGTGACATCTTTTGAATTTTAGGAAATTAAAATCCATCTTAGGGGCACGTGGGTGGCTCAGTTGGTTGAGCATCAGACTCTTGATTTCAGCTCAGGTCATGATCCCAGGGTTGTGGGATCAAGCCCCATGTTGGGCTCTGTGCTGAACGGTATCCTGCTTAATTCCCTCTCTCTCTCTCTCTCTCTCTCTCTCTCTCTCAAAAAGCATCTTATGAATAATCAGAAAAAATGTCACAAAGGAACAAAACCCTAGCTGTAGGTAGATACTGTAATACTAAGCCAAGAAAATAAGCAAATCACAAACAACATTTGAGAAAAAGTGCCTATCTGTGCAATAGACTAACACAAAGAAATATACATTTAGAACAGCAATAAATGAAGAGGATGTCTGGATGAAATTTGCTTTCTTAGACTCTTGAGACCAAAGAGCAGGTATTTCCGAAATGGCTAGGTAGAAGACCCAGGGATGGCTTTTGAGACAATCCCTCTCAATTTCTAGTGCTTTTCAAGGAGACAGCTCTTTCAAGGGAAGCAATTTCAATTTCCATTGATGCAAACTTCTGACAGGTATTTTTTAAAAATACAGAGAGCCATTATGTTGAGTTCATATAAGAAAGAACATCACTTAGAAGAGCGTGGCTTATCCTCTAAAGAGTAGAAATTACTCCCAATTATAGGAACGGCAATTAAATGCTTGAGTAGGCTTATGTAAATGACAAGGGGCATTGAAAAAATCCTGCACTGTGGGCATTCCAAACTCCAAGACCGGGCTGAGAAGACCTGGGAACCCCACTGGCAGGAATCAGAAGGCTGGCCTCAGTTTCAGTGCTGTCACTGGGAGGTCCTGTGAAAGGTACGGAGCCTCTCACGGCCCTGGTTTCTTCAATCCCGGTCAATGCCTCATTTCCAAACACTCCAGAACAAGCCACTGGGCACACATTAGTGCATGGTACTGGATAAGATCCCAGAGGTTCAATGTCCAACAACTGGAGTTCAAATCCTGATTTGACCACATAGTCGTGGTGAGGCTGTGGGCAGTCTTGCTTTTACTCGTTCTCATCGGCAAAGAGGAACATAATCCCTCATCTTCTAGGTACATACGGAATAAATAGATATATATTATACCTTACATAGTCTGAAAGTGCTCCGTAATTCCTTCTATCAGAGGGAAAATATTCGTGAAATAAGAGAACGATAGCAATAAAAGCTTGCTTCTTCTATGCCAGGAACTTAATTATTACCTACAACAATTCCATGAGAAAGCCTTTATTATTCCCATTTTACTGATCAAAGAACAGGCTGGTGGGGATAAGAAAACTGCTCAAATAATAAACAGACGCGCAGAACTTGTACTATACTTCAGGTGTAACTAATTCCAGAGCTCAACTTTCAGCCACGACCATTTAATGCCTGAATAACTGTCTATACACTGAGGACATTTTGCATCCATTACACATTTTACCTAAAAAGGACTCCATTAAGATAAAGTATCCATTTCCCTCTCCTGATCTTAAATTGAGGTGACTAGCTTCCTAGCTTGCAAGCTGGTTCATTAGACGGAACAATTATAAGCACCGGAGGAATCAGTAAATGGTGAAGTTTGTCACAAAGTAACATATTAACAAAGGCAGTTGCGATTAATTTTGAAATAATTGCTGGATCCTACTCCCACCAACACGAAGCTACATATATATTCCAACTAATTTGATGGGGCTGAACTTCAAAAACAGATTAAGTCTTTTTAGATTTTTACCTCAAAGATAATTAGCTTGAAATACAGGAGATGAGAATAAATCACAAATACTGTTATTTCAAAGACATTTCCTTTCGCTCGATCCTGATTTGCCTGACATCTTGATGCATAAAAAGTAATATTCCATCTGTGCAAAAGCTTTGCACATTTTGCTCAGAAATACCATTTTTATACTTTAGCCCCTGGATGGCGATTTGCACGGTTTCATCTCCTCTTGCTTGACAGTTATTCCGTGATTGCTTAGAACCTCCTGAGTATACACAGCAAATAAGGAAAGGTGGTAAAAGTGAGAAATCTCAGGAAGGTAAAGATGAAATGAGAGAAGTGTACAGGAGAAGCTTGAGAAAAATAGCTCAATTCTTGCTGCTTTGGAAGACCAGAAGCCACTCCTAAGCCCTTCTCCTGTGTCTGGGTTAGGTCAGCTGGAGCTCTCACTGGTCCAGAAGGAACCTCAAGATATTTCTGTCTGCCTGACAGTTTCAAGCAAGGTTTTACCCCATATAGCAACATGGACATCTGGGCAGTGTTTGGGAAGCTGAAATAAACATTTGCCAACACAAAGCCCCAAGTTTGTCTTATTGCCTTAAAGGACTTTTTTTTTTTTTTTTAAGTGTTGTCTCATTTTTAGCAAAACCTCTACACTGTCAAGGGGACCCTAGACAAAGTCCAATTTGATTTGTCTCCTGTGGCTTTGCCTGATGTATCGTGCATCTTGCTCTCTAACTTGTTTACCGGGAGTCAACACTTATGTTTGCCTTCTAAAGAATAGCTCGTAACACCACTCATGTATCTGATTCTATGGATCACTGTCAATAACAAAATACTGAATGGAGTCATTTTCTGTTTTTCATTCCTGTTGCATTCACCGGCCACCTCCAGAGGAAAGTGTTGCTATTTGGTTGCTATGGTGGCCAAGGAAGGGAAATAGTGGCGAATATTTACCTTGGAAAATTATCTGCCCTTTTCCAAACCATGCACTCTGACTGCCTATCTTTAAAAATAACATTTCAGGGGCGCCTGGGTGGCGCAGTCGGTTAAGCGTCTGACTTCAGCCAGGTCACGATCTCGCGGTCCGTGAGTTCGAGCCCCGCGTCAGGCTCTGGGCTGATGGCTCGGAGCCTGGAGCCTGTTTCCGATTCTGTGTCTCCCTCTCTCTCTGCCCCTCCCCCGTTCATGCTCTGTCTCTCTCTGTCCCAAAAATAATAAAAAAACGTTAAAAAAAATTTAAAAATAACATTTCA
Organism: Herpailurus yagouaroundi; assembly: GCF_014898765.1. Taxonomy (NCBI): domain Eukaryota; kingdom Metazoa; phylum Chordata; class Mammalia; order Carnivora; family Felidae; genus Herpailurus; species Herpailurus yagouaroundi. Next base: position 709,321 of record NW_024412444.1, read on the forward strand.
AAGCCTGACCAAGGTGTTGGAAATAAATTTGTACTAAAAGCTTGCCTTTTCTATCACTTCCCATTTTTTACTTCATTACCATGAGAAAAAGTGTATTAGTGTCTGAACGTCGCATCAGTTCTGAGAACGGGAGCTGTAGGCAGTTCATAAAATGGAAATTGTTAACTGGTTGGATCCCTATTTGCAAGGGTACCACACGCGCAACTGTTTGATTTGCAACAAATTTGCATACTTTGGGCTCCAATCTTATACATGTGTATTGCGCTGGGAACACGGGCTTGGTTGATGGTGGTGGACGAAGTTGTAGCACAGCTTGAGAGCTGAATTAGGGTTGTTTGTGCAGTAGGCAAAAACCTGAAACATTATAAAATATTCTGTTATTCTAAAATAGTACCTTACATGTCTTCCCTTTAAAATTGAGGTGTAATTGATATATAACATTGTGTTAGTTGCAGGTGTACAACCACGGGATCAATATTTGTATACATTGCAAATGATCACCATAGTAAGTCTACTCAACATCTGTCACCATACCTGGTCACAGCACTTTTTTTTTTCTTGTGATCTACGTATCTTCTTCTGCTATCACTCGTATTTATAGGCTACCTCCCAAAATTCGTTCTAGGGCTACAATGAGTCCATTATTGCCCCTGACCCTGTATGGATCAGATAACAGAATCACCGCCTAACTGGCTTTTGAAGTGTTTGTGTGAGAAACAAAATTGACCAGGGTAAAATTGATCTGTGCAAATCACCGTGGCAACTCCAAAACAACTCAGGTTTGTTTTTTTTTTTTTTTCTGTCGAGGCTTTAAGCAGACAGGGGCCACAAGGACCTGTGTGAGTCTCTCGTAAGACAAGGCATTTTCTTGGCAAACATTTTTCTGTAGGATGGGCGAACATCATTTTGATATCCACTGTGTCCTACGTGGGAGAGGCTTTGCAGACTGCTAACATTACAAACACACACATATCCAAACACGAGCTTCCGCACGACTGTTCTGAGGGCCCAGGATGGAGTGTTCACCCCAACTTGTATACTAATAAGTGGACCTGTAACCAAAATGATACCTGATAAAGGGCAAGTGATTATGGAGCAGGGTTTCAGAACACGGATGTGTTTCCCAAGATCTCTATTCTTTGACTTCAAACTCAGGGCGCCTCCTTGGGCTCTCTATGGTCACGTGGGCAAAGTTTACAAGGGCGGTAGTCAATCTCAGCTGTTGCCAATCTTTCACACTCTCCTTGCAGTTAAAGGTGATTGATTAAAAGGATGCACGGCCAGCTCCCAGACCAACCCAATGATAGGTTTGGGGAAGGTACCCCTGGGGGCTCAGGAGCCATTTTGAATACCAAAGCTAGTTCTCCAAATTTAAGAAGAAACTGACTGGAATTACCTGGAGAAACCATAGGCAGGGATGGGTCCCCTAGAAGCCAGGTGTCCTCTGCTTCTCAGGGACAGCTCAGTAAGGTTCACCATCGGACCACAGATGACAGTGACAGAGAGGGGAGCTCTGAGTAGCTGGTATCTTTGCCATGACGGGTAAAGACAAGATTGACAGAGGGTAATCAATCTTCCCCTGAAGAGAGTGTTGATTGGTTCTATTTTTTTTTAACTTTTAAAAAAATGTTTATTTTTGAGAGAGATTGTGCATGCAGGGGAGGGGCAGAGAAAAAGAGGGACAAAAGATCTGAAGTCGGCCCTGCACTGACAGCACAGAGCCCAGTGCCAGGCTGGAACTCATGCACCGCAAGATCGTGACTGGATTGGAAGTTGGATGCTCACCTGACTGAGCTACTCAGGTGCCTTGGTTCTGCAATTTTTGGTTTACAGATCCTGAAAAGAAGAAAAATCTACCCAAATAAAAAGACTTCTTGGGGTGCTGGGCTGACTCAGTTGGTGACGCATGTGAGTCTTGATTTTGAGGTTGTGAGGTCGAGCCCCACCCTGGGTGCAGAGATGACTTAAAACTAAAATCTTGAAAAATAAAAAAGGACTTCTTAAATATTACAATTGAGCTAATTGCCTTGAGAGGATTGGGCCAGGTGGACTCAGGTTTTAGATAGACGCCAACCTACAATTTACTTTGGTGTTTAGAAAATAATTTGTTAAGTTCTATCTTGATTTCTTCCCCCCACCCCCGTACCTTGACAAAATCAGTAAACTTCTTTCAGTAGTCAAATGACCCACAATTACTGTTTGAGTGAGCCTCAGAAAATCAGTGTAGTCACTCTGGGAAATATAAAACCATGATTCTCTAAAGGATGTTACCTGACAAAAAAGGAAAAACCTTACTTACACTAAAAAACAATTCGAGAATAGTTTCATTTTACGAATATCTTAGAAAGTCATTGCATTCCAAAGCAGCCAAAAATGCTTCACAGACTACAAAGAATTGAGCTTTGAAAGCTAAATAGAATGTAAATAGGCATTTTATTTATCTATCGATTTTCACATTTGGCTGGTTACACCGTAATTTTCCTGGTGGCATGTTCCTCTCTCGTCCAGGAAAAGTGAGCCTCAAACTTTTTGAGCATGAGAATCATGTACTGTTTGGGGCACTTTCTCGGCTGTCTGTGCCTTCTCATGTTCCGAACTGGCTCTGAGCATTTCTTTCGGTTATATCCTCTTAAGAAGATAGTCCAGAATTGTCAAGAGCCATAATTTCTCCTTATAAGTATTAATTTATCGCCACTTACAACAAATGGATTAGAAATCTATTATTCAGATAAAGATCCTGACTCTGGGTTGCTGACTGTAAGTAGCTGGCATAGGGCTGGGGAGGGGTCTGCCGATGGGATGCTGCTGGACAGCTGGTCAAAGGGAGAAGGGAAGGGACCAGGGGAACTTGATGGGACAAACCTATGCAGCCCAGTGTGACTATTGTAGTCCCTGGGCGGTTTGAGTCCTGGCTTTGCCACATCCTAGCTGCGTGACTGTGCTCAGATTTCTCAGCTTTTCTGGGTGTCAGTTCCTTAGGTAAGTGGATCTTGATGCTGCTGATGTGAAAATGATATGAATATGAGCAACATTTGCTCAAACGGGTTACTGTGGGTGTTAAATAATTTAACATTTAGGAAGCTTGGTGGAATGAAAGTAGATTTATTTTGTGTATTTAGTTTATTTTTTTAACTTTTTAATGTTTGTTTATTTTTGAGAGAGAGAGAGAGAGAGAGAGAGAGAGAGAGAGAGAGAAACAGAGAGAAAGAAAGAATATCCCAAGCAGGCTCCAGGCTCTGAGCTATCAGCACAGAGCCAGGCGAGGGACCCGAACTCATGATATCATGACCTAAGCCAAAGCCGGACACCCAACCGACTGAGTCACCCAGGCGCCCCGTATTTATTTTTAACTTTTCAAATATTCCATATCATTGTTTACATTTCATTGTATCAATGTTTATACGGCATGAATACATGTGTTACATTTTCAATAGCTGAAGTTCATAAACTTTAAAATGGGGTGAGAAAAGAGTACCATTTCTTGCATTTTTAAAAAATTTTAAATGTTTATGTATTTTGAGGGAGAGAGAGGGGGACGGGGAGCAAGCAGGGAGGGGCAGAGAGAGAGAGAGAGAGAGAGAGAAAGAGAGAGAATCCCACGCAGCCTCTGTGCTGTCAGAGCAGAGCCCAATGTGGCTCTCGATCTCAAGAACTGTGAGATCATGACCTGAGCCAAAATCAAGAGTCAGATGCTTAACTGAGCCCCCCAGGTGCCTCTCGCTTCTGCAATTTCATGCATCCTAACCTAAGAGATGAGAATCTGCAGGGTAGTACCCAGAACTCTGCATTTTGAAAGTCAGTCCAGCTATTTATAACACAGATGACACCTGAGCTACCTTTGAAAAACCATACATATACTCCAAATGTCTTCTTGCGGAGACAGCACCTCTGGATATCTTCAGCAGCTAGTACAGAGCATGACACATAGTAGCTACTCAATAAACATCTGATGGATGAGTAAAGGAATCAACCGTTGGATGAAAATAAATACTAATCCAGAATTTCTCAACCTCAGTGTAACTGATTCCGGGCCAAATAACTCTTTGTTGCGGGCACTGTCCTGAGCATGATCGGATGTTTAGAAACAACCCTTACTCATTCCCACTGGATGCCAGTAGCACTCCCTCCAGTCGTGACAACCCCAAGTGTCACCAGACATTACCATTTACCTCATGGGGGCCAAACGAGGCCCAGCTTCAAACTACTGTCCTAGACGGAGGCACCGGTAGAAGGGGAAAGCCCTCACACACTGTGTGGCACACAATAAACATGGGCCCAACATTGCTGCTATTGCTTTAAACCATTTGGGATGCTGAATCACTGCAGATGAAGAGGAGGAAGCACCCAATCAAAGGGTTGTACTAGAGTTCTGTGAGCCTTCTTGTAGGATTAGATAATTACTTTCTCCTTCCGAATGCTTATCTGAGTATGCTCGTAAGAAAAAAAAAATTAATTTGATTTTGAGCACCCCTAGCAGATGTCTGGCCCTTAATTTAAAAAAAAATGTTATGTGTTGTAATTGATCAGTGTGATTCCTATTAAGTCAGTGGGGAGTCAAGGAATAAATCCATATACAAGGCTTCAAAGTGTAACCTTGAGTGTGATCCACCTGTTATATTCATGAGAATTATAATCGATTGCCTATATAGGGACACATTTATTTTATTCCCCCACCCTTTAAAAATTTAAAGCCACACACACTTTGTAAAAGCAACTCACTTTGTCAAGAAAGCAAGCAGAAAAATGAAATGTAAAAGATCAGTGTCCTAAACACCATTTTCACCTTATTCTTTAAACACGTGGCCACTCGTACAGCTTCAGACCAAACTTTTGAATCTCCCTCAGGCAACTGACAATTACAGTTTGAAGTACAAGGAGGTGTGATTTTGTGCTCTCCTCCAACAAAGGTAAAAGTGAGGATTAATGGCCTCATGGAAGCACACGTGGGTACGTAGCTCAGATGGAATTCTGTGTTTCGCTTGGGGTTCAAAATAATGACTTGGGAGCTTCAGTAAGACAGGTAAAATGAAAGAAATGATAGAGAAATCCAGCCTGAGTTCTGCTCAGATTTCTACCACAACAGCAGTTCCTGCTATAACAACGTCAACAACAGACACAGACCACAAGACAATACACATCTCAACTGCAAACTTTTGTTCTACACCTGCTGTTACTAGCCAATCATGGCAAGTGCTATTCCTACGCATGCCCGCGTCTGGAACAAGGTATGACAACAACCCTAACCAATATTTTTCCTACCGCTCCTCCACTGCTGCTGGAAAATAACTCTACTGAGACCTCTCTACAGTCCATAAGCTTCAAACCATCCGATGAGGTAGGAATTTAGTTCCATGTTCCCAAACTGAGGCTTAGGGTTTGTCAGATGTGCTCACCAAAGGCAGGAAGACCACTCAAGGCGTGAGTCCTCGTCTCCAGTTCAGTGATGTGCTACTCGACACCGTGGCCAGATGGCCCCACCTTCCTGGAACTGGGCCATCTAGTTTGTTGAATGCCGGGAATGGATTAGGTAACATGTAAGCAGTTTCCTCTATTCCTTCTCAGATGAACTCTATCACTGTATTACATAAGCCCAGAGCAGCATGGCCTCACACAGTGACCCGGAACTGAATGTTCAGATGTGTCCTCCGGGTTCCCATGGGGGCAGCTAGCTAGAGCTGTGGCTCAAGCCAGCAGGTGTTAATTGAATTTGTTGTCTGCTGGCCAAGAGGGCAATGTTGAGATCAGGAACCTCCCCTCCCATGTCCACACCAACACTGACCATTAAATAAGCCATTTGTATTTGAACTTTGAGGTCCAAAGAGTGAGGACTATGGAAACCCCGTAAGTTAACCATCCTTTAAGAACACGTTCCTTCAAGGGGCGCCTGGGTGGTGCAGTCGGTTAAGCGTCTGACTTCAGCCAGGTCACGATCTCGCGGTCCGTGAGTTCGAGCCCCGCATCGGGCTCTGGGCTGATGGCTCAGAGCCTGGAGCCTGTTTCCGATTCTGTGTCTCCCTCTCTCTCTGCTCCTCCCCCGTTCATGCTCTGTCTCTGTCCCAAAAATAAATAAACGTTGAAAAAAAATTTTTTTTTAAAAGAACACGTTCCTTCAAGAAGAAAGACTAAGGGAGGATTTGAGAGTAGGAAGGACAAGTTCTGGCCTGTTTGTAAGTAACAGCATTGTCGATGACAGCAATGTTCCTAGTACTGTTTATAATAGCAAAAAGTTGGATACCACTTACAAGCCCATCAGGAGGGGGCTGGCTACATTAATTATGAGACTTCTCTACAGCACAGTACTGCAAAGCCATTAAAAATGATGTGTAATTCTATATGTGACACAAAATGACACTCATTTTATGTAAATGACAGGATAAATTATCATCATACTCCCACTTACAAAAGACAACTCATTTCTTTTTTTTTAATTACTCTTTTTTTTTTTTTAATGTTTATTTACTTTTGAGAGGGAGGGAGAGAGAGAGATAAACAGAGTGTGAGTGGGGAAAGGACAAAGAGAGGAAGACAAAGAATCCGAAGCAGGCTCCAAGCTCTGAGCTGTCAGCATAGAGCTCGACGTTGGGGCTCAAACTCACGGATGGTAAGATCACAACCTGAGCCAAAGTCAGACGCTTAACCGACTGAGCCACCCAGGGGCCCTCATTTCAAACTCTGTGTTAACAACGAAAATTGTATATATATATTATATATGTATATATATAATATATATATATATATATAAAACCACTACCTCTTGGCAGTGGATTAAACTCGATCTTTATTTTTGCCTGTATAAATTTTAAATAATATGCAGAAAAAAGATACAAAGCTATTTCTAAAGACAGGGAAATCTAGACGTAGGAGTCTACACTTATATTCTGGTGACAATTTTCTATCACATCCCAACTTGGTAAACAGCCTATCGGTTTCGTTTATATACTGTATGAGAAAATCAGACCTCTCCTCTTTAAAAACCCACATCTCCTATCTGATCAGCCAGGTTATTTGTTAGCTTTGATTCTGAACAACTGGTAGCCTCTCGTGAAAAGTCAAATCCCCCCAGCAGGAGATGGACTAATACTGGCAGGTGCAGGTTATGACAGTAGCTCATGTGAACACCATTAGAATAAATACGAAGCTTCAAAGTCAACTGCAGGGAAGGAAACAATGCTAATCTGAACACATCCATTATAAAGTGTGAGGAGGGAAGAACACTTTTTTACAGCACGTAAGCCAACACATAGAGAGATACAATCAGCTCCCTTTAGCATAAGTTTTATATGATTTTCAAACGAAGCCTTTCCCCATCTCCCATCGTGCTTCCCAGACCCAATTTGGTTTGCTGATCTATTTCCATCCGTCAATTTTCTCCTTGAGTACAGTGCATTTTGGGCTCCTCTTTTCCTCCAGGCCTGGAGGCATGTTAATAGGATGAGTCAACAAATGAGCTTAATTGATACTGTTGGGCCTTTGTTTATGCAAGGATGGAGAGGAGCTGTTGGCTCAGTTTTCTTCTGAAAATTTTAACTTGGGAAAAATGCATTTCCATCTAATTTTACTTGCCGAAAGGATAGTCACCTATCTATTATTCAACACATATTGACCACTAGATTACAAGCGTCCTCACTTTAAAAGACACCTTTCTCCAACACCGCTGGTACGATTTACAGCATCTGTTCTCCAAAGAATTCAGGGGCTTTCAAATACCTTCTCACGGCTACCCCCTGCCCCCACCCTCCCTTGGCAGTGTGTAGGTGAGAAGGAAACCTTATTTACCAGAGGATGAGGAACCAGCCCAAGGCCGCTATCAAATTTACACCAAAGAGCACAGCAGGACATTTTTCTCAGGTACTTCCCGACTCCCATGACCACCACCAGGGTTTGCCTCCCTGCCATTTTCTTAGGCTGCCAAGACGCAGAGAATTCCTTGATGTGCCCTGAGCACATTCCTCAAAAATAGAAAAGAAAAAAAAAAAGCCCAGTACTGGAGATGTTGTCCTGTCCCCTCCGCGCGCCCCCCCCCCCCAAAACACAGAAGCAAATGACTTGATTTTTTGCTTATCCCTTGACCCATCGTCTGGCGGTAAGCCATGCTTCCTGGCGTGAGTACCTTGGTTCCCTCCCCGGTTGTCTCCTGACACCTCCTCCCTTCTCAAAATGCTAACATCTCCTTGGGCTCAGCATTCTTAGCTGACCAGCTTGCCGTTTCCTTCTTTGAGAAAATTCAAGCAATAACACGAGAACTTCCACAATCTCCCGTGTCCGCATCAACTCACCTTTCCACAGGCTCTGTCTCCCTTCTTGTCCCTGCCGGTAAACCACCTCTGCTCCTCTCCGAGGACATTACCTTACCTTGTGCCCACCCTCCTTCTCTCTCCTGCTCAAACCACCCCTCTCCCTCCCACGTCATCAATTCTCCCCTGTCTGCAAGATTGTTCCCAGCTGTGTGAAAGCACAGACGTCTCTCCAGCCTTACAACAGTCCCCATTCATTCCATCGCTTCTTTCTCCCAGAGCCTCAATTTCCTCCTCTCCTTTAGCGAACCTCCTCTAAGAACTGTTTAGTCTAATGGTCTCCACTTGGACCTCGAGCTTATTCAACCATTCTTTTCCACGCTTTTCTCCATAGCACTGTGTTGAAGCCACTCTGTAATCTCACCGGTGAATTCCTTGCAACTACTTACGGTGACCTCCTAACTTAGTCTCCCTTTTCCCATCTTTACCTCCCATGCAATATGATAACCCAGCAGTAAAAGTCAAACCGTGTCATGCTTGTGCTCAAGACATGTTCATGGCTTCCCGTTATATGAAGTCCCAATAATTTTATGCAATGTCTTATGTCATATCACTGTCTCTCACCATTTACTCTCAACCCTCATCCCCTCTACTCTGCCTCAGCCATGTCATCTTCTTAGTCCACCTTGAAGAAATCAGGCACACACCCACCTCAGGGCCTTTGCACTGATGATTCTCCCTCTGATATGCTCTTCCTTCAGTTGCATGCTGGCATACTTCCTTACATTCTCCCTGTACCTGCTTAAATACCACTCTCTCATTTCAGTCACCCTGTCTATTCTATTTACAAATATACTTTTCATCTCCGTGCCTCGGACTGCCCCGCTACCACCCCAACAATTAGGTTTGGTTTTTCTCGACATCACTTACATTTTATTATTATTTATTTATTATGGTGTTTATTGCTTATCCCCTTCGGTGGAATGAAAGCCAGTTGAAGGAAGTGATATTGTATTCTACCTTTTAAAACAATTATTATTTTTAAATTTTTTATTTATTTTTGACAGAAAGAGAGAGAGAGAGAGAGACAGACAGACAGAGAGACAGAGAGAACGCACGCTTGTACCAGCAGAGGAGGGGCAGAGAGAGGGAAAGAGAATCCCAAGAGGGCTCTACACTGTCAGCACAGAGCCCAATGTGGGGGGCGCAGACTCATGAATCATGAGATCATGACCTGAGCTGAAGTCAAGAGTCTGGTGCTTACCAGACTGAGCCACCCAGGTGCCCCTAGAACAATTCCTGGCATGGCACATGCTCGGTAGATCTTGAATAAAGGAGTTAGTGGCAAGATGACTGTTGGTACTCTAAGGAACTGGTCGCAAGGTACTTATAAAACATGCAATACATTTGACTCCATACCTAACTATTTAATTACAGTCTCTGTGGGTAGGGCCCAAGAATGGAACTGATTCTTTTTTTTTTTTTTAATGTTTATTTATTTTTGAGACAGAGAGAGACAGAGCATGAACGGGGGAGGGTCAGAGAGAGAGGGAGACACAGAATCCGAAGCAGGCTCCAGGCTCTGAGCTGTCACACAGAGCCCGACGCTGGGCTCGAACTCACGGACCGTGAGATCATGACCTGAACCAAAGTCGGACGCTCAACCGACTGAGCCACCCAGGCACCCCGAATCGAACTGATTCTTATTCACAGTGATTTCTGACAGCAATGATTTGAAGAAGGTTAAAGAGCTAGAGCTACAGAATTCTGAATGGCTCTTTGGTAGCAAGCCAGGGGGAGGTAGTCACTCAAAAGGCTTGAATAGGCCGATGATTCTGATCCAGGGTTGTGTGCTCTCCATCGGACAATGTCTAGAGCCATTTTACTTGTCCATACGGAGTACTACTGGCATCTAATGAATAGAGACTAGGGACCCTTGTAGACATCCTACAATGCACAAGAAGGCTCCCAATCATCAATAATTATCTGAGCCAAAAAAGTTAATAGTGGTGAGGTTAACCTTGGACTAACCTCGTTTCATATCCTGGGCTGTTCACTTGCACGATTTCTGATCCCTAGCTCCCAACAAGAAGTGTGGCAGAGATTTACAGAGAGAGAGACCAAAGGACAATCAGGCAAAGGGAACATTGCTTTTGGAGGAGTTATCTGACTTCCAGCCTCAGCCCTGTTTTTAACTGTATGATCTTGATTATCACAACTATTCATTCTGTTTGGATCATGTTATGGACTGAATCGTCCCTCTCAAATATCATACGTCAAATGCCCTAACACATGATGTGGCTGCATTTGCAGATAGGGCTGTAAGGAGGTAGTTTAGGTGAAATGAAGTCATAAGGGTGGGGCTCTAATCCAGCAGAACAGATGGGATTCCCTTATAAGAAGAAGAAGAGACACCAACAGTCTGTCAGTACAGAGGAAAGGCCACGTGAAGACACAGGGAAAAAGTGGTCCTCCGTAAGCCAGGAGTAGAGGCCTCATCAGAAACTAACCCTTTCAGCACTTTCTTTAAAAAAAAAAAAAAATTTAACGTTTATTAATTTCTGAGAGTCAGAGACAGAGCGCCAATGGGGCAGGAGCAGAGAGAGAGACAGAGGGAGACCCAGAATCCGAAGCAGGCTCTAGGCTCCAGGCCGTCGGCACAGAGCCTGATGTGGGGCTCCAACCCACAAACTGTGAGATTACGACCTGAGCTGAAGTTGGATGTCCAGTCGTCTGAGCCACCTGGGGAACCCCTAACACTTCCAGCAGTTTGATCTTGACTTCCAGCCTGCAGAACTGTGAGCAAATCAAATTGTTTGGTGTTTAGGCTCCCCAGTCAGCGGGATTCTGTATGGCAGCCCGAGATGACAGATGCAGAATGCAAATAAACTTTGGGTTTATGCTGCCCAGCATACACTCCTCTTTCTTCTTAGGTCAGCAGCTTGATTTTGCCTTTGGAGCGCCGGCTCACCTTTTACATCACTCCCTATAGTCCAAGTAGGGTTGACCTCACCCTCTGGCTCCAAGGGCTGACCTGGGAACTCAGCTTGGCTAATCGGAGTGTTTGTTCTCTTGACCACAGTGATTGAAACCGGGGCAAAAGCAAGTATGGGATTTTTGTTGGATTTCTTGGAAAATTCTGCCGGCTTGCAGCCGGGAACATGGGCTACTGTAACCGTCAGGTGTCTTTGCAGCATACGAAGACAGAGCCAAGAAAAGGAGAGACAGAAAGTTCTAGCAACTTGCATCCAAGGAAGTCCTGACTCAGATTTCCTTGAATGTTAAATAAAAAGGTAGATTTACATTACAGCCAAAAAGTGATAAGATGCAGTAAATGAGACCGAGGAGCCAATGTTTTTATATCTTTGACAATTATCAATAATAATCACATGCAAGGTGAGCCTCTGACCCTGCCCCCACCCCCAACCAAAAGCGGACCGTGAATCAAGTTTGAGGCATAAGGTAGGGATGAGAAGAGACCCCAGGTCTCTCCCCTGGGGTGAAGATTAAATTGGAAACAGGAGAAAGCCTTGTAACATTTGTGAGACATTAAAGTTCAAGTGGTAAGGCGAGCCAACTCTGGCCTAGTGGAAGGGGAGAGAGAGGAGAAGAAATACAACAGTAAATTAGTATTAAATGTGTGCACGCCAACTGGCTTTGCTGATAAGTCTTCATGTATTACATACATCCCATGATCTACCTAGTGTGGAAACCGGGTTTATCGTCCCTTGGAAAAGACAGTCATAATTCAGAGCTATTAACAAAAATAATAGGGCTGGGGCCCCGAGGAGCTTTTCTTAGAATGCCTACACACATTCTACCTAACCTAATTTAAGCGATGTCATGAGTCAGAACAGATCCCCATCAAGCCTGTCATGCTTGTCATAACATAGCATTTGAACAGAAGACATCCCTTCCCAGGAGATATTCCTGCTAAGGAACTGTGTTATTTAATGGGGTTTAAAGAGTCCTTTTAAGTTGCAGGGCCTGTTTGTAGGAAATTTGCATTGGAGAAAGCAACTGCTGGCTGAGCTCCACTTAAAGGGAACCAGGCTTTCTCCAGGCTCGGATTTGGAGGGCAGGCTCCACAGCTGTAATTAGCTAATGATGGCAGGAGAGCATCGCGGACAGAGGGATGGGGAGGGAGGGGTGGGGGGGAGGGGGGCTTTGGGTTGAATTTGAAATGACGGGCACGGTTTTTTAAGAGCTACCATCTGGGATTCTGACTCACTTCCAAAATAGCCCTGTGGTTGTTCATGATGATGTTTGCATTTCATGGTGTCGCCTCTCTGCATGAGGTGATCGGACCAGAGTTGGACACCTGGCCCAGTTTTGGCCATCATATCCTCTTGGGGTTTGGAAATGAGACACAAAAGTAATCTACTCTGTTTGTCCCAAACTTTTTTTCTTGAACTTGGGACATACACATTTCAAGAGACATAGGCTGATGGAGGCCACAATTTCCACTTAGCTTGGAGGAAGGAAGAGTAGCTTTGAAGCCTTTGGACGAAGCCTTGGTAAAAGCAGAAAGGGACCCAGAGAGAGAGAGAGAGAGAGAGAGAGAGAGAGAGAGAGAGATCTAGAGCACTTAGAACCTTCAGTCTAGTTCTGAGACATGGCAGATTCCTTACCAGGTGAGTGATTTCAAGACTAGTAGGGGTTAAGAGAAAAGAGTGTGTTTAATTACCAAAACCTCTTTATAATTTTATATCAAAAGTAGCACTTCAAACTCCGAGGTTCTACTGGTATAAAAGTGACAGAGTAATAATGTTGCTGGAGTTATTTAAACAGAGAGTTACTACAGCGTCTTACTCTTACCCATCTTTAAATTCTTTCCTTCTGGCACTCTCCACCTTTTCGAAGGATATTTTTGACTTGAAATTAACAAAAGTGGTACCTGAGTAAGGAACACGGTCAAAACGGCACAGTAGGATTCACCCTGTTTAATTCAGAGAAGGATATCTGCTCATGGAAAGGTAGACACAGACTGCAGATACAAAAAGGCCAGCTTGGTATGTCAATCGAGTACCCAGATATTGCCAGTTCCTAAATATCTGCACTCATCTTTAATGTTACGGGCTGGGTCGGTATCCAAGTGATTCATTATTCCTCTGGATATGTTTTTCAGAGTTTGTTTGGCAGTTAAGTAGCAGGAAAAAGTTCCACTTTTCACATCAGGAAAAATTCGCGAATAAAACGAAACCTCTCATTAGTGCCTCTCCTTTCTAAATGCTGTGTTGCCGTATTTATCACAAGTCATGACAGCACCTTATTCGAACCTCACACTTCTGTTTCAGCTTTCCTTGCTTTCTTTACTTATCTATTGTTTTCTGTCTCTTTTACCTCCCCGGTTAGAAAAACCTCTCAAGGGGCGCCTGGGTGGTGCAGTCGGTTAAACGTCCGACTTCAGCCAGGTCACGATCTCGTGGTCCGTGAGTTCGAGCCCCGCGTCGGGCTCTGGGCTGATGGCTCAGAGCCTGGACCCTGTTTCCGATTCTGTGTCTCCCTCTCTCTCTGCCCCTCCCCCGTTCATGCTCTGTCTCTCTCTGTCCCAAAAATAAAATAAACGTTGAGAAAAAAAAAAAAAAACCTCTCAAACTCTAGTTCAGTCAAAGTGTCAGCTAGGCTTTCTGGAAGACAACATGGTTGGAGCAGAGGGGAGAACACTAGCCCTGAATGGTTCATGTTTTGGGGACTTTGGGCCGAAAATAACAGCTGGAACGTTTGTTGCTAAATAAAATTGTTATTTTTCGGTCCCTTACTCAGCGAGCATCACGAAGAGAATGCTCCGTGTCTGTCAGAAAGGAATGGTTTACCTCCCGTAGTCTCTGGATGATTGGGGCAGAGGAGGCTGACAGTGAAAACCTCCTTACAACCGGCACTGAGACAGTAGTTGTGGTCAGGCTACTAAGTTGGTGGTGCCAGCGTGACTATCACTACACATTCCCAACCAATTAGTCCTGGGGTGGGTCCCGGAGCCTTTGAACTGCAGCTGCAATATCAGTTTGGCTAAGAAAGCTAACTCATGAACCACAGGTAATTTCACCCCAGGGCGAAAGCCTGAAACATTTGTGGGAGAGCAAATTCGTCAGGCGTCTCTCTGTAGGGATACGGAATTCATTCTGGCATACACATAAATTGACTTCTGGGAAGTCAAAGGAGTGGAGAGCTTCAGGAATGGCTGTATCCAGGGGACCTGTTGTTATCCGTCTCTCTCCATCTTTCAGCTCTGCTTTATTCTGGATTGACTTTTTAGTCTTGTACAGGCCTTCTCATCGTGGTGGCCCTAACAGCTTCAGCTTACACTACACTTAAAGCCAGAAGGAATCCAAAAATTCCAGTAGGAAGAGATCTTTCTCCTTTATTGTCCCCCCTTTCCTCCCTAATATGCTCACAGTATTCCTGAGATTGATTCACTCTGGTCTGGGTGGGTAATGCAACTCCCTGACCAGACCAAGGAAGTGCTCTTTTCTGGAGACAGGTGCGTGTGTGTGTGTGCGTGTCTGTGTGTGTGAATGGGACAGGGTGTTGTCACCTTGCACTAAAACCCATAAATGAAGAGTGAGAAAGAGGTGACTTTCCACAGAGAACCTAGGTACAATTTCCAGAAGAATGGGGGCTAGAAGACGGGTTTACAAAAACCAGTTTGCAGGTATTTTGCAGATATCCACCCTAAGGAAACCCTTACAAGGACTGCCCTTCATCCCTGAGTGCACAAGGATTGGTAATTATCCACACTGCGCATAAATGTTCACACTCACACTCACAGGTTGGCAAAACCCAGCTCATTTAGGTTTGACCTGTTTTAAATTGACCAGGATGTGTCCGCATGGGAGGGGAGCCCCCTAACCTTTACTGAGTACCTGCCACATACTGAGCACTTGCGTATATATGATTTCACTCTCTTCTCATGATGTTCTTTCAAGGCAGGTGTTGTTAGCCACGTTTTAATACGGAAGCCAAAACGTACAGCAACAAAGAGGCCTGTCCACAATCATACAGCTAGTGGGAGAATCTAGCACTTGCCTTCAACCTAGCACATTACTTTTATGTTTACATAATTCACAACATTAATTAATAAGCCAGAGGTCTCATGGTTGGTGGCGATGGTGGGGGTCACTCCCAGAGCCTCAAATGTGTTATCTTTCTAGCCCTTGATACAATTTCTGTGGTTCTACTGCTTGTCTGTCTTAGTGCTCACACTGCTGTGACAAAACACCATGGATTTGGTGGCTTACGCAATAGATATTTATTTCTTACAGCTCAGGAGTCTGGAAGTTTAAGATCAGAGTGACAACATGGTTGGTTTCTTGGAGAGGACTCTCTTCTTGGCTTGTAGACAGTCACCTCATTGCTGTGTCCTTGCATGTTGGAGAGAGAGCAAGAGCTCTGCTCTCTTCTTCTTATAAGGACACTAGTCTCAGCAGGGGCCCCTGCTCTCATGACCTCATCTAAACTTAATTACCTCCCAGAGGCTCCATCTCTAAAAACCATCACAATGGGGGTTAGAGCTTCAACAAATGAATTCTGCGGGGGCAGAAGCACTCAGTGTATAACATCATCCTATCTTCCATTCTAGCTGAACTTAACTCGTAGAGTTATTTATTCTCATATTCCTTTCCTCAGTTCTGACTTCCTGCCATATCTCTCTGCTAAACCTATCTACGCCACGATAGGAACTGCTTTTGGAAAATGAGATAGAGTCTCTCTCCCTCTCTCTCTCTCTCTCTATCTCTCTCTCATACTCTTCTGACATCGGGCATCCTTTAGCAGGCATGTTAATGCAGAGAAGGGAGAACTGGCTTTCTAGAGGCCACTTTTGCTTCTGTGTTCAATAGTGCACACATCTTAGAGCCAGAGGAATCACTTTGATTCTTTTACTCAGGCTTTACCATATTTCATTCCAATACAATTTGGGATTTTTGAACCAGTAACAGTTATGAGTTGGATTCTCAATTAACTTTCCCAAATAAAAAGGGTGGGGGGGTACAGTGCCACCCCACTCATTTTGATAAAACACTTTATTTGGCATCTACTGAGAGTAACAGCCTTAAGGTGTTAGCTGGCTGAGCTGAGTAGATTAATAACTTGCCTTGGGTTATCAGCTGAGTTTTATCCGCAAATAAATCCTGTCTGATCACTTGGTACAAGCCATGAGATTATTCCATCTAGTCCAGAGGCAAGGATTTTTTGCCTTGTAATTGAGCGGCAAAATGACTCTGAATAAAGCATTATTTTGTGTGTCTCAGGGTTTGGCTACTTTATGAACTATGATCATGGAAGAAAGACGGTTTGCTCCCTGTCATCAGAAATTATATAGTCAAAGAGCATATACTTAAGCTAGAACAGTGGTTCTCAGCCTGGGGGAAATTTTGTCGCCTTCCTTCCCCCAGCAGACATTTGGTAATGTCTGGAGATATTTTTGATTTGTCACAATTGAAGAGAAGGGTACCACTGGCCACCAGTAGGTAGAAGGCAAGGATGCTGCTAAGCATCCCGCAATGGTCAGGGCATCCTCCTCAACAAAGGATCATCCAGCCAAAATGTTAATAGTGCTGAGGCTGAGAAACCTTACGGTAAATCGTAAGTAGCCAAAATGACCCTTGGATTTCTTGTTGGATAGGCTATTTTCTTAAGCTCAAACAGGAAACACCTTTCTCTTTTGCAGATGCTGCTGGTAAGGAATGTAGTCCTTGTATTAGTTTCCAATGGCTTCTGTAGTGAATGACCACATGCAAGGTGGCTTAAAAAATACAAATGCATTATGTTCCACTTTGGGAGGTCAGCAGTCTCACTATGTCCCTTCTGGAGACTCTAGGAGGAGAATTAATTCCTTGCCTGTTTCAGCTTCTAGAGGATACCTGCTTTCCTTGGTTTGTGGCTCTCTTCTACCTTAAGAGTGAGCAATCCCTTCTCTCTGACCTCTGCTCAGGAATTCTCTCTCCTTCTCTGACTCCTTAGAACACCCTACCTCCATCTTGGAAAGATCCTTGTGATTACGCTGAGCTCACTGGATAATCCACGAACATGTTCCCACTTCAAGACCCTTAACAATATCTGCAAAATCTCCTTTGCCATATAAAGGCAACACATTCACAGGTTTTGGGTATTAGGAGACGGATGTCTTTGGGTAACCATTATTTCGCCTATCGTGGTTCCATTCCTTTGATACAAGTACCTGTAGGCTACCCCTAAATTCTGAGATACCTCTGCCCCAAATGCACATACATTACTAGAATCCTGAGACTACAGAAAAATAAAAAGCAGTTCTAGAAAAACAAATCAAAACAACAACATCCCTACCAACACACGAAAGACAATTCTTTTAAAGGAGCTTCTGGCCACTTGTTCAAGCTCCTAAACTAATGGCACGTAAGACTGAATACAATAATGATTATAACTTCAAGATTTCAAGAAGATAGGAGAATTGAACCATTCTTGGGACTTGCATCATTTCTTCTTTCCACATAGAGATTTATAGTAAATAGAGTCTTCTTTTTAAAATTTGAATCTCTAGTATTCTTTATTCTATCACTGAATCAAAATTCAAGAATCAAAATTTCAAGAACACAGCTACTATTTTAATCCAGGTGGGTGTCAATATTCAACTCAGTCCTTCATGGCCTCCCAAAACGCAGATACTGAACTTGAAGCTTACCATAACAGAACTGCCTGTAGGGTCTGTATTAACTGCGTGGACTGGAGCATCTACATGCTTATCACTGTGCTTTGGAGGGCAAAAACGGGTACTGGAGAAAAGCCAGGCATCCTGCAAGGGTTCAAGGAACTTAAATCATGTTTGCCTTCACTTGAGTCGTTTGGGAACTAGAAGAATAAAATTCCAGACAACTGAGTAAACGTTTATAGAGCATGTACTCTACACTACCTTGGCATAAAATGTTAGGATATAAAGATAAATACACAAATGCTTCTCTTGAACTCAGGACCCAGAAGGAATGCCTTAATCTTTCTCATCAGGCTGTGTTATCATAGGCATTTCTATAATAGTGAGTCTTCAATTTGTCCCCATCTATAAAATTGTGTATCAATAAACGTGACACTGTGCAAAGAAAAATAAAGTCATTGCCTCCAAAAACTAAGCTTTCAAATCCTAGAATTTCTCTTGGGGTCTCTTCTTAAAGAGGCAATATGACATGGTAGAAAGCACAGTAGCTCTCAAGTACACAAACGTCAGTATGAACCCCGGTGTGGCCCCTGACCAGGAAGTAGGACCTTGGAAAAGTCACTTACTAGTCTTTGTTTCAGTTTCCTTATTTGTAAAATGGGGCTAATAAGGGTTCCAACTAAGACACCATAGGAAGGGCCACCAAAAATGGTGGAAGGACTTCACACAGGAGCATAGTGGGTGGTGGATGAGTGATGCCTACAATCCTCACTCTCTCTGTCTCTGGTCATGGACCCACTGCTTCCATTCAGCCTTACCAAGTTTGCCTCAGTTGCACACTCATCCTTTACGGCTCCCCCACATCCCCCATGGCCTTGGAAAGAGCTTAATATGCAGGCCAGTTACAACTGTTCATACTCCTCTGTTCACATTTTTTAAACACCTTTAAATGTAACTCACTTGTCCCATAATTGGATGCTATAAAAGCCTACACCTTTTTTCTTTTTTTTTTTTTTTATTACACAACTGAGTATCTTCTAGAAGGTGCTGACTTTACACTTTTTAAAACTGGTTACTTAATGGAGTCATTTTTCATGTTGGAAATGATCTCTCATTTTCATGGAGCACACAGGGCTGGCCACACGGCCAACTGGGAGCTTTTACAATTCTCCATTCCATTCATCTGTCTCCCATTTGGTATAATTTTGCCTGGAGAAAAAAAAATAGTATTGACATTTTTGATCCATTCCCTGCTTCTAGGAAATTTGAACATTGACATCTTCATTTTATGATGCAATATTTATGTGGTTTTGAAGTGGTGAGCAGTTGAGATCTTGGGATCTGTAGTCAGGGAGGATGTAATTTCAATTCCAACTCTGCTACTTACTAGTTACGTGGCTTTGGGCAAGATACTTCCCTTTCTGTCTCTCAGTTTACCCATCTCCAGAATGGAAGCTGTAACAGAACCCCATAATGAGGTTCACTGAGATTAGGCATAGTACTGTAGTGCCTAGTGCATACATTATTATTATTACTGCTGCCATTATTATTAACAATACCATCACTTTGATTTATTATTACCATTGTACTATTATACTTCACTGATTGACGGTTGGGATAAATTTAGATGTTACGCGTAAAGTACTTAGCATAAAGTCTGGCACGTAGTAAGTTCTTAGTGAATGGCAAATATTATTTATTATTCTTTATTTTTACTTATGGGAGGGTTTTATAGACCATAACTTAATCATTATCCTATGTGTAATTTCAATTATTCCCATTCCAAAGGTAGATAAACTGAGGTACCAAATGGCTAAAAATTCTGCTCAAAAAATACAGATATTAAATGGTAAAGCTGGGGTTTGAACCCAGGCACTTATTAAACACAGCTCCATTTTACTCATTTGGCTGTAAATGCTCCATCTAAAATGTGTCATCAAAATGCCCCTCGTATGTCATTAAAGTCATGGCCATGCCGAAAGGTCAGTTAAATTATCCCGAACTAGACAAGATAAATGAGATTATAAAAATATTACTGGGCTTAGTGTTGTCCCTCCCTTTCCAGGGCAGCACACCATCTGGATGGCCCAGAGAAGGCAGGGAGTCAAAATCATTAATAAACTGGCTCCCTCAGTGTGGAGCGGCCATGAATCCAGCATCCATGAAAAGAAGCGAGGCGCCCGCTGATTCAAGCAGACTGGTTCTTTAGTAAGAATAACCGAACGTATTCGTTGTCTTGATGGCAACTGACACCGCTTCTCATCAGCAGCTGCCTCACTCCCTTAAGAAGAAAGGTCTTAAATGGGGATGTGGTTTAGGAACACTGCTTCTGGTAGGAAGCTGAAGGGAGAGATTACATTATAATGCTGATTAGAGCCCATTGAGTAGGGTGATTGGCTGGGAGAGTTCAGAGGGTCCCAGGAAATCAGTGGGTTGGATTACTCAGTGCCCAACAGACACTGCTTGTCCTAGAGAACACTCCTTGGCTCAGTGCCATCTGGTGTGCAGGGAGCCACTGCATTTTACAGCACAGGGGCAGTGATGGATTTGACAATACTATTCTTAGTTAGGATACCATTTACTGAGCATTCATCAAGGGTGTGGCCCTTTCCGTACTAATTCTCACTGAATCCTCACATGAGCCAGCTAAAGAAAAGTAGAACCTTTTTTTCCCATTTCACATACGAGGAAACTGAGACTCAAAAGCTTGAATGCGCCCATGTGGGCACAGTCAGAATTCAAACCCAGGTGGGGCTGACGCCATCACCTACTGGTTTAATTACTCAGCCACACACAGAGCTGAAGATGGTGGAAAGGGCCAGATCGGAAGAATTTTAGCTAGCCGGGAAGTATAAGGGACAGCACATTGTTTTCTCATCTGTACAATAAGGAGTTTGTACACAAAACACCCTTGGCGAGTCTCTGTCGTTCACAAAGACAACCTGAGGAACAAATATCATATAACTTCAGTATGTTTTGAAAAGTTTAGGAGGCAGCTCATTTGATTTTCCACTATTAGAACAAAAAGATGTAGCTGAATATAGCTCAATATAGAAGCCAAATTTCTAGAGACTTTCCTAAGAAAGGTACAGATTCATTTGTGGCACTGAAAACTCGAGCATAATTGTACTTGAGTTATCCCAGCTGATTTTCTATCCGTTCTCTGGATCACTCAAGAGCAGCACTTCTCAAACTTTAGTGTGTATCAAATCACCCAGAGGGCTATGACAATGGAAACTGCAGGGCCCCACCCACGCTCAGGAAGTCTGGACTGGGGACACAGCAGTTTGCATTTCTAAGTCGCAAGCTAATGCTGGCTCTGCTGGTCCAGAGACCACACACTGGAAACCACTGATCTAGACGGTAGTATATTTCATGGAGGTTTCATTCAAAGGCATACACAATATCACCAACACCCAAATGGCTCTCCTCTCTCTGCCCTCTGCAGAATTTCCTTCATCTTAGCCTCTGCACTTGCCTTTAGCAATTCCTCATTGTAATGGCATCAGTATTTCTGTAGAAGAGCTAGATTCTATTTCCTCAGACCTCGCTTTATAAGGGTGAGAAAGCCAGGAGACCCGGGTGGCTAGGTCGGTTAGGCATCTGACTTCCGTTCAGGTCATGATCTCGCAGTTCATGAGTTCGGGGCGGGGTGGGGGGCTCAGGCTCTGTGCTGACAGCTCAGAGTCTGGAGCCTGCTTCGGATTCTGTGTCTCCCTCTCTGCCTCTCTCTCTCTCTCTCTCTCTCTCTCTCAAAAATAAAGATTAAAAAAAAAAAATTACAAGGCTGAGAAGGCCAGAGTTCCTCATCCCTGGGAACACCATCTCTTTCCCCACAATGTTCCGTGGATCTTCTTGGTTCTGATCTGTTCAGGTGCTTGTTTTTGAGCCAATCCCTTGGGGACGGAGGTTGACCAGGCTAATCAGAAACTCTGGAAATATAAGTGGGAAGTGAACCCCACCTGAAACACATGGCTGAGAAGGACTGAGGAGGAATCCCCCAAAGAAAAATCAGGGACCTGACCTTTCATGGGGTGGAGTGGAGATAGATACTGGAGAGATAAACAACATATTCTCACAATTTTATAATACGTGAGATCCCTCGATAAAGCCAGGGCTGAGGTCAGAGCTAGTCCTGGCCATGCAGGCAATGTCAGAACAGGAACATCCTTCCGGAGGTAGCCTGACTCCTCAGAATACTTAGCCATGCTTGCGCGGGATTCGGCCCCATTTTCTCTTATTAGGTAGGTGTCAGGTGTTCAAGATAAACGTTATCTCTTCCTGCTTACATGGCTTGATAGCACTAAGGAAGAAAGAGATCTTTTTTTTTTTTTTTTTTAATTTTTTTTTTCCAACGTTTATTTATTTTTGGGACAGAGAGAGACAGGGCATGAACGGGCGAGGGGCAGAGAGAGAGGGAGACACAGAATCGGAAACAGGCTCCAGGCTCCCAGCCGTCAACCGTCAGCCGTCAGCCCAGAGCCCGACGCGGGGCTCGAACTCACGGACCGTGAGATCGTGACCTGGTTGAAGTCGGACGCTTAACCGACTGCGCCACCCAGGCGCCCCAAGAAAGAGATCTTATAGTCAGAAGATACCAGTTTCCAGTTACGAGATAAGTAAGTGCAGGGGATGCAATGCACAACATGGTGACTACAGTTAATATTGTACTGTACACTTGAAAGTTACTAAGAGATAGATCTGGAAGGCTCTTGTCACAAGAAATAAGAAAAAAAAAATATCAAGGACGTTTGGGTGACTCAGTTAAGCATCTGACTCTTGATCTCAGCTCAGGTCTTGGCCTCAGGGTTTTGAGTTCAAGCCCCATGTTGGGCTCCACGCTAGATGTGGGTAAATAAATAAATAAATAAAAACAAAAACTGAGTGCTGGTGGATGTTAACTGTACTTTCTGTGGTGATCATTTTACAACATACACATGTGTCAACTCATTGTGTTGTACAACTAAAACTAATACAATATTCTATTGCAAAGAAAAAGAGAGACCCTGAAAACTGGCAGTGTGACCAATTTTTAAGCCTGCCAAAAAAATCTCAAAGTCTTAAAGCTGTAACCATCAGCCCTAATGAGGACTGGGGTCTCTAGAGAACCCATTTCTCAGTCCTAGGCGATTATTTAGGCAATAAGTATCCTTATCATGTAGCTCAGGGTGGGGTCCACAGACCTTTGATCCATTGTCTAGACAACAGGGAAAATGCTCCACTCAAGACAATGCTTTGGTAAAGGAAAGGATTGCGGCTCATTTCACCTAAGGTCAGCTTTGTTCATTGCACCTAAGTAGGGTGGGCTTCTTGGGAGGGGGCCCGGGGAGAAATAGCTCAGGCACAGAAGTCCTCATACATACGGCTTCTTACAGAGAGTCAGGCTTTTGTCCCTTATGTCACCCAGTTTCTAGGTCTCTTAGACTGACCCAGACCAGTATTGGGAATTCTCGACATCATTCCTGATTCCCCAGCACGTAACATATTGCTTGATAAAAATGAGAACCCCAAATGAAAAACGTTTAAGACTATTTGGCCATTTTGGCTAGACTTGGGTTTCTGGTTGGCACTCTTTTCTGTACAGAAAGGGTTCGGCCCATCTTTTGGCAGCTGCCGGGGTCGGTGTCCACCAGATTTTAGAAAGCATTCCTGGGACCTTGGAATGATTATGGAGGGGAACAGCCCCAGGAAGGGAAAAAAGACATTTTCTCAGTAGGAAGTCTTGTGACTGAGTCATTTCATTTGCATTTTCGACCACAAACTGGTAAAATTACAGGTCAGTAAAATAAAGATGACAAGAGCAACAATTACATTTAGTGTATCTTCGAGTGCTCACTAAATGCAAGGCATTTTTTAAAAGCACTTTATGCATGTTAGCTCTTTCCATGCTCATTTTAACAGTGATAAACACTATTACCGTCACCATTTCCCAGATGGAGAAATTAAGGCGAAGGGTTTAGGTTACTTGCCTGAAGTCATGTAGCTACTAAGTGGCACGTGCTGCTTTTGGTCTTAGATTGGTGGCTGTCAAATATTAACAAGTAACAAATCCTTTTCCGGCATTTGTTAAAACACCAGTTGGCTAGGCCACGCCCCCAGAGTCTCTGATCCTGTATGTCTGGGATGGGCCTAAGAATGTGTATTTCTAAGTGTGCAGGAGGTGCTGATGGTGTTTTTTCCAAGGGCCACACGTTGAGAACCATGATTGTAGAGAGACAGATTCTGGAGTTTACACACCTAACAAATTTGGGGTGAAAGGGACATTCATTGAGAAATTGTGGCACTGGTTGCTTTGACTTTTTTACTTTTTACTCCTGGTAAAAGTTTGCATTTCTGTGCCCAAGTACGAGTCATCACTTTCTTACGTCCAGGACCATGAGCATTCACACTGAGCACTTCCGAAGCACGTTGTGTAGAGTTCCCACAGCTGTAGTGTGAGGTTGACTTTTCTTCTGTGGACTGTTCACTCTCAGACCAGCCTGCTACTCTGGCCTAAGTAGCCCTATGTCTGGTGACCATCATTTAGTGATAAACTAAATAAAAGTCGATACATCTAAACAAAGGAATACTACAAACCTGGAGAAGAATGGTGGTCCTCCTAACATCTGTTTTCTGCTTTTGTTGGCTACATGGCCGGTCAGCTAGAGAAATCATTTCCCAGATTTCCTTGAAATGAGGGGTAGCCATGTGATTAAGTGCTCCCCAAATGACGTGGATTCAGCTCTCACTTTATAGGAAACTTGTTTTTTCTTGTTTTTTTTTTTTTTTTTCCTTTCTGCAAGTTGGAGTATAGATAGGATAGCAACCCAGCTTTGATCTTACAGATGATGACAGGACCCTAGGGGTAAGAGAACAACAAGATAGGCAGAACCTGGGTCCCCAAAAGACCGTGTGGAGCACAGCTTCCCTACCAGCCTGGGCCTCACATCTCCAAACTATTTTATGGGAAGCATAATAAACTTATACTTATTTAAGTCATTGTATTTTAGGATTGTTGTTTCTTTATTAGCCTTTGCAATAACTAACAAAAATGACATATGATGGTATATTTTAGTTACTAAAATTATCCCCAAACTTAGTGGCTTTGAAGAAACAAATGTTAATGATATCCCAGTATCTGTTGATCATGAATTTGGGAGCAGGCTAGCTGGATGATTCGGACTCAAAGTCTCTCATGAGGTTGTAGGTAAGATGTTGAATGAAAGCCTTACTTGGACTGGAAGATCCATTTCCAAAGTGACTTGTTCACACTGTATTGGCAAGATGCCTCAGTTCTTTGCCCCTCCATAGGGCTACTTGAGGACTCTCCCAATATGACAGTTGGCTTCCTCTACGGTGAGTGACCCAAGAAGGAACAAGGAGGAAACCACAATGCTTTTCATGACCTAGTTTTGGAAATCATACTTCATTCTTTCTGCAGTGTCCTATTTGAACACGTCAGCCCTATTCAATGTGGGATGGGACTATACAATTAGGAGGGGGTCACTGTGGTCATCTTAGAAGAGTTCCACTGTATCATATGAAACTATATCCAAGATAAACTCTCAGCCACTAGGGAGTGAAAGGTAGGCACAGTATGCTCTCATGTGTGTTGATTTTATGGATATACATAATACCTGTGCTTATATACACATATGTGCCTGGAGATTGTTTGAGGGGACACCTAACAAACTCCTAACAGAGAATGCCTCTGGAGTAAGAGTTAGGGGACTAGGGGTATAGAGTAGAATAGTAATATCGTTCATGGCACATCATTTTGTCCTGCTTGATCTATATATTTATTTGTAGCCAATATTTAGTGAAAACACTTTTTGTTAAAAGCCAAACCAAAAAAAATGACAATAATGCAAACAAAAATTGTAATCCAAACTTGACTCCAATATACAACCATCCCTAAAGAAGCAAGTTAGTATTAGAATTTGATGTTGCTCCTTTTCTTCCCCTCAGATTAACTCACTATCATTTAATAGCGATTTTTTTTGCAGAGTTAATATCTTTGCTGTAATGCATAAATATTTGGAAGGCGAAGTTGAAAGTGCTGGAAAACAAAAAGTATCATCAATAGCAAATGTGTTCGGTAGGCAGAAATAACAAAGAAACGTAATGAACTCCATATTTCACTTTTAGAAGAACAACTTCTTTTATGTCACCAAAGGCATTTAAAATGCTCCTAATTGATATGGTTTATGTCTTGAAACAAAGAAGCCCATGTCTACAGAATTGCAAAGTTATTTGCAAACATCGAACAAACTCTGTCCCCTGGAAGGCTTTACAGAAAGTTTATTTTAGATTGTGTTCTTCAAAAGAAAAAGGGAGAAAAAAATCTCAAAAAGAATTAGCTAGAACAATAAGTTGGCAGAAATAACAATCTTTTGTTTAGGACCCCAGGGTTGGAATGGTGAATGGGGTTTATGTAACTAACTATGGAAAAGTAAAAAACTTTTTTTCCATTCCCAGCCTGTGAGCTACATCAGTGGATCTCAATGGATTTGTAGCGAGCAAAACTTTTAAAACTTCGCAATCCATGGTATGACCAATATAGGGCTCATGCCATGTGTGACTCACCAGATGAGCTAGACAACATGCAAACTAGCCTATTTCCTTAAAAAAAATTTTTTTTAACGTTTATTTATTTTTGAGACAGAGAGAGACAGAGCATGAACGGGGGAGGGTCAGAGAGAGGGAGACACAGAATCGGAAGCAGGCTCCAGGCTCCGAGCTGACAGCACAGAGCCCGACGCGGGGCTTGAACTCACGGACCGCAAGATCATGACCTGAGCCGAAGTCGGCCGCTTAACCGACTGAGCCACCCAGGCGCCCCAAGCCTATTTCCTTTAAAAGAGGCTAAGTTCAGTGAGCACAGGCTTGAGTGGCATGGCAATGTAAAATTACTATGGACATATCTAAAACTTACTCTCTATTTCTATATTTACTTCCTCTCAGACCTAGTCAGGCAGTTCACAAAAGGTGCCAATCACTGAGCCAGACATCAAACAATACTGAGTTAGATCAGTGTTTACGGGTGGGAAGTGATTTGGCCAATAAAGTATGATTGGACATGTTTGTCTCATACATACTGTTGTGGGTTCAACTGTGCTTCTTGAAAAGATATGTTCCAGTCTTAACCCCTGGTGCTTGTGACTATGACCTTATTTGGAAGTAGTCTTTGCAGAGGATGTAGTCAAGTTAAGATGAGGTCACAATGGATTAGGGTGAGCTTGAAATCAAATGACTTGGTGTCCTTCGAAAGAGAAAGCGAGCTGAAGACCAAAAGAGCCACAGGGAAGAAGGCCGTGTGAAGAATGAGGCAGAGTTGAATTACATAGCCACAAGTCAAGGTACACAAAGGATTGCTGGCAGTTATGGAGGACAGGAAAAGGCAAGGTCACTCTAATTCTCCAATGGCGTCAGAGAGTATAGCCCTGCTGTCACATAGATTTTGGTCTTCTAGCTTCTAGACTATAGGAGAATAAATTTCCGAGTTTTTTGATATCCAGCTTGTGTTACTTTGTTACCATATCTTTAGCAAACAAGTACATACACTAGTAGTGAATTCTGTGGAAAAAAGTTTAAAAAAGGTTTTTACGGCCAAATAAGTGTAACAAGAAGAAAGTTAAACAAAGCTAAAGATTTAATCTCAATAACATTTCTCAGGCCTTTGACATAAAATCAGCAGCGACTATTGACTAAAAACTGTCCCGAAGATGTGTCAAAAGTGTTAGGCACACTAATGTACTTGGTTGACCCAACAACTCTATGAAGTTGAATGTGTCCCTGTCCTCATTTTGGAGATGATAGAATGGAGGCACAGAATGGTAGGACGACCCACATAACTGGTAAGAGGGGTGGAGCCAAGATTCAAAGCCTGGAAGTCTGAGTCTGGAGCTTGGACTCTTCCTGGCATGTGAGGAGCACTGAGGATCTCTGAAGTCTCCCCTGGTGACAGTGGGATCCTTTTTTTGTACAGCGATTCATAGGATGAATGTTCAGTGGGTAATGACTGTGGACCTGTTCTAGTACTGAGATTATCTCAGGATTCAGGCAGTTCAGAATCTCTGAGAAACTAACTGAAGCGAATACCCATGGCTTCCAGTGGCTCAGACATTTTCAAAGAGCTGAACGAATTATTTTTATATCTAGACGTTCCCATTTGGAAGCAACTTCTTTTTTATCTTCCACAGGTTCTGGGATTTGCACAGGGAGGCACGTCTTGGGTAGGAACGAGTACAGCCTGACAAAAGCACAAGAAAAAACCCACCCTGGCAAATGGAAGAAGGAGCTAAATTAATGGGCCATAGAGTTGAAGGGAGACAGACCCAGGTGTAAAGAAACGGGCATGGATGTGAGTCACGCCATGTTGCTAAGAGAATGAGGTCATAAAAAAAAAAAAAAAATGAACAACACAAAAGGGATCAGGGAGACTCGGACAGAGAACCAGGGGGATATGGCTATTGGCAAACAGAAGGAAAGGGAGACACGGTCGGTCAGAAGCATTTCAAAATGCACACACATTGAGAGGAGAGGTCAGGCAGGAGGATGACTACAAAGGAGTAGAAGCTGATACTACTGGCAGAAAGTCAAGCTCTGTTTTCCCACACAGATCATGACTTTCCTTCTTATTTCGTTGAGAACACAGGAGCAATCAGAAAGCAATTTTCTCATGTTTCCATCACCAAATCTACCACCCACCCGCATCTGTACCCATTTCTTTTCTTTTGCTCCTGATACATGGCATCATCTATCCCTTCCGGTCCTGCCACCATGCACTGGATGACTTTCCTTCTCACCCACTCTGGGACTTTATCCTGCAGTCTTCCTCTTTCCCTCTGGTGTCATTATTTGTTCTTTCTCTACAGGATCGTATCAATCAGTTTATAACCATACCGAAATGATTTCCCTCCTTAAAGGGGTTTCCCCCACCCCTATTTCTCCCTCCAGCTACAACCCCATTTCTTCCCTTCCCCTCTCATAGTGAAACTGAAGAATTCTTCATACTCCTCTTTTCCACTCTTTACCTCAATCTGTCTTGCAAACACTCCAATCAGGCTTTTTATCTGGACCACTCCACTGAATCATTCTTGTTAAATCTGCAATGACTCTGTGTTGCCAAAACAATTCTCTCTGTCCTCATCTTACTCAACCTCGCAGCATATTGACATGGCTAATCGCTTCTTTGAAACTCTTTCTTTGCTGGGTTTCCAGAGTACCAAATGCACCTGGTGTTTCTTCCATTTCACTAGCTGCTTCTTTTCAGTCTTGGTTGGATTCTCTTCTTTTTGACCTCTAAATGTTGGGACTCAGTCCTTAGATCTCTTCCCCATCTATACTTGCTCAGCAAGAGCTCTCATTCAGTCCCATGGCTTTAAATACCATCTATGAGTGGTCTTCTCCCAAGTTTGCATCTCCATTCCTGACTTTTCCCCTGAGCTCTAGGCTCATACATACAATGGCTTCCTTGACATCTCTCTTTAGCTGTCTAACGGATAACTGACACACATTCTGTTTAAAACAGAACTCTTAATTTTCCTCCCTCTCTGCCTTCAAACATGCATATACAGGTTGGGTTCTTTGGAAATAAATGTTGAGATGGAGTTTGGTGAGCAGGTAGTTAGTAGGGATAAGCATCTGTGGATAGGAAGGTAGAGAGGGGGAGAGAAGCAAGATCGAGTACAGAAAGGAGTTTCGTTGTGAGGCAGAACCAACAAAATGTTGGCTTACTCCCTGGAGAGTTCTGGATTGCAAATGACCCATTAGAGCTGTGCCTTCTTGGGCCAGGCCTTTCTGCTCCCTCTTCACCAATCACTGAATGTGGGCTTCCCTCAGAAGGGTGTACTCTCAGATGGGGCAGCTCTGTGCAGCTGAGCAAACCATGAAGGCACTGACAGTTGGAGGTGAGTATCTCTGACTGGAAGGAAGTCTTTGTCATCACTAGAACCACGTTGGGTTCTACCTAACCATTTTGTAGAGCAAACCACCTCTGACTTTTAAACAAGCAGCGCATTGTGAATACAGGCATTTTGCTAATTGTTGGCATTTTATCCCCGGCTACGAGTATTTTTTGCATAACATCAGGACCCCGATTCATTCACTCTATGATGATTACAATGGTGATCTCCCCAAAGCCGCTACCCACTTTATTTTATTTTAAAGAGATTTTTCAAAGGCACAATTATGACAATGAAACGCTGAAATTGTGAGGCTCGTATCTCCAGAAATAATGAATCTCTACACAAAGACAAGCAGAAACTAAGTGTAAGGAATTAATTTTGTACAGGGGTCTCTGTAAGTATCTCAAACTAGAATGGATTGAGAGTCTTTCAGGCTAGGTTTTTTCCAAATTTCTACGTAGTTGTTGAAAATAAAGTAATTGAGTAAGTCTGTAAAAACTTGTGTGTGAGGTGAGTCCCTATTTTCTGAACGATGAATTTTGAGGCAAATATCTTGCCTTATAACCAGGCATTACGCTATTCAAGATTACGTAAAAACCAGATAGATAGATCTGTCACAGTGGTTGAAGTAAACCTGACTCTATATACTGAAGTAAATTCCTCACGGGCCCAAGCAACAAAACTACTTTTCTTCAAAGCGACACATCTCGAAAAAATCCTGCATTCATGTTTCACCTCCATTTAATTTTCTACCTACAACTCCTCTTGAAAACACAAGCGCCTCATGGAACAGGTAAGAGACCCTTAATTCAAGGCACAGACTTTAGTATTCCACAACACGTGGGCCCAAGACGCCAATTTCAAATTTTATAATCTGCTTTTAGAAAACTTGGCCTGTCCTCTTCTCCCCTGGGGTTCGCTTCCTCATCCGGGACATTCGGGTTGTCTGCTAAAGTCGAGAAATAGGAACGAGTGCCTGTGGGGACAGGTCTCAGAAGCCCACACATAGTGCCTTTGTGTTTCAGTGAAATTTGTGGATATTTCTGTCACCTCACAATGTGTCAAAGCCTCAGACACATGACTGCAGAAGTCAGAAATGAAATGGAGAGTAGACATGTTCCTGATCAATATGTTTTAGTTTTTAAAAGTGTAACAACAAGCTTTTATGCCACTCTTTACGTCTATCAAAAGAGATGCTATTGTTTGCTGTTTATTCCTGCTCTTTCCCCACCTTCACTCTGCTGTTACTAAAAACCTGAAGAGTAGCATCACGAAAGGGACTTGGTACTATGGTTTAACTGTATTCTGTGATCTCCCAACATGGCCTGAGGTTACGTGGACCACGACATGGGCTACCACGTGGCATGACTGGGAGTCACCACTGCACGGCCTCCTTTTCTTGCAGCTTGTCTTCTCCTTCATTTCTCTCCTACAACATCCTTTGGCTTAAAACAATTTAAACCAGTCATTGTTACAAAACAATCCAAGGAAACCAGCTAGTATTTATGGACTGTATGTTTCGGGGTTATTCATCTCAACTCTCTCCTTGAGAGCGAGACATTATCTCTCAAAATGGCCATTATCAAGCCCATTTTGCAGATGAGAAAACTGAGACCAAAGAAGTGAAGAAACTTCATAGACAAACATATTTAAGTGGGAGGTTTGGCCTACCTGCCAAAACTTATCCTCTTAACCCCAGCTTATCTCCTTGTGCTCAGAGTTTAAACGCATCCAGCAAATTCTCTGTTCCAATCACCTCATTTTCAGGACAGGAGAGTGACTCATTTGAAATTACACAATAGCTAAGCCAGATTATAGCTTGGATCTTTTTCATTTAAATCTGATGGTCCAGGTACACTATGGTGCTGCCTCCAACATGATGAGGATTCTAGGAAATAAGAGACTCAATGCTCATACTGGTTTTGGCACAAAGAAAATGCACTTGAAATTCTAAGAGTTATATAAGGGCAAACACTTAGGACAGAAAGTAGTGTCTCTTTACTTCCACTTACTTTTCAGCTTCTTGTAATTCATGCCCATCATGCTAAATTGGCACCCTTCAGTGATGCCAATATAAAGTGCTCTCATTGATTTGGTGTCTGCCTGTGTGGATGTTTGGGTATGACTGGGAGGAAATCATTTTGCTCGTCTGATTTTCTAGGACTTTGCTCTAACTTTACTCATCTTGCTTGTTTAAAAGTGAGACCAACAGAATCACTAACATGAATCTTTGAGATATTCTGCACGCTGTATCTTAGTGCTAGTTTTTTTTTTTTAATTTTTTTTAACGTTTATTTATTTTTGAGACAGAGAGACACAGAGCATGAACGGGGGAGGGGCAGAGAGAGAGGGAGACACAGAATCGGAAGCAGGCTCTAGGGTCCCAGCCATCAGCCCAGAGCCCGACGCAGGGCTCGAACTCACGGGACCGCGAGATCGTGACCTGAGCTGAAGTAGGATGCCCAACCGACTGAGCCACCCAGGCGCCCCATCTTAGTGCTAGTTTTTTTTTGTTTTGTTTTGTTTTGTTTTAATATATGAAATTTATTGTCAAATTGGTTTCCATACAACACCCAGTGCTCATCCCAAAAGGTGCCCTCCTCAATACCCATCTCTTAGTGCTAGTTTTTAAAGGATTTACAGAATATTTTCTCCCTCCAAGCTTTATCACTTCTCTATCCATTATCTATCTATCTATCTACCTACCTACCTACCTAGCTACCTACCTACCTACCTACCTACGTATCGACCTATGTGTGATTATATTTTTATTTCTTTAGTGGCCAGATGAGAAAACAGATTCACACACCAAACCAAGTATGATAATAGAATTCCTCATAGCGTTAAGAGTTGGTTTTCTATACATTCTGGTTTAACTATGTTTTTGCTAGTTTTTTTTTTTTTGTGTGTGAAAACATTTCATGGAGACTGATACAGAATTCAGAACCACTTCTGAGTTGACTGCCAAACCTATTTATTAATTAACAAGGACAGTGACTCCATGCAGGGGTAGCACTAAGAGAGGCAGTTTCATAGAGTATGGCACAGATTTTGATCTACAAAACTCTTCTAACAGATTTCCTGGCTAGACTTTCAATTCTTATTTGCCATGGTACTGATGCACACTACTTTTCATGGATTAAAACAAATGATCGTGTTGAAGAATAATTTACCACCCCTTATACTGGAGTTTGAAAGAACTATTCAAAGCCATGTGATCAATGAATTATTTATAAACTACAGTACTGACGTTGGGCAGCAAGGCTATTTTTAAGGCTCTGTCGGCCTTTCCAATAGATCTCAGCCTTTGTTTCTCCCTCACTGTGGATCACTTGCCCATTTTAAATTGTAGCAAGTAGACACTTGGTGGAGAGAATGACATTTTATAACGAAAATCACCAATGGCTCAGTAGATAGCAAAGAAAATTGCCTTCTTCTCAGTCACATTTAAATCCCCAGGCACACAAAGTTTGCAGGTAAGAGAGTTGGAATAAGCATACATTTTTTTTCGCAAAACAAAACCAAGGTGGGTTATTATCGAAGAGCACAATACACTATGTTTTTATATACGATTTGAGATAGGGTGAACATACAAATAAATTACCGGGCAAACTCACACTACCATTTCCCCATTTATGGGGATCATTGTCCCCTGACACAATTAGACCTACCCCCTCAATTCTCTCAAGGCAGCATTTCCCAACATCTTCAACTCCCCATCATTAGCATAGGGGAAATGTGGTGCGCATGGACATGACAGACATCACTAATCAACTGCAACACTATTACAGTCCTCTTTGCTGCTGAAATTGGCTTGGCCAAAATGTAATTAACCTTTGCTAGTTGTCTATGCACTCATATCCACTGAGAATGCACTCCACCACTCCCATTCAATGGGAAGAGCAAACACAGTTTTGAAAGGTCTAAATTCTACTTCAAATCAATTTCACAACAGTTGGAGGCACTGTGGAGATAGTGGGAGAGGAATCAGATGTGACTTCAGGGCACAGTTAGCTCACTAGACCACCCTGTGTATGAGTGTTGGTATAAAATCTCCCCTACCTCACTGAGTAAAAGTGCCTCCTTCATGACCTTAAAGCCACACATGCTCAATAAATAATAGGAATGAAAAGGAATTGCACAGACAGGTCATGCCCTGGTTGTTTGGTCTAAAAAAGTAGCCACTATGCATTAGAATGAATATGGTTTCCCTCACTGACCCACCTCCTCAAATCCCATCAAGTTTACCATAATCTAAATTATCACCATCTCCTACCTGGAATAATGCAATAGCATTTTAAGTCATCAATTCTTAACTTGGGTCCCTGCACAGAGTTTGGGGAGGGGGGGTGTCCTTGAAATACAATGGGAAAAAATATATCATTTCCACTAACCTCTAATTTCCTCCTGGTTTCCCTGCTTTCATTTGCAGTTCATTCTCCACGCTGCAGTCTCAGGGATTCCTGTCAGAGCTTAGCACTATCATGTCTCTGACCTTCTTCTGCCCTCCAGTGGCTTCCCAATAGAGAATGAAATCTAGACTCCGTGCTGTGGTCTATATAGAACCCTCTGTGACCTACCCACCACCTACCCCATTTTCTCAGGTCCCATCTGCTATGTCTCTTGCCCACCCTGACTTCTTTGCTCTTCTTTTGGGCTTACTCATCCATCTGGCTGGAAACCTTGTCCCCTGGTTATGCTCATGGTTCCCTTCTTACTTCTTCAGGTTTCTGCTCAAATGTATCTATCGGAAAAGCCTTCCCTAGCTACTCTATTTAAAGCAGCTCCAACCTCACCACTCTTTCCTCATTTTGCCTAATTTTCCTCATTGCTTTATCACCCGAACATAGTATATACTGTTTTTTCCTCCACCGGATGCTTAGGTTTGTGTCAAAACCAAAAAATGGGTAAATAATGTGAGGAAAATGCACAGGTAAGTAATGCACAGGTGAGACAAAGCAAGAGGATGCCCAAGCGCCAAACTGAAGAGTCCCACTATTTCTCCAGAGTCCCCTCCTGCCAGGGGGATGATTCAGGTGATTTTCATGGGTTTACAAGAGGTCAGGTGATTTTACCCTAATCCTCAGCAAGGGGAATTCTGGGAAGGCCAAGCAAAATCAGCGTGTGGCCTGGGACTGAGGCCTAAAGTTCTTGAACTGGGGCGAGCTACATAACGTCTCCAAAATCTATCTTTCTCAGCTGTGGAAGGAGAAAATATTTGTGTTCATTGGGTCAAATATACGGTAGTACAGAAGACTAAATATTCATGAGCTTTAGAGAGAAAATACTACAGGTCAAAGACATTTCCTACCATGGAGGCTTAGGACATTGCCCCCATATCTCCAGAGGGTAGAGCACCACTTATGGCTGCTGATAGGTGCTGGTGATGGGTGCAATTTAGCACAAGCATGGGAGAAGCAACAGAGGTGCTTACATTTTACTGTGAAATCAAAATTCTCTGCAAAAATGCATTAAAATGCCCTAGGTTTTAATTCACTGGCTGAGAGGTGAGACCCAAGGATGTGCATATGTAAAAAGCATACTAAGGAGTTTTGATACAAGTGGTCCAAGGCCCACTCTAAAAAAGATGTACTGAAAGGAAAGAAGTAAAAAAGAAGGCCTTTCAACATATATTAGCTTAGGGTCAGAGTGCATAATGGTTTAGGGAAAACTCTATAGGTAACAACAAAAAGATGCATTTGCATGGAGGGCCCTTTGTGTCTGTAGTATTGGAACCCATGCGGTGATGGGGGGCTGGTTGAGGCTTAGAGATCTTTACCATCTTCTCCTTGGGGACCTAGCTCACATCCACTGCATTTTCTATGATTCATTTACAGTCCTTTTTATCCTGGAACAGCTTTTACTCTGTCCAGTAGTCCAAGGGTAAGTTCTCGATTATCTCCTGGAGTCCTAGATTTAGAAGGAAGATCTGGTGTGCAAATACTAGCAAAGAAAGAAGACAGAGTACGGTAAATTAGGTTGTTATTAGGCAAAAGAAATCATTTGCTTTCACTTCTCCCCGACCTCCATGGGAGGAGTATACTTCCCAGCCCTGTTAATTTTGGGTTTGATATGATGACTTCCTTTGGCTAATGGAAATTGAGAAGGGACAGTGTGTGAATTCCCAGCCCAGACCATAAGATTCTGTATGTTTCTACTCATTGCTTTGTGTATTAGTTTTCTGCAGTCGCTGTAACAAATTGCCACAAACCAAGTGGCTTAAAATAAAATTTTTCTTTCACTGTTCTGGAGGCCAGAAGTCTACAATAACGGTGTCAGCAGGGCTAGCTACACTCCTGGTCAAGACTCTAAAGGAAAATGCTTCCTTGCCTCTTTCAGCTTCTTGTGGCCCCAGGCGCTCCTTGTTTGTGTCTGATTCACTCCGTGTTCTCTTATCTTCACGTGACCTTCTCTTCTATGTCTGTGTCTTCTGCTTCTTATAAGGACATTGGGTCACTGGATTTAGGGCTCATTGGGATTACAAATCATCTTATCTCGAGCACCTTAATTACATCAGCAAAGATACTTTTTCCAAGTAAGGTCACCTTGATAAGTTCAAGGGTCAGGACAGGAACATTCCATTTTGGAGGCCAACATTTAACTGAATATACTCTGGGAGCTTGTGGCTTCTACAGTGAGAACATGCCTTAGTTCTCCAGTCTGGGCCTTGACAGAATTTAGCCCAACCCATTGCCTGAAGCAGAGCACATCAGGTGACCTGCCAAAATTTGAACAAGAGATAATTGCTGATTTCAGTGTGCCACTGAGACGTTGTGGTAGCTTGTCATGCAGCAAAAGCTGACTGATACACCAGGTGTGAAGAACATACTCCTTTATTTCTGTCCTGGTGAACAAGAATTTGTAAACTATGTCACAGACACATCAATGGTAAGCAATAGTAAGAAGTGACTTTCTTAACATGGAAGTTACTAGAAAATCTGGTTTTGGGGTCTTATTCCAGATAATTTACCCCTATATTGGACTGGCAATATTCATTCTGCCTCAGGACTCACATAAAGTGATATAGCTGCCAGTAGGGTGGGTGGGGAGAGGAAATTATTTTAGCACTTCTTACTTGCTTACTTCTCAATAATGCAACCCACAGTTGCAAACAGTGATAAGGCTCCTTTGGATAATTTGCATTTTGCTTACAGAGAGAAACTAGCTTTTTGAAATCTGATTAAATGTATCTTGCTACACCACACTGTTAGCTGAATACATACCAGTCTTTGTTCAGCTTTAAGAAAGGAGTTATTAGTCAGATTAGAGAAAGTAATGGATGAGACTGTGAAAAATGTGTTTGCCACCAAGCAAACAGAAGGCAATATATAGGAATGGGGAGGCACTCAGCAGTGGAAAAAAATTACAGCCTCACTTCCAACCCGTGGTCTTTGCCCATGGACTGAATTTAATAGGACATTTACTCATTTTCATAGCAACCTGTACAAATAGCGGCTGCAGTCTGTGAATTGAAAGAAGGGACTAGATTTTGCTCAATTTTGTGTCCCCAGTACCTGGCCTCAAGACTGACACTAAGTATATGCTCAGTAAGTGTTTGTTAAATGAACATGCAGGAGCCAGAGTGAGACTCTTAAAAGTGTAAGACCCGTCATGTCACTCTTCTGCTCAAAACCTTTCAGTGGCTCCCATGTCATCCAAAGAAAACTGCAAAGTCCCCTTGATGACTCTCAAAGCCCTACATTGTCTGACCCTAATGCCCGTGTAACCTCATCTATCTTCTCGTTCTCTGTAACTCACTCATTCTTTCCCAGCAAGACAGCCCTCCCTCTGTTTCTCGAGCTCAACAAGCATGCTCCTACTTCAGGACCTTTGCATTTCTTAACCCCTCTACCTGTGTTGTTCTTCCTGGGTGTCTGCATGGCTCACCTCCTCACATCCT
Source organism: Herpailurus yagouaroundi (assembly GCF_014898765.1). Taxonomy (NCBI): domain Eukaryota; kingdom Metazoa; phylum Chordata; class Mammalia; order Carnivora; family Felidae; genus Herpailurus; species Herpailurus yagouaroundi. The sequence continues at coordinate 746,968 of NW_024412444.1, forward strand.
TGAAGTCATTATTCAAATGTTTCGATCTCCGACTGGCCTTCCGTGATCACCACACATGCAGCTACAACTCCCAACCTTATTCCTCAACACTTCCTGCTTCCACTTACTGTTTAATTAATTTAATTTTTCTTTGTTTTTAACCCAATATAACAATGGATCCCAATATATTTTTTTTCTCTTTCTAACTAGGCTGTGAGCTTGCCCGAATGAAGAGATTTATATATGTATATATATATATATTTTATTTATTGCAATATCCTAACATAGTGCTTGGCACAGAGTAGTAACATGATATAATTTGTTGAACAAGTGATAGAGTGCCAGTATGTGCTTCACAGAGGGTGATTCCAAGAACAAAGAAATACACTTTGGCAATGAATGCTGTTGCCCCAGCTTAGGGCCATGACTGTCTCTGTAGAACTCAGAACTCACTTGAAAAGAACGCTGCTCTTAAGACAGATAGAAAGTGTGTAGGAGATAATTCTTCAAGTTGTTTGTGCTTATCTAACCTTGACAGCTGGAATAATAAGCCAGCTTGGTGCTAACGTGCCATGTAGGGGCAGCAAGTGTATTTTAGTTCAAGATGAAGAATCAGTCTACAGCTTTGTAGTGGTCAACAGGAAACAGCCAGACGAATACTGTGATTTATTAAATATGTCTCCCTAATTAAGCTAAAATAGTTGATGCATTAGTATTTCCCTTGCCTGCTGCCTGAGTCTAAGGAAGAATAAATCTCCTAAGAGATAAGTCCCTCAGATTATGATGTATTGCCTTGGGGGAGGGACTTTTGAAAAGCTGGCTTTTTCTGATGAAAAGTAAAAGGGAGAGGCACCCTAAAAGTTGCGAGTTCTGGAACAGACTGTGGCTGCCTCTCTGCCGTTATAGCCAGTCATTAGGGTGGGGCTCTAAGAACCAATGCTACCTCTCTGGCTCTCCCCGGACTGGAAAAGATGGGGGCCCCAGTCAATGGCTCAGAAAGTGTCATGAATACAGCATTTTCTACAAGCGAAGCCAATTTCTAGGGGGAGGAACCTCAGACCTTGTTTACCTTGAGTGTGTTCTATCTTGGGGTCAGGGTAGGAGAAGAGAGGAGGGAACGGAGATACCCATTTCAACTTTATCTTCTCCTGCTATACACACATGCACACATCTCTTCAGCAGGCTTTCTTGAATACTAGGATTAAAGAATGTTTAAACCTGGTACACCACATTGACAGTCTCAAGAGAACTCAAATACGCTCTACTTTTTAAATAATCCAAATGACGGTGTATAAAACGAATAGGGCTGTACTGTGCAAAGGGAAAATTCCTATCTATCAAATCCCAGGGCATAGATAGAAGGCTGCTGTGGAATCCAGGGCAGTGACTATCTTGAATGTTGGCAATATATGCAAGGTGTGGCCACATTATCTAGTAGAATTCTCATCACAATCTTATTAAGGTGATCATACCATCCTAGTTTTTTGTAGGTATTAGAAGGTTAATATAATTTGACTAAATAATACATCATTATTTAAAAAAATTTTCTAAACATTTATTCATTTTTGAGAGACACAGAGAGACAGAATATGAGTGGGGGAGGGGCAGAGAGCGAGAGAGACACAGAATCTGAAGCAGGCTCCAGGCTCTGAGCTGTCAGCACAGAGCTTGACGTGGGGCTCAAACCCATGAACCATGAGATCATAACCTGAGCTGAAGTCGGATGCTCAACCGACTGAACCACCCAGGCACCCCAATAATACATTATTATTATTATTATTATTATTGCCCAAACAGGAAACAGTTGTAGTGAAGTTAGGTGACTTATCCAAAGTCAAACAGGAGCAACAGAGTCATAATATAAAGCTGGGTCTTTCTCTTCCCAAGTCCTCGTCACCATACCCCACTATTTCACCAGAAGCAGGAGAGGATCGGACTGACAGCACCTCAAAGAAATACAATATTATGCAGAAAATAGTTTCATATAAAACTAGTTTACCAAAAATGGCATTCTTGGAAAGCTCAAATTTTGAAAAAAAAATTTAAATGTTCTTATTTATTTATTTTGAGAGAGAGAGAGTGCAAGCTTGTGAGAGCAAGAGTAGGGGAGGGGCAGAGAGGGAAGGGGAGAGAGAGAATCCCAAGCAGGCTCTGCACTGTCAGCGGCACAGCCTGCTGCGGGGCTCCAACACTTGAAGAACCACGAGATCGTGACCTGAAACCAAGAGTTGGATGCTTAACCGACTGAGCCACCCAGGCACTCCAGAAAGCTCAAAGCTTCAAAAGGGCTCTGCACAAGTTCAACTCTTACCCACACCTTGGACTATCATATTTTATTTAACTCTCCAGCTGAACATGATTGCTCACAAGATTTCTCGTGTCCATGTCTTTGCAGGAACATTGTTCTTTCACACAGAAGGCTTCAACCTTCAAAACAAACGCTACATACCTATTCCCCCAAACCTGTATGAAACGCCTTCCATCTTGGGAGCCTCCATCTTTGGAACCTAGGTACTTGCCTCTTTACACCCCTCCTTGGGAGCCAGGTTTGTCTCCGATTTATTGCTACGATGTATAGTAGTCGCTTAGAACATGCTTATAAAATGACGAGATGAAATGAAAATAGACTAAAACTCCATACTCTGCACGAAACGTGGCCCAGAGCTCCTTTTGCACACATCACCAAGCATCACAGACTAGCACCTTGAAGAGAAGCCAGGCCATTAAAAATCTGGCCACATGTGGTCCACCAACTTTGTCCCTTTTGACATCTGTGCATTCCCTTCTAAAAACCCTCCCACTTGTTATTAAGGAAGAACAGGTAAAATAGAGAAGATAATTTACAGAGCTGTAATTTTTTACCTATTGCAAAACTTCACGTGCATTGAGCAGTGTTTTGTCTGTCATGGCTCACAACAGCACATGATAGGGAATTCAGAGAAATGCTCCTGTCCTCAAAGCAGATGAGGTGATTTGGTAGAAGGAAAATAACACAGGCATACATAAGAGTCAGAAGATCTGGGTTATAATCTCAGATATGCCACTTTGGGTAATCACTTAATCCCACTAAGCTCAAATTCCTCATTTGCAAACAAAATTAATCACATTTTTTTCTGCCTGATTTGGAGGGAGATTCTGGCAATAATTTAAGAAAATATTATTTCTGATCACTGTAAAAGCGTAATTACAAGTTTTCTAAGTAACAAAAACCCGTAGCTTTTGTTAAGACAATCTTTATTCCGTATACCCCCATGTGGACTGGCCAACCTAGCAAAGTGTGGGCAGAGGATATTGAAATCTACCATCAATCACATTTCTTTTAAATAAGTTATTGTCTTATTTCTGGTGCTGCCTATGTACTAGCAATACTATGAGATTAAAATTCACAGTTTCTTTCTTCTTTTTTTAGGATTTAACTATCTCACAGGTTAACTGACAAGAAAAACAACTCCATGTTTAATGTGGTTACTGCTCCTTGAGGTTCCAAATCAGCACTTAAGATCCCATCTTGAAAACCTCAATAGAAGGTGAAACCATGCTAATTAGGATAATGGGAATTTATATATCGAAGTATAAGCATCCATCGGGACAGCTCCTCACTCAAGTGGGAGTGAAGAAAATATACTGGGAAGGTGATAAATATTTACTACCCAATGGAAATATATCTAGAAGACGCTATCTTCTTCTCTGCTTGGGGCAGATTTAATGCTGTGACACAGACTCAGAAGGAATTCTCTGGTGTCTGAGATCTATAGATACTTCCCTATCCCTCAGTCTCTTGTGTAAATCTACACACACACACACACACACACACACATGCATACACTGCAGTGCCTTTTCAAATTCATTTTCCCCTTTAAGCCTGCCTTAAGGCTTCCAGCACTTATTAGTTCTCTTCAGTATCATTTTTGTTGCCTCTCCCAAGAAAAGGGGATACTAATTCTATTGGTCAGATTCTAGGATGCCTTAGGGAAAATTTACTAGTGGATGGAGTCACTGCAAATTAAGAGATTAAAAATATGGTATTTAGGGACAGAGTCAAAACTCTTTAAGAAAGTTCAGTGTTAAAATAGACTTTGAATGAACTAACGTACATTTGATACCTAGAATTCTTCCCCTAATATCTGTCTCACGTTTATAAAACTGGATCCCTGTGGATAGTCAGATAAGAGCATGAATTTTCTTGTCTTTCTTTTCCTCCGAGATAATTGAGTGTGATTTTCCCCTTCATTCAGACTTTCAGTTCGGAGAATCAGTTATATCCCAGTGTCAACAAGGGTATAGATGTGAAAGGTGACTAAAATAAGTTTTCTTGCCTAGGGATTTATATTTTTGAAATTCTGTTATTGGGTTCCAAGGAGTTTATTCTTGTATCTTTGAAATATGAAGTGACAAGCTTCCTCACACCTCCACCTCCTCCCATTCTGTCTCAGAGACATGGGCATTTATGGTCTTTGGCTGAAGGAATTAGTGGGAGCGAGTTTGTCACCGGGTATCATTTGGGAGTTTATAAAATCCTCGTGAAAGCCTGTCTCTCTGAGTCAGCCTGGGATGGGGACTTTGCTTGACTCTCATGACATTGAGTACACCACACCAGAAGAACAAATTCCAAGTTTTGCCAACCTAATTGTCTCTTTCTCCGTGACACTGACGAGACAGGAGCCAGTGGCACATGCACACACATTAGACACAGCAGTTGGATATAGCGCGCGCTCTCTCTCTCTCTCTGCTTTTCTCTCTTCTTTATCTTATTTCTAAGACAAAGGTACACAGAGTCACTGGAGGAATCTTGTTAACATTTAGATTCTGATTCAGTAGTTTTGGGGGAGGGCAGACATTCTGCATTTCTAACAGGCTCTCTAGTGATGCCACTGGTCGGCAGACCATAAACAAGGACATCCCCAAGCTTTAGCTCGGCTTGCCAGAGGGTGGCAAGGGTAGGGTGGTAGCCACGGATCCACTTAACAGTCCATTGGTATTTTGCTTTCCCTCACTTCTATCCCTTGTAGGTGCAATTCCCTTAAACTCTTTTATTTATTTATTTATTTATTTATATTTTTGTGGAGAGACGATTGGGAAGGTAGGTAGGATCGTCTGGTGCAAATATTGCACTGATATCTCCAGGATGTCACCACTATTCCTGTATCCCACTCTTCCATCAAAAAGTCTAGATTTAAAACTGTCATCAGTTCGATTGCTGATATTTTTGCAGATGCCTGCGCAGGGGCTAGTAAGAGCTTTTCTAAACCAATGACACCTGAATTAAAATAACGTTCACAAACACAGCTTTCAACATAAATGAAGACTCAGCACAGCTACAGAGGCACATTAGCTTGCTTAACGAGGCAGGCAGGGAGATGGAGAATTATTCTTGTTGGATTGAGGACCTTAGCAGCCTCTGCAGAATAGCTGTTCTTTGGTATCAGTAATAATCCTGAATTCTATTCCTTTATGGGAGTGTTCTTCTATAAACATTATTGAACATTTGCTTCGTGTCGGGGACACCTGTGAAGTACTGTGGGAGAAACAAAGATGAATAAGACAAGCGCCTAGTTTTCAGAGATCTAAATGCAGGCTAGACCTAACACATTTAGTCGCACGAGATTTGCAAGGATTTAGTAGGCCATTAATGTGTTCATCTAACGGATCTTTGTCACATCACCACCATGTGCCAGGACATAGTGGTGAAAAGAATACATACAGTCCCTCATACAGTGGAACTTATTAAATAGCCAGCCACACAAATAAATATGTGATGGCAAGTTGATAGAGGTGTGATACAGGGGAGACAGGCGGTAAAGGAAGAAGGACCTGGTTGAGAAGGGAATCAGAAAGCTGTTGAAAAGATGAGCTGCTCTGCTCATTTCTCCTGAGCTCTTGAAGGATGAGGAAGCGTTTGCTAGGTAAAAGGATGTCCAGACCAGTCCAGGAAGAAAGAAGGTGTATCCTGAGGCCCCAAGGCAGGAAAGAGCTGGTGCATCCCAGAACTGACAGGGGGCCAGTGTGGCCAGATGGCTGTGAGGGAGGCGATGCGGGCAGTACGATGATGCGGGACCAATGAGCAGAGCAAGCTCACCTTACGGCAACTGCAGGACCTCTTATGGAGTCTGCATTTTCTTCTGTGTGCACTGGGACACCTAATAATCGAATCTGCATTTTGAGAAGCTGCCTCTGACTGCAGGCAAACAGAAGAGAGGCAAAAGGCGATGCCAAGGGACCAACGGGGGTCACTAGCTGGGTCATGCTCATCACCTTCTTCAAGAAGCTTCCACACTGACTCAAGTGCCTGAAGTCAACTTGGACACAAGTCTGGCCACAGTGTTTCATTCACTCATTTGATAATTATTTGCTAATTATCTCTTATATGCTGGGCACTGGGGGAAAAGAAGTTAATAAGATAGAAAAAAAAATTCTAGCCTCTCCCCTTCCCCCCTCCCCCTTTCTTCCTCCCTCCCTCCTCTCTCCCTCCCTCTGTCCTGTTTTCTCTCTCCTTTGTTCTTTCCCTCCCTCCCTAAAATGTGGATTAAGTGGCTTCTGTGTGCCAGGCCTTCTATAACAAGCTTGTGAATACTTCTTTGCACAGAGGTCCTTTAACCACTCATACCTTTGGGTGGATCAGATCTATTAGTTATTAAGATCTGCGTTGGGATAAAATAAGAAGGTACTTCCTATTAATGTTTATCATCATTATCCATTATCATGTATTCCCTTGCTTTCCTCTATATTGTAAGATCAGGCCCTCTGAGGGGTGTGAATTAGAGAAAGAATTTTAGAACATGTCCTCCGGTGGAGAACGTGGGTTTGAGAAATGACCTAAAAACACACAGTAAATCTTAAATTATTCTTGTGGGTAAGAGCAGTGTACTGGGTGCTGAGGGACATGGGTTCCCATTCCCATTCAACTCTTTGTAAATTGTAACCTTGGGCAGAATGCTTATTTTTCTCATGTACAAAGTAAAAACACTGAATTGTGTAATCTCCAAGGCCCCCCTCAGCTACAAGTTTCTTCTGTGGAAATCAACATGGGATTTGCAATCGGAAGACCTAATAGTTGTGCTCATTCACTTGTGACCTTGGCAAAGTCACTTGATACCCCTGAAGCCAGATTCCTCGTCTGGAATGAAGAGAGAAATGACACCATCTCAACCCAGTATGCTAATGCAATGCCTAGTACTTAGTAGAAACTAAAAAGCTATTTTTCAGTGGATGATGGATACTTTCTACCTTATAAAAATTAAATGAGATCAGGCATATAAGAAAGGTCTGGACTATGTGGCACTCTTTCAATAATAGTTCACATACTTCTTATGAACTGAGTTTATATTACACATTTAAAAAACCCTCTGCTGTGGTTTGGGCAGGGCATGACTCGTTATCCAGCATTATTTGTTAAATTGAGGATACATCTCCAAATTCTTCGGGGCACATTACAACAGCAGAAAGTAAGGTTGGGAGAAATGAGTAGGCATGCCACTTAATGAGCTATTAAACTTCCCATCAGAAAGCCAGAAACTCAGAGGCAGTCCAAAATAGCAACTCTGCATAACCACCCAAATAATAAGCTACACTCGAGAGCGAGCGATCCATTCTTAACACGCCGACAAGATAAACTAAACAGGAAGAAAAAGATGCCAGCCTTGGCTCAGAGACTTCATTGTAAGGTCACTTTATTCATCATCTTGAACCCTTCCGATTTCCAGGCAACCATCTCTTAACATGGGCTTGCAGGTTTCACATGAGGGTGACAAGGAGTCTGAAGTATGAAAAGTTACCTCCGCTGCAGTGTGTTTGTCTTAGGTTGGAATTTCTTGATTTCAGCCGGCCACTGCTATTTGAATGCCAGGGTGGTTATCCACCCTGGTCCCCACCCTATGTTCCAGTACTCCAGCTTGTCCACCACCGCTTTCCCATTCTGGAAAGAGTTGTAGGGGGACCGGCTGTAGTTTGGTTTGGCTTTGATGTCCAGGAGCCTTCCCATCCCTCCCATGAATGCTTTCTGTTGCTGAGACTCACTTTGAGCTTGAGGTAGAGTTCAACGTTCATTAAAGACTGAAAAAAAAAAAAAATTCCCTTTGGTACGTATTGTAAAGAAAAAAACACTGCCTCCTTTTTTCTGCTCCAGTTCATCTCTCTGGAAGGCAGGCTGGTGGGAAGGCTGGAACAAAGGCTAGGCTAAATTATTCTGGTTCCAGCACTCACTACTGATCTATTGCGCCAGGAAACCTGCTGGTGGCCTCCTTGAGTGAGCTGGGAAGAGGATAAGGCGGGGGATGGCTGTGACTGTAAGGGGCAGAAGAGATAGGAGCCAGTATTTCCCCAGGGGTAGTGTGGTTGCCTATCTTATTAGCAAGAACCGCAGCAAAAAGAGAAGCAACGCCAGTAACAAAACAACTACCATTTAACTGAGTGTCTATTACGTGTCAGGTACCATGCCTTGTTTACTCCTTTCAAAAACCATGTAAGATTTCCACAGATGAGAAAATGGAGGGAAGGGGAGGTTAAGTGATTTACCCAAAGTTATGCGGCTTGGGGGATAAGAGCTGGGAGTCAACGCCAAGTCCATCAGGGTCTACAGCCCAGGCTTTCACATTTCATCACATGATGGAGTGCCAAGGAGGGTCTCAAGGACTTGCGAGGGATGGCCTTCTCTTTCTAGCTCTCCTGATTTCCAAGGTTTATGTGAGGGAGATGGAGTTGGCTCCGGGCTAACAGAGTGATTCTTTTTTGATGAGAGAATGAGAGCTTTGATTTTATTTTTTCTGCTGAAAGCTAACAATAATCTGAATTTTGAGGTGTTGGCAAAAGGAAAGAGGGGTGGTACAAAAGGTAAAGAGCATCCTGGTGATGTCTGCAAACTAGTAGCAGGTGGATATATACCCAAAGGGGGAAACACAAAGCCCAGGAGGGCCTTACGGCAGAGATAAAGTATATCTAATTAGGCGGCAGTGACAGACTCCCAAAAGGCTTCATCGAGGAGGTGGCTTTTGAAAGACAGGAAGAGTGCTTTGAAAGAGAGGAAGAGTGATGGGAGGCAGAAATGGGTGTATTCCAAAGTTAAAAATAGAATCCTTATTAATTGCATCCCAGACAAAAGCGTGATCTTAGGTAGGAGAAACTCACACCGTGAAGGCAAGCATCTTCTGGCCAATAAAAATGTTGACCCCAGAAGTTTGCTAGAGTGGATATGAGTGCACTCAAGTGCAAAGATCATTTACTTGGCTAGAAGGTCTGCCTTCAAATTCTAACTCTGGCACTGAGGTAGGAGGTAACCACTCTGAGACTTAATTCCTTCAGCTATAAAGCTGTTATGGTCTCTGCCTCCCTGCCTCCCAGGTTTTGGAAAGGTTCAGGTAAGATAAAGTAGATGAGAGGTTGCAAGTTAAAAGAAGTATCATTTCCTTTGAAGGACTTTTTTCCCCTAGTACCTTCTGGATAATTCTGGGGATAGTGGCTTCCACTGGAAAGTTCCTTCGAGTTCCCCTGGCTAACCGATTGGCCTACACCTTTTAACAGTCTAAGTCAAAGCTTGCAAGGTGTTTGAATTTCTCAAACAAGTAAATGATCAAGATACGTTTTTGACACAGCTTTCCACGCATCAAAGTTGGTCGTAAAGAAATCCATCACATTTGCACACACAGCACATATACATGTGCAAATACAAACACACACTACCATCTGTTCTCACCAGCCTTCTCTTGAAGAAAGACACTTGGATGACAAAAAGTAGGAAGGATAGAACTTCAGTAAACTGTCCTTTAAATGGAATAAGTGTGGCTTTAGGAGAAATTCACTGTAGCGTCCCTCTGCTGTGAAGATTAAAGCATCATACTGTCATGACATCAAGCCACAGGGGGCCCCATTTCAAATTTGCCAGATGTTTGCTGGGGACAGTTTATTTATTTATTAAAAAAATTTTTTTTAACCTTTATTTATTTGTGAGATAGAGAGAGACAGAGCATGAACGGGGGAGGGTCAGAGACAGGGAGACACAGAATCTGAAACAGGCTCCAGGCTCTGAGCTGTCGGCACAGAGCCTGACGCGGGGCTTGAACCCACAGACCGTGAGATCACCACCTGAGCCGAAGTCAGGCGCTTAACCGACTGAGCCACCCAGGCGCCCCAGGGACAGTTTATTTTATTTATTGACTGGTTTATGTGGATGGTCATTCCATACGCTTGAGGAGAGAGTTTCTAGGTACTGCACTTCTGTAGGTTGAGACGAAGTTTAAGACTCCACGTATCCTTTTAAGGCATCTACACTCCTAGCCCCGACACAGTACCTGAGATGGAGGACTGAAGACGGTGCTGGGGCGTAGGAAATATGAAAGGAAATTAGTTTATTTACTCTTTGAAGTTTCTAGGGGTTTATCAGGTAAAAGAGAAATTATGTTGGAGATGGAGCATGAGTGCATTTAATCTACAGGATGACTATAGGCCTAAAAGTTTCCCAACCCCACCAGCCAGAATCTTACACCCAGATTCTACTGTACCATCTCCTCTACTAGGTGAGTGTTAGAGAGTTTTATTGGGAAAGTGGCATAAACTCTGAACAATTAGGGGGCATTTTACAGTTTCTCCACATATCTCACTTTCTGCTAAAGATTTTCTAGTTACGTTACAGGCGCAAACGTTCAAATGTCCAGGTATCTACATAGGGACTTCCCTCTTGTTTCTTTCAGGGCTCCTCAAACTCTGATGGGCATGGAATGATAGAAGGATGTACACAAAAGCACGGACCTGAACTTTGGGATAAGCTGTAACCTTTTCAAGGTTATTGTTGATCAGTCATAATTTCTGCCTTAACACGATGCCATTCCCTTTGAACTGGAACGATGGACCAATACCATGAATCACTGGGCCAAACCTCCCAGAACGTGGAATTTTACTGGCAAGTAGAGAAATTGTTAGCACCGTGGTTAAGTGACCCAGCAAGTTCAGGAGGATGCTGAAACACTGCCAAAGAATTGGCATGAAAACTAAGAAAAAGCTTCCAGTTTGTGCCCGTGATGTTGCATTAGTCGGCTGTGGCCACAACAGTACCATATAACAAATGAACTCCGAGCTCAGTAATTGAAAATAACAATTATGTATTACCAGGCACTTGGGTCAGTGACTCAGGTTCCAGGCTGTAATCCTCTGGGCAGCTCTGCGTTCAGCTGCGGGTCAGCTATACACTACTCTAGGCTTGGGGTTCGGCTCAGTTTGTTCTGTGGTCTGGGAGGAAAGGGCAGGAGCTACCTAGAGCATGCTCTTTTCAACCTTGAAAGTGCAGTTCAAGTTTATGCTTGTATTGTCACTAACTGCCTATTATCAAAACAGGCCACATGATTTGCAATCAATCATGAATGGGACCCCAAGTGAGGAAGTCCAGCTACACCATGGGAGGAAGGGTTCTGGAGGCTAAAAGCACCAAATCTTGCTTGGTGAGTTAAATTCTCCTTCAGGCTGCTAATTAAGCACCCCTTCCCAAGGAAGTGACTTGATTTTCCTATCAGGCTTTATTTCTGTTGCCAGATCCAGGCTCTGGTGGCTATGATTGATTTCCCCAGAGCTAGTATATGGCACATAGGTGCACATGGAACAAAGGTTCACCAGTCAAACTGTGGAAAGCTCAATCCTTGATTTCTGTGACCTAATCCTTAGCCCCAAAATAGAGCAGTGGTAACCTGAGACAAGTTACTTAACCTTTCTTTGCCTCAGTTTCTTTACTTACAATTATAGTGGATCCAAAAATGTATCTGCTTCATAGGATTATTGAGAAGAAATATAAGATAATGTGGATGAATTATTTGTTATAATAATGTCTCGGTAAACGCTTTCCTTGCTACTTAAATGCAAACAACTCTCAGAAAGGACATCCTAGAGAAGGGCAAAGAAGGATTTCTCAGAACATGTTATATTAAGTTCTTCTCAAGATGACTGGAGAAGGAAGGATACTGTAATGGTACTTTTAAGTGACTTTGACAAGAGAACAAAAATGGATATCTAAATACAAGAACTCCGATCAATGTGACTGCTAAAAATCAGCAGCTCCTCATTTCTGCATTGCCTTGTTATCTTACATTCTGGCTTCATGGTCACTTCAGGAAACATTTGCTGAACATACTGTCAGGATTTTCACTGGAAGAACAAAGTCGTGTCTGGAAACACTGTTCATAGGACCTCTCAACTCATACTTTATTTTGCCATGCTCTGAGCATTAGGGCTCTGGAATGTGTTTATTATTCTGAATTTGTAAGAAGTATCATTCTGAGAAATCTTTTCATAACTTACACACTTGTCTAGACGCAATGACTTGGGACACAGACAACTTTCAGGAAATAACAGAGCTTTATTTGACTTTGCAAAATTTTGATCAAATGCCAGGCTGGGAGTTTTGTGGGCTGACAATATCAGAGTCTATGTGGTATTATCCCAGGAGCGGTTATTGCTGTTTGAGATGAAAATCAGGAGTCCGGTGACAATTCTTATTTTAGTGATTCTCAAAAGGAATGTCACAATATTACTGGAGTGCCATGAATCCTTTGCATGTTTGCTTTCTAGTTTTGATGAATGTGTCCAATTAATTTCTTTTTCAACTGAGGGTATATATTATTATAATTTCTGTCTGATATAGGGTTGTGCAGAGTGAGACTTAAGAAGCCCTGTAGAGCAGAGAAATGTTGACATTAAGAAGAGGCTAATCATGATATCAAGTCAGCATGAAGAAAGAGTCGGGTTTCTTGGAATACTCAAGAACTCTGCCTTGTGGGTATGTTAGGGGAACTTAGGAAAGTAAACCGTTCGTCGTCTAAAACAGTCTACATAGTCTGCATTGTGTTGAAAGACAATCAACGAAGATGATAAGACGATTTTGTGTGTGTGTGTGTGTGTGTGTGTACTATGTGGTATCATCTCATTGTAATAGAATTGTACCATAATTATTACAGACTGATTTATTGTTGCTTTCAATCTCTTAAGGGCTTTAATGTGTGGCCAAAATTTCTGTTATTATAAAGGCAGAGAATCACTAACTAACCACCACAAAACCCTATCCTTTAAACACTGTAGGGAGAGGGGGGCCTGGGTGGCTCAGTCGGTAAGCATCCGACTTCAGCTCAGGTCATGATCTCACGGTTCTTGAGTTCAAGCCCCTGTGCTGATAGCTCAGAGCCTGGAGCCTGGTTTGGATTCTGTGTCTCCCTCTCTCTCTGCTCCTACCCCACTCACACTCTGTCTCTCAAAAATAAATATACAGTAAAAAAAAATTTTTTTTAATGCTGTAGGGAGAGAAGCTCAGTATTAACCCAGTAAATGGAAATCTGGGATCTAATGTTCCGGGTTCTCAGGAGGGCTGTGGGATTTGAGGAAGCACAAAAATATCTGAGTGGCAAGATTGGAACCTCCCATATTAAAAAGATGGAGAAAGTGATGATGGGGAATCAAATGCCCTAAAAATAATGAATAATAAAATGAAGCTAATAAAAAATTGCTACGTGGAGGACTTTGAAGGAACAGAATACTAGTGACTGAATACCTACTGGCTGACTAGACAAACGAATAAATTAGTCAATGAATAAATAACCTTTACCATATATTATATATATAATATATGGTATTGTATATATAACATATATATATATAACATATATATGTTATATATATAACATATATATAACAAAATATATAATAATAATATTATATATTGTACGTGTATATGATCTTATACAAGAAGGCAGATATTCTTACGCCCATTTTGCCCTTAATGGTTTAAAGTGAGAAATTGACTTGTCCAGGATGAGCTAGTCCATGATAAAGCTGGGATTTGAACTCAGAACTATCTAATTACCAAAACCTATTCTATCAAGCTGTTATCATTAAACAAAAAGCTGTAGATCTATTCACTACAGATGAGCCCAATTAATCATATAAAGCTTCAATGTGATCATATCCTTCTCCTATTAAAACCCCAGGATGGTTTTCTGTCACTCAGAAAACAAAGCCCCAACTCCTGACCCTTGGGCAACAAGGTGTCACATCATCTGGCCCCCGCCCACCTATGGCCCCTCATCTTTTTGCACTGGGCTCTTCTTGCTGTTCTAATCAACCAAACTTGATCCTCCCTCCAAAGGCTTGCCTTTACTCTTTCATCTTCCTGGAATATTCTTCCCCCCAATCTTTTTAGATCTGTGCATAAATGCCGCCTCTTAGAAAGCCATTCAGTGGTCACCCTGTCCACTCGTATGCTCTATTTCTTTAACTTACTGTTTAAACCATTACCTGAAATTAGATGTTTTGTTTATGTACTTATTGTTTCTCATTTCCAGTAGTATGTAAGCTCCAAAGATCCCTTCAATATTATCACTGTAGCCCTAGGCCCTCAATCAATGCCTGGAAACAGCAGATCCTCCACTAATGTTTATTAAATGAGTGAACAAATTCATTCTCTGAAGCAAAGACTGAGCACTGCTTGCAATCATGAAAACATTTCTTTTGTCCAGAAGATAGATAATACCTTGTAGGATTAGGTAGGTGAAAAATAATGTCTAGGTAAAATATTGTCACTTTAAGAAAGCACAAGATTGATTAAGGGACACAATCCCCCAGCCTATAAGAACAAGGCAGCATAAAGGTGAAGGCGAAACATAGAATTGAAAGGGTTGAAAATTTGTGGTTATATTCTCACTGGTCAGGTTAAACTTTATGACCTCAAAATGGTGCCGGTAAAAATGAATTTTGGCCAAAGTTAGCTGAGGACAAATTTGGCCTCAGGGTCACAAGGCAGACATAATTTTAACGTAAACCACCTTCTGTAGCAAGGGCAGTGTCCTATTTGTGAGTGATTCTAATGTAATATTTTAAGGGGCCGCAGCAGTTTTGGCCAGGCACGGGACTATACAAGTCTCCAGTTAAGTTTCAACGACTGCAGAATTCAGAATATGCCATCTGAGTGTCAAACTGTGAACTCTTAGCTCTAGCAAGTTTTAGAAGGTGACAAATCAATTCCCATTCAGCTACCCTTCCCAAGGTTAAGGTATCTCTGAGGCACGATCTCCAAGACTCAGATGTAGTTTGGAATTTAACAGTTATTGTTTCAGGTTAGAAGTATAATCTAATGAAGTGTGCAGTAATATCCTGTGGTGAGCCCTTGAACGTTAATCTGCTTGGAATAAGGCAGTGGATCTCATCCGACCTTGTCATCTATATTGAATTTAACACTCCCAGTGAACGCATTTCGAGCAGCCCATGTCAAATGGATGCGATCTATTTCGATTTTCATTCTTCCCCCTAATAGTTTAATACAGCTGAGTAACTCCTGGGGCCTCGGTACAAATCAGCAGTAGCTCCTGCTGCCAGTTACGGGCTGGTGCATGACGTAGCCAGAAACTGACCTTCATACAACACCTCTCTACTTTCCTTCACTGGTCCTGATTCTAGGAGGTGATTGCAAAACCCAATAGCTAATTCTCCCCGAAGCGCTAATTCTCCCCTGAAGCTCTCCCCTCAACTAGCTCTTGGAGAGCCCTGGTAGATGCAGGAAGGGTGAGAGATGGGAATGTCTTTTTTTTTTTTTTTTTTATATTTAGAGCTAAACTTCTTTGAGCAGTAGTTTAATGCTGGGGGGTAACATTATGCAGCAGCTGCTAGTTTCCATATTTGGTAGAGAATGGTGAGTATGGCATTATTCAACACTGATAAATTCCATTTTCCCACACCCCATCCAAGCAAACAATGGATAATTATTTAACTAACATTATTGTCTAGGCAATTGGAGAATCCAGGTCTCAGGAAAGGGGCTGCTTATGTAATAAGCTATGTTGAGAATGAATGTGTTAATCTGGAAAACGGTAACTGTGGGCAAAACACACCCTCTGGATTATAAGGGAATATGATATTTATTCCCTTTGTGTAAATCAGATTAAACTAGGTAGACTTTAAAAACCTCTGTTACTCTTGGACGTAGGTTACACAGCTTTACTCTCCTCAGGAAAACAACTACAGTTTACGTACTCAGAAAGACAACAAAAATGGGTCAAAATGTCACCTTAATCATTTATGGAGAGCCTATTAGGCATTACAGCTGAGTTTCATAAAATCAAGTCTTTTTAAAGATGAAAAAACTAAGGCTCGGAGAGGTTAAGTGATTTTGCCAAAGTCTCACAGCTGGTTGCGGGCAGCCCTGGGATTTGTAATCAAGTTCTTTCTGATTCTAAAGTCCAGTGTTGCCACAACATCCATCTGCAATCCAGTTTTGAGGTTCTATCTACCAGCAACGGGCTGACTCCCTAAAGAGATAAGCTCTGAAGGAGCTGAGACAGAAGCTCTGAAGGGTCCTTCTGAGACAGTACTACCAGCTGGTGCATTTGTTGAAATACTTGGAGGATTATCCCTGCACAGTTTCCATGAGGAAATATTCATGTCTGTTGTCTTCGTTAGTTATTCCTAGTATCTGGCAAGTAGTAGGAGCTTCATAAGTAATTAGGTGCAAAAGGGAATGCATGAACAAGTAAATGAATGGCATACTCAAGAAGAGTCTAAAATACTTTCCTAAGTAGAAAGAAGTTAGATTATCAGCTCTGGGTAAGACACACGTAAGTCAAAAGCAAGAAGCAATCAAGGATACCCTTAGTTCAGGCTACCAGCTCTGCCTGAATAATCCTACAAATCTTTGTGCATTTGGCTCTTTCTTTTCCCTGAGGGCTCATTTCCAAAGTCATCTCCCCAGAGATGCTCTCCTCAACCCTGGCTGGGGTTTGCCTCAAATCTAGTCACTTCGTGTTCCCTGACCCTGTTTGATTGATTGATGTTCACGTAGGCTTCACTCTCAGTGTGGAGCCCAATGCAGGGCTTGAATTCATGACTCTGAGATTAAGACCTTAGCTGAGATCAAGAGTCCGATGCTTAACTGACTGAGCCACTCAAGTGGCCCTGATTTATTTTCTTTATGGAACTCGTCATCCAGGATGTCTTCATTATTCATTTGTTTGTTTCTTATCTTGCATATTGTTGGCTTCCCACCTTTAGAATGCCAGCTGGCAACTTGCTTGTTTTCACTAAAGTATCCTCAGTGCCTAGGCACACAGCAAGCACTTTATAATTATTTCCTGAATGAATGAAGCCAAATTCTAGAAAATGGGTTCAAATCAGGATTTCAGAGGTCAAGGTCTAAGAGAAGGGTCAAGGTCCAAGAAGCTGGACCTTAGTTAACGCAACAGCACATAGCTGATCCCCCTGAAACCCTACATGTCATCTCTTTCGGAGCTGGCCTGCTTTCCAGGACATTCTCCCTGCGAAGACTGCATGGACTGAAATTTTTGAATCCCTTGGCCTTTCCAATTATTCCTCAGTAACCAACACAGGAAATAGGTGATCGAACAGATTTCAGTCTATGACATCAACATTCCTGACCTCATTTCAAAGGCCATAAGGGGTCCAAATGGTCCCTTGCTGGAGAGAACTCAGAATCTCTTAGGAGATACAGTACGTTGTCCCTGTGTCCCTGAACTCCAGGAAGGTACCATTCTCCAGGATCAGCCCATCCAGGATTATCATCTTCTCTATGACTGCTGTTAGCATTTGGACCTCTTGGTTTTCTTTTATAAAAATTCTCTCATTTATGCTTGGGGTGCCTGCATGGCTCAGTCGGTTAAGTGCTGATTCTTGATTTCAGCTCAGGTCATGATCTTAGTTCGTGAGCTCAAGCCCTACATCAGGCTCTGTGCTGACAGTGCAGAGCCAGCTTGGGATTCTCTCTTGCCCTCTCTCTGTTCCCTGTCTCCACTCATGCTCTCTTTCTCTCAAAATAAATAAATAAACATTAAAAAAAAAAAGCTTCAAAAATCTTTTCATCTAGGCTCCACGGTTATCCCCATCTTATAGATGAAGAAATGGAGGCTCAGAGAGGTAGGGTAGCCTGGCCCACAGATAACCCAGCTGGAAAGTCATGCTGGAGAAGTTAAAATACAAGTTAATCTGACTTTAAAGATTATACTTTTCTATAGCAACATGGAAGTGAAAAGCTGCATGGCTCTGCCTGATGCTGAACTCTTCATTTTGGCCACAGTTATGACAAGGGGCTGGAGGGATAGCCTTCAGCCTCTTTTCGTCTCTGTCCTATTGAAATTGTATGTATTTCTCCTTTTTCTTTTAATGTTTTTTTTTTTAATTTTTTTTAACGTTTATTTATTTTAGAGACAGAGAGAGACACAGCATGAACGGGGGAGGGTCAGAGAGAGGGAGACACAGAATCTGAAACAGGCTCCAGGCTCTGAGATGTCAGCACAAAGCCCGACACGGGGCTCGAACTCACAGACCGCGAGATCATGACCTGAGCCGAAGTCGGACGCCCAACCGACTGAGCCACCCAGGTGCCCCTCTTCTAATGTTTTTTAAACTAATTTTTTTTTCAACATTTATTTATTTTTTGGGACAGAGAGAGACAGAGCATGAGCGGGGGAGGGGCAGAGAGAGAGAGGGAGACACAGAATTGGAAACAGGCTCCGGACTCTGAGCCATCAGCCCAGAGCCTGACGCGGGGCTCGAACTCACGGACCGCGAGATCGTGACCTGGCTGAAGTCGGACGCTTAACCGACTGCGCCACCCAGGCGCCCCTCTTTTAATGTTTTTTAATGTTTATTTTTGAGAAAGAGACAACGAGTGGCGGTGGGGGAGCGAGAGAGAACGGGGGAAGGGCAGGGAGGGAGACAGAATCCAAAGCAGACTCCAGGCTCTAAACTGTCAGTACAGAGCCGAATGCAGGGCTTGAACTCATGAACTGTGAGATCATGACCTGAGCGGAAGTCAGACACTCAACCGGCTGAGTCACCCAGGCACCTGTCCTGTTTCTTTTAGCCTTAAGCTCTCCAACAGCATAGGTGATTACATCTAACTAGTTTTGAAGCCAGGACATGTAAAGTAAGGGTTAAATGACTTAAAAGGCACCAGCATTGAGCAGTCAAAAGGTAGTTTGGAAATGTTCCCCAGGGATGGTTCACCTGAACAGATCTAGCATCAGGGGCTGGCTCCTTACACGGTGATGTCTTGATGTCCTCCCTTCTCGCTCCCCCTACCCTTGGTCTCCAGCCAGACAGGCAGCTTCATCTTCCTGCCATCGTGCTGCATTTCTCACCCTGAGATTCAATATATGAGTCTTACCAAAGTAAATCTCATGCAGGCTGCCTGGGCGGCCTCAATATTAGGGCAGGAAATGCTGTTGTCCATCACTGTTTGGGCTTTTCCTGAGAAAGCCTGCAGGTTCAGGGAGGTCTGTCATTGTCCAAAAGGCACATTCTTTTCCTCAAGGCAAGAGAGGAGATTTGTCTAATCCCAGATTGCACTCAAAATCATTTTATTTTCCTGGAGGCTGATGGGCTAGAAACAAATAGGAACATGTTAGTGGTGCACCACTCACACAAGGTGAATTGCTCATAATGATCGTCCATAGTGTTATTATGACTGAAATGTATCAAGTATTTGTTAAGTGCCAGCCTGCATGTTGCATTACTTGATCCTCATACCAATCTTCTGAGGTAGTATTGTGATTATTCCCATTTTCTGGAGGCTCAGAGATGCTAAGAAATTTTCCCAAGGCCGCACAGCTAGAAAGTGCTCGAGGTAGGACTTGAACCCAGATACTCTACAGCAATGGTTCTCAGTTGGGGTTGATTTTTCTTCCAAGGGGACATTTGCCAAAATCCAGAAACACTGTTTTAAATTAGCTTTTTTATTTTACAAGAGTTTCACAGTTACAGAAAAGATCTGAAGGTAGTGAGTTTCCATATACCTCATATTGAGTTTCTCCTCTTAAAAACATCTCTTGTGCTAATCATTTACATAGTACATTTGTAACAATTGAGAGCCAATACAATACATCATTAAATAAAGTCTGAACCTTCTTCAAATTTCATTTGCTGTTATGTGACGTCTCTTTTCTGTTCGAGGATCCCATCCAGGGTACCATGCAAGGTTTAATCATCTGACTTGTTAGTTTCCTCTTGGCTGTGACAGTTTCTTGGACTTTCTTTGTTTTTGATAACCTTGACAATTTTGAAGAGTGCTGGTCAGATATTTTGTAGAACATCCCTCATTTTGGACTAGTCTGTGTTTGTCTGATGAGTAGAACAGGGTTATAGGTTTTGGAAGGAAGATCACAGAAGTAAAGGGTGATTTTCATCACATTATATCAAGGGTACATCGTGTCAACATGACTTATCACTGTTGATGTTCACCTTGATCACCTGGCTGAGTAGTGTTTGTCAGGTTTCTTCACTATAAAGTCACTTTTTAAATCACCCATACTGTAATTTTCAGAAGGAAGTCACTACATGCAGCCCATACTTGATGAGTGTGGAGCTAAATACCACCTCCTTGGAGGCAAGTATCTACATAAATCACTTCGAATTCTTCTGTAGAGAAGATGTTATTATCCCATTTAATTGTTCGATAATTTATT
Organism: Herpailurus yagouaroundi; assembly: GCF_014898765.1. Lineage (NCBI taxonomy): Eukaryota > Metazoa > Chordata > Mammalia > Carnivora > Felidae > Herpailurus > Herpailurus yagouaroundi. The sequence continues at coordinate 767,379 of NW_024412444.1, forward strand.
TAGATCAGTATAAACTCCTGAATATATATTTTATACTTGGGGTTAAAATCCAATGCTACTTTATTTTGTCGCTCAAATTGTCCCCGGGTTTGGCCGTTGAGGGCTCTTCGTTTGGTTACTGGGGTCCCTTTGACATCCCCCCATCCTTGATTTTGTGTGTGTGTGTGTTTGTAACTTCCTTTTTTTTTTTTTTTTTTGATACTGTGAGATGCCCTAGGCTCATCTTATGTATTCTTACCCCTGCCACAGAATCAGCCATTTCTCCAGAAACATTTTTAATTCTCATGACGGGGGTGGGGCGGGGTGGGGGCGGGTGCTACTGGCATCTAGTATATAGAGGCCGGGGATGCGGCTAAACATGGTGTGATGCACAGGACGGCCCCGCAACAAAGAACGATCTTGTTGAAAATGTCAAGAGTGTCAAGGATGAGACACCCAGAAGTGTTATCTTGACAATTACTGCCTTCTCTTTATCTAAACCTTCCGAGTGAAAATATTGGAAAGGTGGGGACACAATCTTTGGGTGCCACACGCTGTTCCAACCAACATGAAGACATCAGGCTGGTTAAAAGATTCTTTTTGCATTTGCACACATTTTCCTTGCCTGGATGCTTGTCTTGAAGAATGAGATATATTTGACAAAAGGAGGAAGAGTTTTTAAAGTAGAGCACATAAAACAGAAGGAGCAATAAATGAAGACATGAGGTTAGCATCTGCTAAATTAAAAATAAAAGTTTGCATCCCTGGAGAAAGCTCTGGTACCTTTCCCTCTTTTCTCCTAGCAAATTCTCCTTAGTAAGAAGAACTAAGACTCCTCTCCTACCCTCTTCTATATGAGGATATTTTAGAATCCACCCTGGGAGACATTATGTGGCCAGAAAATACAACACAGTACATGGTAAGAGGAATGGACTTGTGGCTTGTTTGTGTCTTCTCTTAATTTCAGTACAGTTAGTTTAGAATCAGCAAAGATTACTGCCTTCTGTTTGGTTATCACAACTTCCTAACACCTGTTCGTGTCAAAGTCACATTGGTCATAGGTTTTCACGTTGTAACGCCGTGGGCTAATAGAGCGCGCGTGTTCTCTCTTATGTGCATACTTTCTCTCTGTCTTTAGAACAGATCCCATTACCACTTATACGACCTGCCAACACTTGCAAACAAACTGATAAAAGAACAACACTATTCATGAAGACAAAGCCAGGTCATTCAGAGAAAGTCAAAGCTTATGAAGTATGCCAGGTCAATCTCTGGGACACCCAGATATGTCCTTAGCAGATTGAAACAGATTGAGAGAGACCAAATTACCATCTAATGTGGATCATCCTTAGCCCTTATCTTCAGCCCAACACATACAATGATCCATGATTGAAGGGTACTTCTGTGCAGGGAAAGACACTGGACTAAGACAAGTTTCTAGTCCTGGCTCCATCACTGCCCAGCCAGGTGAAAGGCCAGACATTGAACCTTTTTGAGCCTTCTGGGTAATCATTTGTAAAAGTGGGATAATTTAACTACCTCAAAGAGTTATGAGGATTCAGTGAAATGGTGAATAGAAAGCACTTTTCATAACGCTATTTTCAAAAAGCTACATGTCTTAGACGTTCCATAAATTATGTGAATTAGACTCACCTATTTATAAGAATTATACTGATACGGTAATTCATAGAAGAATAGCTTTCTGAGAAAAAGTGAAGCTCAGCCAAGTTAGTTCACTGCTATTGATCTTGGTTTCTTCATTTAGAAAAGACAGGGTGGGACAAAATGATCTTTGAACTTCCAGAGTTGATAAAATTCTAGAATTCTATGATTCTATTAAATTAGCATTGAAATAATGAATATTAGCCAATTATGACTGATATACATACACACATATTTTTGTTGCTATTATTTATCATAGGAGGTCCCTACATCCTGTTTTCATAGACCCCTGAAAAGAAAGGGCAATTTTCAGCCCAAATTCTCTCTTCATCCCCCTACCTTGTAATCCATTCCTTGCCTTTCCCCAGCCAGGAGATGTAAGGAGACAGATCCAATAAATGGCAGAGAAAGGCAGACCCAGAAGGGCATTGGTAGAGTAAGACTTCAACTGGTACAGTAGAGAGGTTCATTACATCTTCACAATGAAGCCATGGAGAAGAGGGGATGATGGGCATGTAGAGGATGGGGCAGGGGTGGACAGTGGGCAAACAAGGACTCCAAAGAGTCTCCAGCATGTGGAGAGAAGAGGAAAGGGGATACAGTAAATGTTGAAACTTTTCAATTGGATTCAATCTCTTGAATTATCTCATGAATTCAGGTAAGGAGGGACTTTTCCCTTTGAACTTCAAACAAGTACACACCCCTGCCTGCTCGACTCTCTTCATCCATTCAGACTGCTATAACAAGATACTACAGACCAGGTTGCTTATAAAGCAACAGTTCCTACAGTTCTGGAGGCTAGAAGTCTAAGATCGAGGGGCCAGCATGGTCGCTTTCTGCCGAGAGCCCTCTTCCTGGTTCACAGCTAGTGCATTCTTGCTGAATTCCCACATGGCAGAACGAGTGAGGGGTCTCTATGGGTCTATCTTGTAAGAGAACTAAATCCCATTCATGAGGGCTCCGCCCTCACGACCTAAGCACCTGCCAATAAACCCTAACTCCTAATACCATCAAATTAGGGGTGAGAATTTCAAAATGAGAATTTGGCAGGGGTGGTGATGGTGGGAGGGGACACACAAACATCCAGATCATTCCATCTACTTTGCCACTTGGATACCTAACCAGCATTTTAACATCGCCTGTTCAAAACTGAATTCCGAATCTTTTCCCCAAACCAGCTTTTCTCATCATCTTTCCTATCGCAGCTGAGGACACTGTGATCCTTTAAGTTGCTCAGGACAAAGTCTGAGAGCCCACCCTACTGGAGTCTTCTCACACACTCATATCACATAATCAGTCAATTCAGTAAGGGCTACTGTCAAAAACCAATCGGATTACTTCTCACCACCTACATTGCTACCACCCTGTTCAAACCACTATTATCTCTTGCCTAAAATATCGACATAGCCTCCTGGTTGGTTGCCCTATGTCTGCCCAACACACCAGCTAGAGTGATACGGCTACCATATAATCAAATCATGCCATTACACTGCCCAAATCCTTTAATTGCCCTCTATCCCATATACAATGTGATGGTGATGATTAATTCTAGGTGTCCACTTGACTGGGCTACAGTGTACCCACATATATTGGTCAAATATAATTCTGGGTGTTTCTGTGAGGGTATTTTTGAGGGTTTAACAAATAAATTGGTAGACTGGGGAAACCAGATCTCCTTTCCTAATGTGGGTGGGCCTCATATAATCAGTTGAAGGCATGAATAGCTCAAAATACTGGATTTTGAGCCTACTGGTCTTCGGAGTGGAACTATACCATCAGCTCTTCTGGGTCTCTAGCTTGGCAACTGCACATCTTGATACTGGTCAGCGTCTATAATCTTGTGAGCCAATTCCTTATAATCTCTCTCTCCATCTCTCCCCCCCCCCCCCCACATGCACACACATGCACACACACACATACACATCCTGTTGGTTCTGTTTCCCTGGGGAACCCCGACTAATATCCAAAGTAACATCCAAAGTTGTTGCAATGATATATAAGACCCTACACATTCAGATATCACTACACCTGCTCATTCTTTTAGACCAGAGGTCAGCAACTGATGGCCTGTTGTCTGTAGCAGCCTTCGCACCACAGTGGCAGAGCTGAGTGGTTGTTATGGAGACTGTATGGACCCCAAGGCTGAAATCTTTTACTATCTTGTCTTCACACACAAAGTTTGCTGATCCTGGCTCTAGTCTCTTACGGGCCTCCTTGTAATTCTAAGAAAGGCCTAGCATTCTCCCACCTCAGGCCTTTACACTTGCTGTTCTCCCTACCTGGAATGTTCTTTCCTCAGACAACTGCCTCTCTCCTGGCTTCCTTCATCCTTTGGGACAAAAGTCATCATCTCAAGGAAGCTCTCTGCTCCCAGTGCTCCCAATCGTCTTTTGCTGCGCTTTTTTCCATATCGCTTTTCATCATCTAACTTGTCACTCATTTTATTTTGATTGACATATGTTTTCCTCCCCTCAGTGTAAAATCAATGCGAGAATACTTTTTGTTTAGTTTGTTCACTGTTGAATCACTAGTGGCATGAACACGGCTGGCACAGAAGATATTCAACAGAAATATTAAATAGGCAAATGGAGTCCATCTTAATCTATATTGGGGTGTTGAACTATGCCTCCTGAATGAGATACCATAGACTGACCACATGGGTCACAGATGCCATAGGGTTTCACACGCTTATTTAGCTTGTGTACGTGTGGATCAGCCCAGAATCGCATAGGATGAAACAGCAGCCTGCGCAAAAATACAACAGAAATAGATTCCCTTCATCCGAGAACACAGTGTATGCTTTAGGCATTACAAAAAATTTCTTCTAATCTTTTTTCCGACCCTTCTCTTGCACTTATAAGCATGTGTTGTCCTCTGCTTACTTCCTTGACTCCCTGACTTTCCCTGAAATGACTACATTTGGTTTTCCTGTTCTTATTATCTTCTGATCCTCTTCTATTTGTCCAGATCATCTCAGCTCTAATCCTTTAATTCCATTTAGCAAATAAGAGTGGAAAAAATGAAAAAGAGAGATAAACCACAAGCACAGAGATTGTGGACCAAAAGAAGTTGTTACGAGGAATAGATATCTGCCTCTTATTAAATAGCTCCAGGAAGTCTCCTGGGCAACTTTGCACACTTACTTCTTTTCATAGAAGCAGATATTCCTGGGCTTATATTTTGTGGGTGGATGGACGGGTTGTGGGGATCTGGTGACTTTGTGTACTATTCAAACACCAACATATTTGTGAACCTTTCCCCTGAATGCAGTTTCAGACTCCTACATAGAAGTATAGACAGACATACAGATGATATCATATGATATATGTGATCTGTATCTATAATAATAGATAATATCTATATCCATACCTATTATCCTTTTGGAATTCTCTATGCCTCAAAATATTTATCAGATTTTAAGATGAATCACTATGAGTGGAAAAAGAATTCTAACTTCCCATTTTTAGTCCTTGTTGATTCATATGGTAAGAAACTTAACTCAATCTGGTTTAAGTGAAAAGGAAATTTTTGGGCTCCCATAACGAAAATGCCTGTGGGGTGATTTCAGGCGTAGTATAATGCAAGGGCTCAAACTGAGTCAAATAAGCCCCACTTTCTTCAGAACCCTAATAGGGAGACTAACAACATTCCGTGCTAGCAAAAGTTAAAGGTGCCTTACCCATATCCTCCTTAGATCTTATTTCAGGGCAGCAGGATCTAACTTCCAAATTCTAGCATCTGTATCTCTTTGCTTGATGTTACCCTTTGGTGACTAAAACTTCTACTCTGCTTGTGCTCAGGGTGGGCCAGAGGTAGGAGGGATGAACACGCCCAGGAGCAGCCCTTTACCAGTGACTGACCGGGATAAATGTGCACCCCTCTGACGGCTCCTATTCTACACTGACTCCTTGTCCCCCAAGATGAAGCCCCAATTCCCCTCCCTTATAATTTACCTGATAATGTCAACCAATATTTCCTGAGATCATTTGTCAGGTAAATGATTTATACTCAAGTCCTAATCTCTAGATGTGCTTCTGGGGGATTCTTTCTGATTGAACATATCACAAACCTTACCCCGGTTGGACAGTTTGGGACCACACCCCATCCCTGCACCAGTCACTGTGGCTTGGGGAATTGGTGTGTTCATTGGTTAGATTTTGGTCACATTCTCTACTCATGGAGACAGAAGCCCAGACAAAGCAAAAGCACGTGAACAGAGGGTCGGGTGACAGTGGTTCCCAAATGACGCGAAGGGAAATAGATCCTAAGTAACCCAGAAAATAAAACCAAGAATGACCACTATTACTTATGTCGGCTATATCCAATAGGAAAGTCCATTTGTATCTCCACATTTTATGCCCCGGGTGTCATATCTAGTCGGAAGGTGGACTTGCTTTGGCACAGATAAACTCGATTAGAGGTTGGGCTGAGTCTAGCTGCTGACTATTGTATGTAAGTAAAGTTTTATTGGAACCTAGCCACACCCCTTTGTTTATGTATTGCCTATGGCCATTTTCAAGCTATAACAGTGGCATTGAGTAGTTGCAGTTGAGATTTTATTGCTCACAAAACCTAAAACATTTACTATCTCGCCTGCTATAGTCTGAATATTGGTGCTTCCCCAATATTCCCCTGTTGAAATCCCAATTCCCTTATAAAAGAAGTCCCAGGGAGCTTCCTAGCCCCTTCAGGTAGACAAGATAAAAGAAGATGTCTGCCATCTTGAAGAGAGCCCTCATTCTACCATGCTGGCACCCTGAGCTTAGATTTCTTGCCTCCCAAACTGTGACAAATAAATACCTGTTGTTTATAAGCCACCAGTCTGTGGTATTTTGTTATCGCAGCCTGAACTAAGACATGACATTTGCAGAAAAAAATTTGCTGACCCTTGAGCTACACAGTAACCACTCTGACTTCAAGATGTTGTCTCTTAAGTTCCAAGACAGCACATGAAGAAACGTTATTCTCAACTGTTTTGTCTCCTTTTCTGTTCTTTTGCAGAGACCTCCATGTGAGGAGGAGCACATGAACAAATGGCGATTAAATTAGCAGATTCAACTTGTCATACTTCCTTAACCAAGAACTTTGCATTAAATCACACAGCTCTGCAGCGAATCTTGTCAGCAGCTCCGTGCCCATGGTCCTGGTAATGGAATACACTTAATATAAAATGCAACCTGAGCACTTCTAAATACAGTTGTCACAAGTATGATTAATTCAGTCACGTTCCCCGTATTCAGCCTGAGAGGATGAGTTACTGAAAGGTAAAAGTTGGTGGGTTATGAACCCAAGGTGACAATCTCGGGTGTGTAAAAATTAACTCTATTTCGATGAAACCTGTTGATTTTATGAGTCAAGAATCCCCCAGAGAGAAAAATTAACCTATCCCTTTCTAGGACTAGTCCAGAAATTCAGTCCCCTCCAGAGATTGTGACTTGTTACTTCTAGGTTAAAACTCAGGCTCATTCAGAAGATCTCACACAATCATCTTGAGGTTCTCTGCTTCCCCCCTAAACCAATCCTGATGCTCCAGGGCTAAGACAATTGCTACAAGATGCCACTGGGGAGACAAGTACAGATTTTGGTCTTACTCGGTCTTCATACTTGGAATTTTGGGGGGGGGGGGGAGGGACACAGATTCTTTAATATCGGCAAAACTTGTCTTGCCTGAGTCTTGAGGGTACTATCCGGTCTACTATGGCATTTTACCCTTTACGGCTTAGAGTCATTGGCTCCTAGCTACTCTTTGGGCACATCCTTTTAGCCATATTAATGTATTTGTTGAAAATGACCAATGATGCCATCATCTCTGAATAGGGATAGCAATGATTTTCAAACATTTCACCCTTCTAACCACCCACCCAACTTTTTCAGTGAATGCCTGCTATATACATTATTCTGGGCTGGACTCTGGGGATATAAAACTTGCCCTGGAGAAGCTCTCATTCAACTAGGGGGGCCAGAAAGTAAAGAGGTAATTTCAATGCAATATGATAAGCACAAAAGGAGAAGTATGAATACAAGGCTGTGGGAACCCAAGAAGGTAGTTTCTCACCCATGGAAATATTCAAGGAATAAAGAGGGTAACTTTCCAGAGGGAGATGACAAAAATAATATAGAAGTTAAGAACACTACTGTAGTAGGCTTCGCACGATATCCATTTCTAATCGTCAGAACCTGTGGATAGGTTTCCTTACATGGCAGAGGGGACTTTGAAGATGTGATAAATTAAGAACAGAGATGGAGAGATTATCCTGGATTATCCAGGTGAACCCAATGTAATAACAAGAGTTCTTTTAAGAGAAAGGCAAGAAGGTAAAAGTTAGAGGAGATGTAAATGGGGAAGCAAAGTCCCCCCAAAGAGAGGGGGAGACAGAGACAGAGAATGAGAGAGAAAGAAGGAGGGAGGGATAAAGAGAGGGGAGGGAGAGAGATAGGGAGACAGAGAGTGATTTCAAGATGCGACACTCCTGGCTCAGAAGACAGAGGAAGGGGCCATGAACCAAGGGCTGCAGACAGCCTCTAGAAGCTGGAAATATCAAGGAAACAGAATCTCCCCTAGAGCTTCCAGAAGCAATGCAGCCTTCTGACACCTTAATTTTATCCCAGTAGAATTCATTTTAAACTTCTGTCCTCCAGAACTATACAACAGTACATTTGTGTTGGTCTGTTATCGCAGCAATAGAAGACTGATACAGCTACTTTGGAGTCAGGATGTCCTGATTTGAATTCTCACTCTGCCAATTCTGAGACATGTATCCTTGGATAGGTGTCACTTTGCTGATGATGGACATGTATCCTTGGAATGGTGTCACTTTGCTGATGGACATGTATCCGTGGAATGGTGTCACTTTGCTGAGCTCCACTTTGCTCTTCAGATTCCTTCTTATGCCTAATAATGGTAACACATCACAGGGTGTTGATCATCACAGTGCTGGATATGCAACATGCACTGTAGACATATGACTTACTAAGGTGATCCTTGGTTAAAGACTTGAGGCCTCCAGAGGAACGTTCCAGGCAAAAGGCAGAGAATATACAAGGACCACATCGTGATCAGTTGGGAGACAGTGAAAACTCTGCTATGGCTGCAGTAAAACATACAGCGTGGAAGAAGCCAGATACGAGGCTGAAGGGGTAAGAGAAAGACAAATTGTGAATGTCTTGCATGGTATGTTAAAAAGTTTCAATTTTACCTAGTCGACTAGGAGTGATCTTTTTTTTTTTAATGTTTATTTTTTATTTTTGAGAGAGAGAGAGAGTGAGAGAGAGCATGTGCAGAAGTTGGGGAAGGGCAGAGAGAAAAAGACAGAGGATCAGAAGCGGGCTCGGAGCTGGCAGCAGAGAGCCTGATGTGGGGCTCAAACTCATGAACCGTGAGATCATGACTCGAGCCAAAGTATCATGACCTGAGCTGAAGTCTGATGCTTAACAGACTGAGCCAAACAGGTGCCCATTCAGAGTGATCTTTAAGGGAGGGAGGGCCTTGATGAACTTGGGTATTTAGAGAGAGAACTCGTTTGTTGGTGATAATATATATGTATTGCTACAATATATCTATATATCTATATTCATAAAAGAGGAAGAAAGAGAGGGAGAGAAGATCTGTTTGAGGGAAATAAGAATGCAAAATGCCCCGCAGTTTGACAAATAATGATGATAATTACTGTCATCATAACCATCAAAATCCAAGTATTTCTTGAGTACTTACTTTATGCCAGGCACTATGCTAATTACTTACCAAAGTTATTTAATATAAGGATCCCAATAACCCTATAACTTGGCAAATCATTAACATCAATAGACAAGGGAAACACGTACGCTCAGAAAGTTAAGTGACTTGCCTAGTGTTACCCAGGAAGCAAGGAGCACAGAGAGAATTCAAGTCCAAGCCATTCAGATGCCAAAGGCTGTCATTTTACCTGCTGGGCCAAAGGCTGTCATTTTACCTGCTGGGTAGTTTTTCACTTCTATCTTTCCGGCGCAATCTCATAAGTAAAGCCCTCTTTTGAGAAAATCCTTGGGTCTTTGAAAACTAAAATAGGCCTCCATGAAGGACCCTCACTTGTAGCTATCCGATCTCGTTCTTTGGAGATCCATACCAGAGCCAGTTTCCAGTATAGTAGTTCTCTATGAGCTCCCTCTTGAATCTAGCCCTCATGTATGCTAGAGACTGTTGAACCACTGAACATCTTTATGGCTATGGATTTATGCCCTTCTCTGTGTTCGGCAGATGAAATAACAGCTATTGATGAACCAGCGAAGCACTGCTGATGCTGGCATTCTAGAAATATAGCCAATTAAATTCATCGGGCAGAAGTGAACCCTATCATAACTGTTGCCGGTGAAAGAGACAGCTGTTTGTCTTGGTATAGGAAATAAATATAATCAGTTTTTGCTTTCTGAAAGTGCATCAGAGACCATAGCTGCCTTTCTGGGTACAGAAGATGCTGTGATAGCAATTGAATACCTTTCCTTATGTGGAATGGGTGAGAAGGAGATGGATGGAAGGTAGCTCAGGTAGAGGAGTCATATGAGATGTCCTTTATTAGGGATTGTTAGGGAGAGCTCGACCAGCCTCAGTGACATACCTTTAAACACCAAACGCACCCAAAACCCAGAGAGTGGGATCGAGAAAGGGCAGTGTGGAATCTGACATTGCAAACTTAAGGCCGAATGAAACTGAAGAGCAGCTTGAAAGGCAAAGGAAGACACTTGTGGTTCCTAATACCAAAATAAGTAAGGTAAGTCAAAAAGGAGGAATAGAAAGAGAGAACGGAGAAATACGGAATTACGGATTTTAAGAGATAGGAAATTGTAGCTTCTCTAGTTCAGGGTTAGCAAACAGGTGACGTTTGCTCCGTTATATCCCATGCACTCCTGCAGGGATTATTCCCTGACCTCAGTGTTCTCCTGCCTAACAGTCCCCTGTTGGTTGAACAAAATGACAGCCGGGAAATACGGAAACCTGTGACGTCATACCTAAAGGTCAGCCTGGAGGCAGAGATGTGGTGAAAAGTAGGTAAAGAAGGGCAAAAGTGAGGTATCTACAACACTGTGGGTAAAACTTAGTCTTAGTTTAACAATTAGAAATGACTCTCAAGTCCCTAGAGTAGTGAAAGTGCTGGAAGAAGCCATGTGATAGCCTGTGTATCACACCAGGATGCATACTTAGCTCCTTGGTGGCATCTCCTTCTAGTTGTAGAGAATCAGGCAGTGGTCTCTCATTAAAAGACATAATAGGGGCGCCTGGGTGGCTCAGTCAGTTGAGCGTCCGTCTTCAGCTCAGGTCACTATCTCGCGGTCCGTGAGTTCGAGCCCCGCATCAGTCTCTGGGCTGATGGCTCAGAGCCTGGAGCCTGCTTCCGATTCTGTGTCTCCCTCTCTCTCTGCCCCTCCCCTGTTCATGCTCTGTCTCTCTCTGTCTCAAAAATAAATAAATGTTAAAAAAAAACTAAAAAAAAAAAAGTAAAAAAAATAAAAGACATAATAAGTCTCTCTTCTCTCTTATTTTTTTAAATGTTTATTTATTTTGGGTGGGGGTACGCACACATGTGGGAGGGGCAGAGAGAGAGAGGGAGAGAGAGAATCCCAAGCAGGCTCCACACTGTCAGCGCAGAGCCCGATGTGGGGCTTGATCTTATGAACTGTGAGATCATGACCTGAACCAAAATCAAGAGTCACCAATTAAGTGACTGAGCCACTGAGGCACCCTTCTCTTCTCTCTTATTGAGCCAATAGTTCATCCTAAGAAATACTTGGTGACAAAGAGTTTACTGTTGTACATGAGCTAGACCCAAGGTCAGACCCATCTGGTGGAAAATCACGCTGAGTAACTTACAGGGCCTACTTGCCTTCAACAGGTGGCTGTCCTAGCTTCCACCTCCTGTGTGTCCTACCTTCTGGAATATTTCCCCAGCACATTTCTACTATACTCTTCACTCCTTAGGTTAAGCTGTATAGCTGTTTTTGAACATGGGAAACACTCTCCAACCTTATGAGGAGAAAACGAAATACCACCACACGATTCATGAAGCTGAACACTCACAAAAGGCGTACTTTTCGATATATACACATACATATTCCACTTCAGCGAAAAGTTAACATTTGTTGAAAAAAGTGACGTTTCCTCCTAAAACGTATGCACACATTGTTTTCAAACATTCGAATATGGTTTTTTTTAATATGTCATTGAAAATTATGTTTCTGTTAGAATAAAAAAGTGTGGCTTTTCAGAATGTTCAGTATGTTTCTGTTAGAATGAAAAAGTATGTCTAGTGGACACAGAGATCTGTTTTCCTCCTCAGCTCTACTTTCTTTGTGGGATCATTTCTCCCACCGTCCATACGATTTTGTGTATGGTGGCACCCGCTCCCTGAACCTACAGATGATCATGTAATTCACTTGTGGCCAAAGTACTCCCTTCCTCTGGCTGCACAGACTGATGTGAGAATGGATACTCAACTCAAGGAGGCCAATCACAGTCCTCCTTGATATATCTGCTGGAAATCTGAAGAAGATGCATCCTCTTATGCTTAGATACTAAGTTGCAAGAAGGACTGAATACACATGGGACTGCTGGCTGTCGTCTATCCAATAGCATGACAGGAGAACGAAAATGAGGCCAACGCATATTGGAAGTGAAAGAGAAGGACACATAGAGATGAACAGAGAAAAGCAGCCAGACATCATCTGAGGCCCTGGAATCTGCTATGCCCCGCATGTCAACATCTGTGCTTGACTCCACTCCTGGACTTCACCGCTAGATGAGCCAAAATATTCTGTTTTTACTAGTTTGAGTAATGGTTCTGTCTTTTTTTAAAAATATTTTTTATTTATTTTTGAGAGAGAGAGAGAGAGAGAGAGAGAGAGAGAGAGAGAGAGAGAGACAGTGTGTGAGCGGAGCAGAGGCAGAGAGAGAGAGGGAGACACAGAATCAGAAGCAGGCTCTAGGCTCCAAGCTGTCAGCACAGAGCCGGAGGTGGGGCTTAAACTCACGAAACCCGAGATCATGACCCAAGCTGAAGTCAGACCCTTGACCGAGGGAACCACCCAGGTGCCCCTATTTCTGCCATTTGTAACTCAAAGAATTCCATCAATACAAGGGTGTTAGTAATGTTTCTATATTTAAAATTATTATTAGGTTTCTTTTCTTCCAAAGGTTGAAACACATTATGGGCCTCTCCTTTGGAAGGAGAAATTTAATAATAATTGTTTTGTTATTTTCCAATCTCATTGTGCCTCACATTAAAGGGAAAACAATCTTATATTCATCAGCATCCATAAGCCCTGTTTCCATATTCAAGGATCATTATTGTTTAAAAGGTAGATAAAACCCTGATGAAATCACAAAATCTTCTGGATTGTATATTCCCCCCACGCAGTGGTCTTGAGATTCTTGACTTTGAACTTGCCTCTGAGACTACATTGATGCGAAAGCATTCCAATTCAGTAGAACTCACCTCAGCTTTCTGGGATTTGTAGGAAGAAAGAGAAAGGCAACGACCCCTTCATTTGGAGAAGCAGAGAAAGGCTAGTGTATGGCCTCTACCGAGAGATTGAGAAAGTCAAGCCCCCAAGAAGAGAAGGCTCAGCGACCAGCAGAACTGTCCCAGACTGTTCAAAAATACCCCCAGGGTCATTTAGAGCCTGCCAGGACCATAGCTGTTAGGTTTGTCCTCATTCACCTACTTTCTGGGAACTTCCATGTGCTTTGGCCTACAGTCAGACTCTTTCCATATTTCAGTTTTAGAGCAATTGCACATATTATTACATTCTCTCTTGGAACAGTTGCAAAGAGAAACCTTGTTGCCTTCTCTCAGGTTGACTGGTTTCACAACAGACCCTACAACTAATCTTCTATGATGACACTTAATGAGAACATGGCCTTGATCTTAAAATAACTAATAAACCCTAACTTTAAGGATGTGTAGCCCATATAAGATGTGATCTCAGACATTAAGATTTATTTTCTAGGCTGACCCTGGCCTTTCCTTGAAATCTGAAGTTTTGTCCTATAACACAAGGTCATCATTTTTGGAATGAGAGGGATTTACCTACTGATCAAGGTACTAGAGTCTCAAAGCTGGTTTTCTCTTCTGGCTGTTTATAGCATCCGTTTCTTATCACCTTGTCTCAATCAGTTTAGGCTGCTGTAATGAAATGTCATAGACTGGGGGGCTTAAACAATAAACATTTATTTCTCACAGCTCTGGAGGCTGGGAAGTCCAAGATCAAGGTGCCAGCAGATCTGGTGCTTGGTGAAGGTCCTCTCCCTAAGTTGCACATAGCTGTCTTCTCATCGAATCTCAGATGGTGGAGAGCAGAGAGAGGGAGATCCTGAATCTCCTCTTCTTTACATAAGGACATTAATCTCATCATGAGCCCCTCACCCTCATGACCTCATCTAACCCTAATTACCTCCCAAAGGCCAAATACCATCACATTGGGGGTTAAGATTTCAAAATATGGGGGTGCCAGGGTGGCTCAGTCGGTTAAGCATCTGACTCTTGGTCTTGGCTCAAGTCATGATCTCAAGCTCTGTGAGTTCGAGCCCTGCAACGGGCTCTGCCAATGCAGAGTGTGCTTGGGATTCTTGCTCTTTCTCTCTCTGTCCCTCCTCCACTCATTCTCTCTCTCCCCCCCCCCCCCCCCCCCCCCCCCCCCCCCCAAAAAAAAAAAAAAAAAGATTTCAACCTATGAATTTAGGAGGATATAAACGTTCACTCCACAATACACCCTCACTTCCACCCCCATTCTGGGCTGCCATTATATCTTGCCTAGATTGTGATCATAGTCTCCTAGCTGGTCCAGCGGCTTCTATATTTGTATTTCCACCTCTACAATTTTTTTTCAAGAAGCAACCAGAATTATTTTATTAAAAGAAAATTAGACCATGTCACTCTTGTGCCCAATACCCTACCATGGTTCCCATCTTACTTAGATTAAAAGCCCAAGTCCTTACTATAGCCCAGAAGTCCCACACAATACAGGTCCTTATGACTTTTCTGATGTCATTGCTACCTCTCTCTTCCTCGTTCACTTTGCTTCTGCCCTTCTGATCTTCCTGCTATCTTTGATCTTCCTCAGATTCACCACACATGAGCCCACCTCAGGGCCTTTCTACTCATTGCTCCTTCTGTCCAAAATGCCTCCCTTCAGATAATCTCCTGGATAGCACCCTCATTTTCTAAGGGTCTGTTCTCAAGAGTCACTTTCTCATGGAGGCCATCTAGGACCACTTGATCTCAATTTCAAGCCCCATCCTCTAACATTTCATCTTGTCCTTCTTGCTTCGTATTTTATTTCACCAACTAGTTCTGTTCCTTCTAGTAGAACGTATACTTTCTGAGGCAGGAAGTTTGGTCTGTTTATTTCACTATTGAGTCCTTAGGGGCTTGACGAGTACCCAACATAGAGTAGGTGTCAAAAAAAGTTTTGTAGAATGAATAAATGAAAGGATGCATATTTAAAATGGACGACAGGGACACGTGGTTGAGGGCTAAAATGAAGATGCATCGGGGAGCCTTTTCAGAGAAGGGTTGCTCCCAATGGAAGAGAGGGCAATGGCTTTCTAGAAGCAGGGAATACACAACGTGTATGAAATGCTATTAGAAGTTAAAAAAGATGAAGTTGAGGCAAACATATTGACACAGAACAATCTTCAAGATACACTAGAAAGCAGAAAACAACAACAACAAAAAGGAAGTTGCACAGCCATGAACAAATAAAAATATGCAACACTGTAGATTTCTGTCTATTTGTGTGTTTATATATGTACAGACATAGATACATACCTAGCAAAAGGTCTGGAAGTCTATCCCAGTAGTCAAACATTTTTTTGTCTCTAAAGGACCAGACTGGAAATATTTTAGGCTTTGCAGGCCCTAAAACTGTTGCTGCTACATATTATTCATGTTTTTATTTTTAAATAACCCTTTCAAAATGTAAAAAGAGTCTTAGCTCATGGAATGTACAAAAATAAAATCTAGCCTGTGGGCTCACTGCCTGTTGACTCCTAATCTGGGGCTTGGTTAGTTATGGTGAAGGCATTGGGAAGAGTGAAGTGAGAGTTTAGATTTTTTTTTTCCTTTGTATGCTTGCTATTGTTTGAATTGCTTTTTTTTTCCCTCAGGGAACGTATTCCTGAAATGTATGGGCAAAAAATAATATGTGATAAAATAAACGAATGGGAAAAAGCCTGGCGCATAGTAGGTATTCAAGATCATTTGCTGAATAACCGAATGGATTTTAAATGAGTGAATAATTAAATCTTCAAAGGAACAGATGAATGCATGGATTCATGTGCTCCCAGTCTTTTGGCTATGTTTTGTGTGGAAGCAAGGAAGTTGTTTCTGAAGTCCTAGAGCTAACAGAGCACGCCCTGAAAAAGATCACATAAGCTACTAATTTTACATTTTCATCATTATCAGTTTCTTAATATTAGTACAGGAAAACCTGTTAAAAAGTCAATTCTTTGCAATAAAAACCCTTTTACCTAATGCATTCATCTTTGATTTGTATCAGGTTCTGCTATAATACACCAGAGGAAAGCTTAAAATAATATTTGGTTACTTCACATTTTATTCCAGGCTTAAGTGGGCATTGGGCCACGAATATTTATTCATATTAAACCCACTTTTCTAAGTATGAGCTGCTGTGCAGGCTCAACATATCCGACAGTTTTTAGAATAAGCACTTTAAACCTTCTTGGATTTTTGCTAAAAACCTGTTGTTCAATGGCCTGTTTGCAAAGAAGGAAAAAAAAAAAAACATGCACGTCTGTGTCCTTGTGGAGAAAGGAGACTATCTGTGCTTTTGCTTTAAAATGCTATTTTAATATTAATAATGTAAATTTCAAATTGTCCTTGAGATTAGTATCTAAATTGCTAACAATTGTTTAAAACATCCCTTCACCATGCTTTAGTACCTATCCCATGTGGTTTCACAAAATAGCATATTTATCATCATCAACATAAATCTCATTAAAAACACACATTAGGCACCCATCTGTACTGTTCTGGTGCCATACCGAAGGACTTTGGGAAAAAGAAAACCAACAGTACAAGTCTGGGGAGTCCTTTAAAAGTCGCTATCAGGAATGATTTTAATCCGGTAAGATTTTTGTCTCTTAAATATCTAGATTTTCTCCCAGCATTATCGAGATACAAATGACAAATAACAGTGTGTCAGTTTGAGGTGTATAAATGTAAGGATCTGATCATTAAATATCTAGATTTCCACCCCCACCCCCACTTTGTTTGCAGGAAGTTTTCACTACTCAGTTGATTTCCTAATTTTATTTTCAAAAAAGTATTTGATTGAGGTCCACATTTCACTGTTTTAGGCTAGAATTACCATCATCACACAAGAGTTTCTTTCGGCTTTAACTGATGCTGTCAAATTTACTGCACTGAATGCCATTTAAAATAAATGCTAAAATACAGTATTAACTATCCGTGAGCAAATATCCGACTACAATATGTGAACTACCTAATATTTTCTTATCGTCCCCAAAAGTGTGAATTAAATTATAATATAATGAGAAACGAGCAGTTTGTAGTAATTCCAAATGCGGCAAATCTTCACCAGTGCGTAAAAAATTTTCAGTGACTGTGAAAAACAGCTGACTGATTTGAGCCTTGAAGCTTTCTCCCAACGACCAAAAAGGACCCAAAACAAACAAGCATAGCTAAGCATTTCACCCTGGAAGCGGCTTATTGAATTAATAAGACAAGTCAATTAATGTAATGCTCTGTTGCTTTGGGATAAAACATGAAAATGGAAAAACGTGGAGCTGTTTACCATATTAGGATCAAGCAACCAGTAAGTCTCTGAAAAAAACATCCTCCTTTCTCCAAGTCTTAGAGAGGAACTTGACACATGGCTTCGGCTGTCGACTGATACGTGTTCTCCCCAAATTCATTTGTGAAAGGACTAACCCCCCGTGTGGCTGCATTTGGAGACACGGTGTAATGGCGTATAAGGAGTAATTAAGTTTACAGAAGGTCATAAGAGGTGGGCCCTGATCCCATAGGATTATCATCCTTACAAGAAGCGACACCACAGAGCTCACTCTCTCTCTCCACAGTGCGAGAACGCAGTGACAAGGCAGCCATCTATGAGCTACCAGGTGGGCCCTCCCCAGGAGTCGAATTGGTAGCAGCTTGATCGTGGCATTCTGGCCTCCAGAACCGTAAGAAAACAAATTTCTCTTATTTGAGCTACTCAGTCTGTGGTGTTTTGTTATGGCAGTCAAAGCAGACCAATGCCGCTTCCACAGGCAATCTGTGTAGTGCTCTGGAGAGAAGTCTGTGGTGAGACCAGCCGGAAGTTCACCATTTGGGTCTCTCAGCCTTCCCAGGCACACAGTGGACTGCATTTCCCAGGCTCCCTTGCAGTTATGGGGGGCCATAACCTGGATTTCTACTTAATGGAATGTGGGCTCTTGTACTGTATTACCACTTCCAGGGCTGTCCCTTAACAATTCCACAATGGTCCTCTCTCTTCTCTGTCTAC
>NW_024412444.1:785547-817180 GCF_014898765.1 Herpailurus yagouaroundi
GCTGTCCCTTAACAATTCCACAATGGTCCTCTCTCTTCTCTGTCTACTGATGGGAAGCGGAGGCTCAAAGGGAAGTGTCCATGGGCCCAGAAGTGACAGAGACTCTCACGAATTTTTAGCCTTGAGTCCATGAATGCTGGCCTATGAATAAAGTTTGGGGAGTCCACTAACTTGGTCAGAAGAACATCGTATCTTTGTTTTCATGAAACTCTGCTTGGTTAGAAAAACATTAATCTCTATTTGCATCAAACTCGAACTTAAATTTAGCGTTTTCTTCTATTATGAATGTGGGCAAATAACCACAGTGGTTTAAGCCCTACCTCCGACTTTGTTACCTAGAGAAATCACAGGTATTTCATGTCACATTACAATTACAGATATTTCAAAATATTTTGCACTTACCACCGCTTTACAGTTATGATAGTTAATAAACCTGCCGTGAGATTTTATTATTTAATGCTTTAATAAAGAGGCACAGATATTACTATATCACATTAAAGAATATTTTGATAACTGAATTTTAATATAATTTTCTTTAAATCCTGTGTATTTTATTTTATGCATTTGAAAACTATGATGCTGGAAAAGGGTTGACAGTCATCTCCAGACTGCCCAAAGGGTCCAAGGCACAAAACGATTCAAAATCTCAGCGCCCCGTGGAAGGAGCCTGTGACACGAGGGGAACATAATCATTTGTTGGGTTAGCACACAGGCTTTGTAATTGTTCATTATATTTGTCAGTCTCTGCAAATGAAAGGGTCTACACCCTCCCAGACATGGGTCAGCAACGTTTTTCTGTAAAGGGTCAGACAGTAAATATTTTGGGCTTTGTAGGCCACACATTCCCTTTGCAATTATTCAACTCCGCCATTATAGTATAAAAGCAACCACAGACTACGTATGAATGAACAGGCATGGCTAGCTTCCGATAAAACTTTATTTATAGGCACTGGGATTTGAGTTTCTTATCATTTTGATTTGCCACCAATATTATTCCTTAACGTTCTTTTTCAGTCATTTAAATACATAAAAACCATTCTTAGTTCACAGGCTATACAAAAGCAGGGAACAAACTAAGTTTGCCAACCCCTGGTCTAAGACATGGGTCAGGTGGTAGTTTGGGGCAAGATTAGGGAGGGTTATTGTGTGAACCGTTCAACTAGCGGGATGAGTCAATGCAACATTGCATGAGTTATTGGAGACATCACTCAATGGCCATCTGAAACAATTCTTTATTGTCTATTCTTCGTAAATCTAAATAGCATCCTAATATCATCACCACCTATGTCCTTCATGTTGAGGTTAGTGGTTCCGAATCTGGCTGTGTTTTACGACAGCATGGAGAGAACTAAGGAGCAAAAAACATCAAGGCCTTGGGCTTCACGCTGGACCCATTAAATCAGAAACGCAGAAGCTCTGAGAGCGTGCACTGGCATCCTTACAAAGCTCCCCGATGTTACCACATACAGTGAGGGAGGGATCGCTACTGCTCATGCAGTGAGGCTGGACATGAGCACTACTGCCTTCCACGATGAGGGGCTTGAATGAAAATCAAGATTTCTTTCTCCAGGGCCTTGGTCCTCACTTTGTTTCATTTCTGGTAGGTTGCAAATGGCACGTATCATTTTTGCTGAATAAATACAGAACATCTCCTCTCTTCTAATACATACCACATCATGAGAGCAGTGCTGAATGAACAGATGTAGTCTTTTGCTTGGAGTTTGAAAACTGGTGGTTTATGGAACGACTTTGACCATTTGCTTCTTTTTCCTTTTTTTTTTTTTTTTGACTTTGACCTTTTCTTTTTGGTTTCCTCTCAGCCTCTCTGCCTCCATCCCTCTCTCTTTCCCTTATTCCCTTTCCTCTTCCTTTCTAACATATGTTTATTGAGAACCTACTGTGCACTTGATGGATACTTTTCTGGACACCTTGAGATTTGTTTTGGTTTTCCTGTGCATTGCCTTAAACCCTTTTCAATTATTTCCCAATCTTTAAAAATAGGGAGATTTCATCGCATCATTAGAGGAGATGGAGACACTGGACATTTCCACATGGTGACAGTCAGGTATGGTTGAGTACCAGGATCCCTTTACGTTGGGAGGGCAGGTTCTTTCTGCTGAACTCTAACCTCACCACTTCCAAAATCTTATACACACGTACATCTCTCATGTAACTGAAAGTTGTCACCCTGCAGAAATTTGATCTGTGACCTTCTACCAGAGCCACACTGTCTTTAAAACAGTTTTACAATAAAAATAAATAAATATAACAACAACAACAACAACAACAACAACAAAAATATTCTATAATCCACACCTTTCCTCTCACTAAGTGCAAATTCCCACATGAAAGCAAAATATTCTGTCCCCGTCTATATCGGAGGTGTGTAAACTATGGCTCAAACACCAAATCTAGCCCGTTACTTGCTCTTGCAAATAACTTTGTAAGTAAATTTCATCAGAATACAGCCCTATCCATTTGTATATGTACTGTCTATGCTTTCTTGCAAGTGGTGATGGCAGGTCCAGCAGTCCCCTGCAAAGTCTAAAACAATTACTTCCTGACCGTCTACGCACAAAAAAGATTGCTAACCCATGATTTAACTATTTGGTTTAAGAAACTTGTATGCCTAGACATCTGTTAGAAGCAGACTGATTTCATTTTTAGCTTTTCATTCAGACGTTTCATATTGTTGTGGCATCCACTTACTTCTGCATAATCCATTGAGCAACCCGGAGGGCCCTGCTCCTCCCTGAGAACATAGAAATTTCAGTAACAGAGAACACAGCTGGAAAGATGTTAGGAGGTTAGTAACATCTATGGTTGTTCTTTAGCTGAAAGCCTTTGGCTTCATATTAATTTGAGTCACAGTTATTGTTTTTTTCAGTCAACTGCTTACAGAGTCATTAAGAAAATTTTATTTTATCTCATTACCTAGGAGAACAAAACCCGCGCCGGAATTTTCAGCAAATTCCCATTTACTCCCAACCTGTAATGGACAAAAACACTAATGGTTGGAGATCATTAGACCATTTAAAACACTACGGTTGAAGCTAATCGACTTGAAACATGCTTAAGAAAATATGCTTATGTCAGATCTCTAGGCAGCAGGAAAATGATCCAGTTTCCCAGGTTACAGCAAAATGCTTGACAGTAGTAAGATACCTATCACAAGGCTTCATTCTTTCCCAGGAAAAGCTAGTCCAACCTGAAATTCTTTTTTTTTTTTTTTTTTTTGAGTTTCCTCTTGTAACTCCAACTTCTCCCCACCCCTGCTCAACTAAGAAGGACTTGTTAAAAAAAGGTTCAGTCTTTACAAAGTGCTTACTCGGCAACACTTTCTCAATCTTCCTTCATCCTGGGATATGGACTTTTTGATGAACTTCATGGACTGTGAATCTCATCAAGAGAAAACAGAACATGGTATAATTCACTATGTTGGCCCATAACATTCCAATGTTCTGTGGGAACGGGTAACTGTGGATTTAATCACACACTTGTGTCTTCAAGTATCTTAGAAGGTGTCCAAGGTTGTTCTCAAGACTGGAATGGGAATAACCATAAGAAGGATAAATAGGGTTTAGCTTTATTAAGACACAGTGTTAAGAGCCCTGATATCAGAAGATCTGATATTCATCACAGCTCCACAATCAAGGAGGCTTGTTTACCCTGGCAGAGTTGTTTCATTCATCTGGGCTATGTGTCCTCTACTATTCAACATGGGTACCATCAGGTACTGTCTGAGAGCCCAAACCCAACACTGCTAAAATGATGGGTGAGTCCAAATGAGACAAAAGAGTGTTAGCACTTTGTAAAGCACTCTACAAAGGGAACTCTCTCTCTCTCTTTAAAGTGTATTCATTAATTATTTCTGAAACAGAGAGAGAGCGAGAGCAAGTTGAGGACTAAGAGAGAGAAAGAGAGACACATAGAATGTGAAGCAGGCTCCAGGCTCTGAGCTGTCAGCACAGAGCCCAATGCAGGGCTCAAACTCACGAACCGTGAGATCATGTCCTGAGCTGAAGTCAGACACTTAACCGACTGAGACCCCAGGCACCCCAACAAGAGGGAAGGGGCTCTTAATCGCTGCTCAGGAAGCCCTTGCAATTCCTAAGGAAATTCCTTTCTGGTTTGCCTTTAAAAGTCCCTGGAAAGCCCTCAATAAATTTCAAACGGCAGAAGAGGAGGCAATTTGAGCTTCAGTAAGGATGAGACATGCAAAGAAACAAAAGACATCAAATATATTGACCTCCACAAAGTCACAACAATACTAAAAAAGTCACTGATTACATTGGACGATGCTGATGAAACATCTCAATATTTTGAAAGCTGACAAATGAAGAGAAGCAAGCATTTATTATGCCTTCTTATAAAATCTGTACCTCTAGATAATGATGAGGAGAAAATTTCCTTTTTAGACAAGTATTCCAGTTAATAAACAAAGAAGGAATGAGAGAATTAAAAATATCACTATTTCTTTTTTTAAAAATTTGTTCAATGTTTATTTTTGAAGGAGAGAGGTGGGGGGCATGAGTGGGGGAGGGGCAGAGAGAAAGGGAGACACAGAATCCAAAGCAGGCTCCAGGCTCTGAGCTATCAGCACAGAGCACATGTAGGGCTTGAACTCACGAGCCATGAGATCATGATTTGAGCTGAAGTCAGACAACCAACTGACTGAGCCACTCAGGCGTCCCCAAAATATCACTATTTCTAACTTCTAAGAAATCAGTGAATCTGAGTAGTGATCATCAATCACTGATGATCAATGACATCACAAAAAGAGGCAACCAGACATTATGTGCCTCCTGATGAAAGTATAAATCTTTGTTGGAGAAGTCTTACCTGAAGAAAGAGAGAACAAAAAAATACAACATGAATCTCATCCAGCTTCTTGATCTCATTACTGCTATATAGGAAATTCAAGGGACAGGATTGTTTTAAACAATACTATGGAGATCTAATCCACAAAGTGAAGACTTTGGGAAAATTCCACAGGACAGAGGCAATCGACCGTTTCAATTTTTTTTTCAGATGGAAAAAACCAAGCAAGATAGAAGGGAAACCCGCAAGATTTAGGAAACATATCAATCCATTGTTGCATATGGAACTTGCATCCATATTTGGATCTTGCAACTTACTGAAAAATCATAAGATAATCAGAAGAGCACAAATAGCACCGATCTGGCATTTGGTGATATTAATGATCCATTAATTGTTTATTAGTTTTGGTAATCATATTGTGATTATGTTTTCTTAAAAGGTGCCTTACCTTTTACAGCCTGAAAGATGTACAGTTGAGATGATACGAGTTGCTTCAAAATAATCTGGGGTGGGGGATCTTGGTGGGCATGTGGAGAATAAAAAAAAGTTGGGCTACGTACTCCCATTTGTTTAAGCTGGGTTTTGGGTAAACAAGTGTTCATTATACTATATCATCCACTTTTGTTTTATGCTTGAAATTTGCTACAATAAAAAGTTAAAAAAGAAAAAAACAATTGCTCCAACATGGAACAAGCAATGGACCTATACGTCCTCATGTGTGTTCAGGAACTTTGGCCTTAGAGCTGGAAGTTCTCCGAGCAGAGAGGGTAGAATGAGGGCCCCAAAGACTCACTTTTCTATCAAACGCTTAAACCAGGCTTTGAGTTGCCAACCCTGAAATTTCATAGAAATTCAAAGCCCCCTCTGTCAAATCCATGTCTTACATATGCACACATGTCACATGTCACTGACATCTGTTAAATACCTCAGAAGGTAGAAAACCAACATAATGACCACTGTTTCCCGGCTAATTGAAAGGCTGTCCCTGAGAGACTTTTAGCCGGTCTTGAGTTTTTCTAATAATGTGTTTGATCTGACCCAAATCCATTATGCTTTTTACATGCAATCTGGAATAAATGTGAAATGTGAGCAATTTGAAATGTAGGGTTTACCTTATTCAAAGAGATCATTAATTTTATGTTTAGACTACAATATTTGACACAAAGAGTTTTTATATCCAGTTGTAGAATTTGCAGTGTTTATGTTGGAGGCCAAATGGAATTATCATGAAAAATATAAATCTATCTCTAATTCTTCTCTGGGATTTAAAAATCCTCAGTTGGTGCACCTGGTTCGTCGGTTAAGCAATCATCTCTTGGTTTAGGCTCAGGCCATGATCTTACGGTCATGAGGTCAAGCCCCACATGGGGCTCCGTGCTGAGCATAGACCCCCTTGGGATTCTCACTCTCCCTCTCTCTCTGTCCACCACCCTTCAAAATAAATAAATAAACATAAAAAAGTACTCTGTGGTGTTTAGGAAGAGAATGACATTTTGAAATCAATGCCTTCTTTTCTCCTCTCTTTGGAACTATAGTCAATGTTTAAGCTGAATAATTATTTCATCAAAATCCCATCCCATAAATGGCAATCGTCCACAGGAGGCTGCAGAAAGCATGCTCCCAGTGATGTTGGCCAGTGACCAGCAGGCCGAGATAGTATTTTTGAGAAAGTCTGAGTTGCATTATCCATCTTTTCTAAGTTACTCTCAGGGCATATTCTATTTTGAAAAAGACTATAAATAAAAATAAAGTATTTTGAGACTTTTAGACTCTCTTTGAAGCCATTAGAGACATCTTTGTGTGCACCAAAACTTGGTTTAGGAATCAATGACTTAGATCTTGGTTTGAAGCCTTCAGCATTTGGAAGGGAACGATTCATTAAAAGAAAAACTGAAAAGGTTCTTAGTTGCTTTTTGTGATGCCAAGCAGCCCACAGTGCAGCTGCAACCCTGCAAGCCATCAGTCAGTTACTCAGTTTCACATTTGAAGCCCTTCCCATGACTTGAGGCTCTCTTAACTGCAGTTTTAAATGAACAAAGAAAAAAAAAAAAACCCAAGCAAGAATGAAAAAGCTTTGAGAAACATTAAAAAAAAAAATCCTAAATAGTTTGGAAGCTTTGTGTGTGTTTTTTTAATGCACCCTCTACCTCAAAGCACTACTGAACTATAAAGTTGTTAAGCTCCTTCTAAGAAACATATCATTATTGAATCTTAAGAGAGGCTGTAAATTCTGAGGAATACCGCACATCTTAATAATTTTTATTCTGGAAAAAATCCAAACAGAAACCTGCAATCATCTCATGGATCACGGGATAAGAATATATTCTGCATTGCTGTCTTAAAAATTGGATGGGGAGGGAAAGGCAGATGAAGGAACCAATAGACACAGCTTGAACAGTCCTTGAAATCCCTAAGGGGTGGTAAGTGCTGATGGAAATCCAGCAAAGTACAGTGCCAAGTATTGATACGTCTTAATTATTTTTGCATGCTGTTATGACTGTAGTTCTTAACAAGAGCAAAACCTTACCCTTATGGGCCATGTGGAAATTTGTGCAGCGATTTATTGTTGCTACAGGGGTTATGGGCTGCTACTGCTATGTGATGAGAAGAAAAAGATGCTGTATGCCTGAAGTACGCGACATAATGCTGCTCAAGGCAGAGTCATTGTCCCAAAGAATAATTAATGTCACAGTGAACGTTGGTGTAAGTGAAAACCTGTTTTAAGTGATCTGAGCCCAGAAGTGAACTCAGACACAAAAGAGAAATTTTGCATGTTTTTTAAAAAACTGAGGCATAATTAACGTTCCATAAAATTCACCCTTCCTCCTTTGATTTATTTATTTTTGAGAGAGAGAGAGAGAGAGAGAGAGAGAGAGAGACAGAAAGACAGCACAAGCAGGAGAGGAGCAGAGAGAGAATCTGAAGCAGGCTCCAGGCTCTGAGATGTCAGCACAGAGCCCGACATGGGGCTAGAACCCATGAATCACAAGATCATGACCTGAGCCAAGGTCAGATGCTTAACCAACTGAGCTATCCGGGCACGCCTAAGTTCATCCTTTAAAGTAGCATACAGGGGCGCCTGGATGGCGCAGTCGGTTAAGCGTCCGACTTCAGCCAGGTCACGATCTCGCGGTCCGTGAGTTCGAGCCCCGCGTCAGGCTCTGGGCTGATGGCTCAGAGCCTGGAGCCTGTTTCCGATTCTGTGTCTCCCTCTCTCTCTGCCCCTCCCCCGTTCATGCTCTATCTCTCTCTGTCCCAAAAATAAATAAAAGTTGAAAAAAAAAAATTAAAGTAGCATACAAATCAATGGTTTTTAGTATATTCAAAAGGTTGTATATCTAGATGGCAACCACACTTGTGGCGAATGGAGCATAATATATCAAGATGTTCAATCACTATGTTGTACATCTGAAACTAATGGAACATTGTGGGCCAACTATACTTAACAAAACAAAAACCAAAAAACAAAAACAAAAACAAAACAAAACAAAACAGAAAAGGGAAGAAAAAAGAAAAGGAAAAAGGAAGGTTGTGTATCACCATTATCTAATTCCAGACCATTTCCGTTAGTCCCAAACAACAACTAGCTGTCACTCTCTCATTCCCCCTTCCCTGAGCTCCCAGACACCAACCAATCTACTTGCCTATTCTGAACATTTCGTTTAAATGGAATCATATAATATGTGACCTTTTGTGTCTGGTTTCTTTCACATTTTGTTTAATCTGTTCGTCAATCGATGGACATTCGTGCTGGCATGACTTTGATATAGTAAATTTTCTCAGGAGCGTGGCTAACATGTACATGGGGAAAGACTGTCCTTCTTTGTCCTGAACTTTACCGAGAATTAGTCACCATTTTAGAAACAGCACATTAGCAATAGGAACATGGATTGTGGATTTGAGTCAGCAATAAACCTAACTCTTTCAGTTTTTATTTACAGATGCTGCATTGTTGGCTTTAGGTAAACACACCTTCTCTGTTACTTTGTCTATATTTTCTTTTTCTTTTCTTTTTTTTACATGAAATTTATTGTCAAATTGGCTTCCAAACAACACCCAGTGCTCATCCCGACAGGTGCCCTCCTCAATGCCCATCACCCACTTTCTCCTCCCTCCCACCCCCCATCGACTCTCAGTTTATTCTCAGTTTTTAAGAGTCTCTTATGGTTTGACTCTCTCCCTCTCTAGTTTTTTTTCCTTCCCCTCCCGCATGGTCCTCTGTTAAGTTTCTTAGGATCCACATAAAAGTGAACACATATGGTATCTGTCTGTCTCTGTAATACTTTGTCTACATTTTAAGGCGTTTGTACCCACGCTCACAAAATTTTTCTTAATCTGTAATTTAAAATACAATACGTCAGCAGTATCTGAATAAATTTTACTTCCCTTAAATCTAAACTTAGTCATTATACATGTGCTCAAGTCTCTAGGTTTTTCATGACGTTTTCTGGCATTGTGTGCCAGAGCACTTACACGTCAGAATAAATATTATTTTTATTATACATCAATTTCCTTGCACTTCTCTTTTATATTATACTTGCAAACTACGTTAAGTTTTTGGAAACACATGTATAGAGAAGTTGTAGTATCCATGAATTTCATTACAGGAGGCTTAGGTGATGTCGAAAGGAGGCAGTGCATCTTTCAGGGTTGACCATCACCACGTTAGGGCAGGATTATAAAGAGATTATTTTGTAGGGCGATGTTCCTCTGACACAGGCCACACATTTCCTTGATGGCATTTGCATGCAGGCAGGCATTGTTCAGCACTAGTATTTGGCACTTTGTTGTTGAAGGTCGGGGTAAATGTACCACAATGAAAAATTAATTAACAATGAACGTGGCACCCCTGAGTGTTTCCATTCAACGATTTTCTCCCCAAACAAAACTTTCTCCCAGGGCAAAGGAATACCTGGTGGTCTTTTATTTAGATATGCCTGGAAACAGTGCTGAGATCATAATGGGCATGTTAAGACAGGAAAGTGAAATAGAGTTGAGGTTTTGGTCCAGGTGAATTTTCATTTATGGAGTATCCCACTAATTATATGTTACTGTCTTTAATGATAACTATAACTTTGATGATAACTATAATCTGATAAACCATTGGAAAGGTAGTGGAGACATCGCTGGGTAAAATATTTGGTGAGGTGTTCAGTTTTACATTTTTGAACCAAGTCCTGCCTTCAGCCATTTGGGTTTTGACCCATGTGTTTGTGGGCTGCTTCCCTGTTATCAAACTTCTGATTGGTTCATCCTTGCAGTTGAAGTTATACCTGATCAAACATCCCGGAAATCTTTTGTCCCATCTCCATAACAAAGGGCTGCCGGTTTCCTGTAAAATTCCTGTGACCCCAAGTCACTCCCGTCATCATCTCATTATTGCTGTAACTGGCTGATGAGCAATGGAGCTGGCTTGCTCCAGGTGTGGCCAACTTGCTTTGAAGAAACTGATGGCCGGTGAACGATACTTCTGGGTCAGTTAAGGGATATCTGGACATCTGAACGAGGCAACTTGGATACAGGCGGATTCAGTTGCTCTTCAGGGTTTAAGAATGTCTTGCACCATAAGAATCTGACAGTACAAATTATCTCTAAATTTATTTCTACTCTACTGGTAAGAAATCAGGCTCAGCACATTACAAATTCTGAGAAGTACAAAGTTGGGTAGGCATGAATCCTCCTAAAGAACTCCTAAGAGTTCTCTTCTGTGTGAACACCATTCACAGCAAGAAAATCACTAACTCCTATGAAAAGCCTATTGGGTACATTGTTCTTACCTACCTTCACTGAAATATATTTAGTTATAAATTCCATACACTCTTTAGAAAACTAATTTAGTCCCTCTTCTAAACGACAAAACCTCCAATATTTAAATATCCTTAAATATCCTTCTCCTTCTTGATCTGTTTATTCTTTTTCACAAATCTAAACATCATGTCCTTCAACTATTCATAACCATCAAAACTACTTTCTTCTGCCTACCTGTTTGGTTGAACTTGATTTCACCATCTTATATTCTCAATGACAACTTTGACTGTAGACCATCTCCAAGATTTGTCTGCATACGATGTGAATACCCTCTTTCACATGGTTAGTAATAAGACAATGCACTGGACACAGCCAGGACAGAACTCAGGTTTCTGCTACTAGGAACCTTCCTCCAGAATACAATCATTCCATGATTTAGAAACATTTGAATATGGCTATTCATTATGGTTATGAGCCCACACAAATTTTTTTAAATTTTTAAAAATTTATTTATTTTTGAGAGACAGAGAGAGACAGAGCGTGAGCAGGGGAGGGGCAGAGAGAGAGGGGGACACAGAATGTGAAGCAGGCTCCAGGCTCTGAGCTGTCAGCACAGAGCCCGATGTGGAGCTCGAACCCACGAACTGTGAGATCATTACCCGAGCTGAAGCTGGATGCTCACCGACTGAGCCACCCAGGCGTCCCGCCCACATGAATTTTTACTATCATCCAGCCTTTTCCATAATACACCAGGGGTCAGCAAGCTTTATAAAGGGCCCACTGCTAAATATTTTAGGCTTTCTGAGCCATCAGATCTCTGCTGTAGCCATTATCCAACGGCTGTTATAGTGCAAGTGCAGCTATAGCCAATATGTAAACAATTGGCTGTGTCACAATAGAACTTTATTTATAAAAACAGCAGGACAGGTTTACTGTAAGGGCCATAGTTTGTCAGTCCTTGGCCAAGGACACCTACCTTGCTAAAGTCTAGACATATCATATTCATCGATTTCTTTTATTTTCTTATTTTTTAATGCTTATTTATTTCTCAGAGAGACAGAGAAAGAGAGACAGAGAGACAGAGCATGAGGAGGGAAGGGGCAGAGACAGACAGAGACACAGAATTTGAAGCAGGCTCCGGGCTCTGAGCTGTCAGCACAAAGCCTGATGTGGGGCTTGAACTCACAAGCCATGAGATCATGACCTGAGCTGAAGTCAAACGCTTAACCGACTGAGCCACCCACGCGCCCCCATATTCATCAATTTCTTAAAGTCTTCCGGACTAGTTAAAGAAAATAGGCCAAAAGGTGTCTGGCATGACTTTTTTCTTCTCAGTGAACACCAGTTGGCTCCTGGTGATCACTATTTTCCCAATTATTCACAAAAATTCCTTAAATGATCTACTGCAGCATCTTGCCCTGGGCTGGCTTCAGGGTCACTGGTCTATAATTTTAAAAATTCACTTCCTCTTTTTTAACAATTGTAGCTATACTTAACCAATATTAGACTTCAGGTGTCTTTTCCAGATATCTCAAAATTCCCTGTCAGGAGTGTAGTCATTTTTTGATCGTTTTGTGATTTTTTTTCCGCACAGGTGGTTATACACTGGAGCTGGCTCTTACTGGCTTGTGGGGGTCAATCACACACATCTCTTCCCTGCTTCACATTCGTAGCTTGAAATCGGCCATGACGCGAGTATTTACAGCGCAGAAATCAATGGATAGTACAAAGCAGGGCTTCCCCCCTCCCCCCATCACTGCACAGGGTGCTTGAATCATTGAGGAGAGCTAGATGCTGTCTTACAAACCTCTTCTTCTATGTGATATATACATTATATTACTCAGCCATCAAAAGGAGTGAGATCGTGCTATTTGCCGTGATGTGGATGGAACTAGAGTGTATTATGCTAAAGCAAAATAAGTCAGTCAGAGAAAGACAAATATATGATTTCACTCGTGTGTGGAATTTAAGAAATAAAACAGATGAATGTACGGGGGGGGGGGGAGGGGATAAAGAGGGAAACAAGCCACAAGAGACTCTTAGAGATGGAGAACAAACTGACGGTGGATGGAGGGAGATGGGTGGGGGATGGGCTAGATGGTGATGGGTATTAAAGAGGGGATTTGGTATGATGAGCACCAGGTGTTGTATGTAAGCAATGAATTACTGAATTCTACTCCTGAAACCAATATTGCACTGTATGTCAACTAACTAGAATTTAAACGAAAATTGGAAAAGAAAAAAAAAAAGGGAAACCACCCCCACAAATTTCTTCTTCTATCTTGAGTTTCTCTCTTAACAATATATTCCTTTCAGATGTTATAGGCAGAAGATAATTTTACTGACAAAAAAGAAAATAGAAACAAAATAGTTGGCTTGAGAAAAATCTGAATTTCTATCACCTTCCTGGCTTTAGGCAGTAGATTTGCCCCATTTGCTTTGAACAGAGCTACAAGAAGTTTTTTTTAGCATGATCTTACTATTCCTGGAAGTCAATTTTAGTCGTAAATTCATTTACCTTTGTAACGATATTCTTAGAGGTCTCTGTCACTCTTACATACATATAATCTTTACTGATTATGTGACTGTACCAATTTTTCACTTACGTGCTTTAAAATTCCACACTGGAACTTTAGGCCAACGTTTTCTCCTGTTGGGATGATTTGGTATCGCCTGCACAGGATGTCATTTCTGAGAACCCCTTCAAGAAGTGTAAATGATTCCTTAAGTTAGGCCTAGAGATTTGGGTTCTTCACTGCATTTTCTAGAATGCCATACTTGTTTTACCATTTGGTGAAAGAAAATACCAGGATTAGAGACAGATTTGAAATTTTCTCGTTAATAATTGAAATATACTTGAATATATACTTGAAACTTTGCTCATTGATGATGAGGCTAGGTCGAATCACAAGGGACTAAAAGCTTTCTCACTATGATTCACTTTTATGAGATGTGGCACAGCCTTATTGGCTAATCAAGATGGCCTTGGATAACTAAGCCTATTAAATGGAATCTACAGATGTAGTTGAGATGTGAACGCAAGCTCTTAGCTTCTCCATAAAATGAAAAGCATGACTCGTTGATTTGCCCCCGGTTTTGACAGGAAAATTCTTCATACATGTTTACTAAATAGTATAAAAACCTCCTTACCGGTACCTTCAGTTCCACTTGTGTGCCCTTCCCATCTTTTTCCCTTTTTGGACTATAGTGGTCACTTTAAGATTGCCTTAGGTAGGTCTCTCCATAGGAAGGCTGGGAGACAGAGATTTCAGTGCAAATAGTATAGATGAGAGATGAAAGTACGCAGCACTGGCAAGGAAATGAGGCAGCGAGACAGGAAATGAGAGGAACCCAATTAAATGCATCTTTATGAGCAGGTTTGGGGCAGCTGGGGATCAATCCCACTTGGTTGTCCAATACAATAGCCATTAGCCACAGCTGGCTATTTAATTACTAAAATTAAATAAAAATTGAAATAATTTCTTATGTCACAGTTGACACATTTCAAATGCTCAATAGTCACAGGTCACAATAGAGAATATGACTCTGAGTTGTGCCACCTGCGCGAGAGAAAACTGGGAAATTTGTACATCGAGTCCCATCTGCCAATGGTTGATGGTTGCTCTCCTTCTTGCCTGATACATCTGGTCTACCGTGCATGTGTATGGGACCAAGGAGACGATATGGATGGACACTAATAATGTCAAGTGGAAGTATAAATGAGATTGTGTCACTCCGTGGTTAAAAATCTTTTTACTAACATCTCTTCCTGGCACAATATAGATTAAACTCAAACTCTGTATAGCCTCATTATCTGACTCCAAGTTTACCTCCCCAAACTCAGGTCACTTTGCTTTAACTACTTCTGTGACAGCAAACTGAAAGAGACTTTATCTCAGTTTTGCAAATACAATGAAGTCCTCCGTGGCTAAGGCCTTGGTACATACTCTTCTGCTCACCTCCTGTCCTCTTCATGTCCTCAACAGCATGGCTGTTGCCTGCTACCCTCTAGTTCTAAGCCTAAATTTCACCTCCGTAAAGAGAGGCTCCCTCACTACCCTTCTTCCTAAAGTTCATGTTTCCTTCCCATTATTTACTTTCTCGGCTCCTTTTGCATTTATTTTATCATGATTTATGATTATTTGTTCATTTTTGGTTGGTTTCCCCTAGAATAATGTAAATTCTGAAGTTATCTCCAGTATCTAGTATTGTGTCTGACATGCAGTAACTACTCAACAGACACTTGGTAACTGAATGACGACTGACTGAAAGCAATCTTTACCAGTTTAGCAGCTGTAAGAGTGGACAATGAAAGGTCATACCTCTGCAGTAACAAGGGTTTTATGGGAACCTGCTTGGACAGTTAGCCCGAGGGACAAGAGGCTGGATGTGGGGAAAAAAGTAGCCAGGTAATAACATCGTGTGTAGTTGCTGAAAACTGTCCTTTGTACCAGATGGCTCAGATCGTTATCAACTGGATAAACATTCTGGACACCAGCAAGGTGCCTTCTCCAACCTGCAATTGCTTGCTTGTATCAATGGCATTGCTCGAATGTAAGTTATATTGACATTTTCCAGTGGTTTAAAAACAACAGCCAGTGGTAATGGCAAATGGCAAATCCTACAAAGTGGAGCAAGATCGATCTAGACATTTAACTTTCTAGAAAGAGAATATGAAATAACATTTTGGCTGTTTTACCTAAGTTTGTTCTTTGGTTTACCTTGAGTGGGGCTAGCCTTGACACAGGTAGCATCTAGGTGACACATAATCATAGGAATCTGAAAGAAGAACAAAACAATCATGCTTACGTACTGATTTCCATTTATAAAACATTTCCAGCTTCTCTATTTCCCTGGTCCTCCCATAACCTTTAAACTTTGTGCACAGTCTCTGCTTTATAGACATGAAAACTCAGAGAGAGAGGGTATAGGATTTTCTAGGCTGTAAGTGGAGAACAAGGACTTAAATCTTTGGGGGGAGACTTTTCTGGCTTACATTTTAGGGCTTTTTCCCCCCCAAAAACAGTGCCCTATCAGCCTGAAATGTGAAAGAGAGGAGAAAAGTAGCCATGCTGAGGTGAGCGGCAGGTGGGAGGGGCAAGAAACCTTGAGAGTTTCTAAATCTGGGGGAGGATCCAGATCAGGGGCAAAGAACTCGAGAACCCACATGTGTGGCAGCGGTATGTGGAACACGGAAGCAGAGAGAAGAGGCCATTCTGACTGGGCACCCAATTTGTAACGTTCTTCAAATTAAACGCACAAGCTTCTCACATCTCTTACCACCAGCAGCTGGGATCTGCTGAGCTTGCACTGCCCTCTTCCAGTCCCTGAAGTTTACTCCCACACCAGCTCGGGGCCCCCAAGCTGAAATCTACAGATTAATCAATTTACTCCATTCTAGACAGCAGATGACCTCTTTGTGTGACCATGGCATGATCCCGATCAAGGATAGTTGATGTCTATTGCTGCACCCACAGTAATTTCCATAGAAAAGTAAAGCAGTCGGCAAGTTAAGCACAATGATCTTCAAACAAGCTCTATCTCCGTTGCTTTCTCTACCACCGGAGGAGGCCCATGATAATGCCAATCCATGGGAATCATGTAATTTTAGGCCAGATTTGCAGACTGTTATTTCATGGACAGAACAGAGTCTTCAGCCACTTTCTTTTAATGCAAATCCAACGTGTTATAAATTTCTGAAATTTAGAGAATTCATACAACCCTCTGAGTTTCTGGATTTTCGCAAAACAACAACAAACAGAAGAACTGGGCCACCCCGGCTCCCTACTGCTGCGTGGCAACAATAGTCGGGGACCAAATGCTGGCTGCTGGAACCATGGTGTCCCATCGCCAGTCTCGTCACTGTGGCCCTACGCGTTAACAGGTGACCCTTGTTAATTAACTTGTGTTTCCCGACTAGCTCCCGTAGGCACATATGCCTCTTAGGCTTTGTTTGAGAACTACCCTTGAGCCAATTATAATTCCTTCCAAGACATATTTGCAGACTTTATTAATACTAAGAAGCCACTTCCGGCCCACTTCATGAGGTATGACCACGCATCCATGTAGCTTGGCGAAACGGTTGACAACCACTGACTTAACGGCAAGTCTGGCCTCAGGTTTTCCTCAGCACATTCATGCGAGCCTATTTTTGGGTTAGCGCCTCTCAACAGGTGGGAATTAGGGCTACAGATGCAGTGCCTAGTCTACAAATATAGTCAGTTATGTCTGGGATCCTGGCTTTCCTGTGTAAGGACTGGCTATTATTATTTTTAAAAATAATGCAACTAGCTGCCAAAACAAATAAAGGAGGGCTTAACACTTTTCAAAAAAGTGAAACAAACTAAATAAACAGATGAGAGCCATTCACTGACCAATGATGTGAGCATGCCAGGCTTCCATTGATACGCCTCCGAGAAGTTTTACAAGGAAAAAAAAACACCTGGCTTATTCAACCTAAAGGTTTTAAATCTTAAAAAAAATCATTTAATTGCTTTTAGTTTTGAAGGAGAGACAGAGTGTGAGCTGGGGAGGGACAGAGAGAGAGGGAGACACAGAATCCAAAGCAGGCTCCAGGCTCTGAGCTGTCAGCACAGAGCCCGACGCGGGGCTCGAACTCACAAAGTGTGAGATCATGACCTGAGCTGAAGTCAGACACTTAACTGACTGAGCCACCCAGGTGCCCCTAAAAGTTTTAAATCTTTAACATGAGATGGGTGTGTGTGTGTGTGTGTGTGTGTGTGTGTGTGTGTGCGTGTGTGTGTCTTTCTTTTTAATTTACTTTTAAGTGTGAACATGAGTCTATTTTAAACAGTTTGTCTGAGGTCCACAGGCACTAGGATATCTGATTCGATCACTGCTGCCATTAGTCCTGAGTCCTCCCTTTCCTTAGTACATCTTTTATCTTATTTTCTCACATTTATAAACTAGATGGAGGTGGGTTAGCCCTAGAATTTGCTAGACACCAAACCTTTTATTTAGAAGACAGACAGCTCGTTAAAAGGAATACGATACATTTCTTTGTCAAGGAAACCTTAAGAGATCTTGAAATGAAAGTGTCAAGCTTAATTAAAAGAAAAACTCATATTATGGCATGCTATTTAACCTTCCGGGACGCAGTGCATATCCCACGTGAGGAATGTGTGGATCTCCTCATATAAACAATCTTTATACCTTTCATAACTTATATCAGTGACAATGACAAGGTAGCATAAGATGCTGCACTATAAAATCACCATACTGTTCTGTGAAAGTTACATTGGATTTCACCAGAAAAAGGATGTTGGATTGTGTGTTGGTGAAAACATTCTTCATCATTCGATAATGGAATAGAGCCAAGTAGCAAAACTTCTCGGTGCGCTTGCCAAATCCATTAATAGATAAAACTAATCAGGCAAAAAAAGTCAACAAATAAGCTCTACCTAACTGGCAAATCTGTCTTATGAAATGAGCCATATTTTCTTTTTTACCAAGAAACGGGGTCTGGATGAAACCCTTTCCATTTGCTCTAATTATGTTATGACATTATTCATCATCCTTGGTGCACAAGCTCAAAATCATTATTAGTCGTACCACACTGAGCTCTTTATTACCAGCAATACATGATAAAAGTTTTTAAACCACACATGTAGGCATGGGGTAGCCACTGAATCCCCCCCTAACTGGGGTGGGTCCAATTTAAACACAACGTGACGGTTCACACATTTGTATAAGGGACTTGATAAATCCAAATTGAATTTGATGACATTTACAAATATTTGCACGGTTTTACGGGACGGTTGCCTGATTCTGATGTGGTCTTTTTTTCTCCTTCTCTCTTCTTCCAGGCCTTTCCAAGGGAGGCTAATGCATCAAGTAACCACTATGAAATGAACTGACAGATGTGGGCCTCTAGACTAATTCTTTCATTGGCTTACAGGCTCTGGTTACAGAAGAGGAGAAGCTGTGAGTTCCTCATATCGTAAATTATGAGAAGGGTCTGTATGCGCGAGGCCAAACTTCACATTGGGTTTCCATTCAGGACCAACGCTGTTAACAGGGTATTCCAGGAAACAGTAATCTCATAGAAAAGACTACATGATCACGGAATTTGGGGCAATAACAATGCTTGCAGAGTTTTTAATAGCAAACATCTCAGATTAGTTCCTCTTATTTAAGAATGTTAGGAGATGTTACATAAAAATCCAGATTGCTGGTGCTCTTGGAAAAAATTGAAGATGTAACAAGGCAGTGAATATATCCTCACAGAGAAATAATTTCTTGTACCTTCTTACTAGGCAGGGATGTGCTGTCCATTAGTCAAGTATCCACCTAACATGTCTGGATTTGGGAAGATTTTCACTTTGCTCCCCGTGTTTTAGTCTTTCCTGAAGACATACAACACTTTTTGTGCATTAAAGGTTCTGAAATTTCCTCAGTAAATATGTCTGTTTATTTTATTAAAAATGTTCCCCCAATATATTTGATTAGGGAGGTTTTTTCCTCCCCATCTTGGGATGTACCCAAGGTCACTCTTTGCATTTAGGTCACTCTTTGCATTTAGGTCACTCTTTGCATTTAGGATCTCAGTTGTTACTCTGAAAATTACAGGTGAAAGTCGATTGCCAATATATTACTCGGTACACGGAAAGGGACCATAAATTCAAGAGACTGTGATTTGGTTGTATGAATGTTATGCTATCTTCTGGCAAATATTTGTGAACATATTTGGAAAGCCTAGATTTTGTAGTTAGGATTCCATTTCCATTTCTGGATGCTTTTATAGGCATTCAAGATGGAGAACCCATCTCTCTGATTAGAGTATCTACATATTCAATCAGACTTCAAGTTATACTGGTAGGCATTAAGGAGCCTCTGGATATTACCTGAGGTTTAACTTTAAAACTCCAAACTAGGCGGCCCAATGTGCTGGTGATCTAATACGACGCCCTAAAACATGTATTCTAGAGGGAAGGCTTTGGAGAAAAAGTAGATATCCTTGCAATATGATAGGTTAAGCAACAGGAATGTATAATACTATTACACTATCCCAGGTAGATAACAAGTAGTTATTTCCTTTTTATAATCATTATCTGAGTAACTTTTAGAAAGAGAAGATGGACAAGAATTTCTTTTTTCGGGATGGGAGCCCCATATGTATTGTCCAAGTGACCAGTACAGAAACCCAATAATGGGATTTGACATTTAATCTTGCTGGCTGAGAACACAGCAGTCATAGTAATGAATTTCTGATTTTCAGAATACTGGGGTTGGAAATATTGGCTGCGACTGTAGCAAAGACGTCATGGAAAAATTCTGGGTGACTACGAGTCTCTAAGCAGGGTGTTCTGTGGATTTGGCTAAAACTGACTCAGGAAAAATAAATGGCAAATAAAGAGGACAAGTAGGTTTAGAAAGAAGTTATTTACCACTTTAATAGGGCTGTCCAGCATTTGGTCACATAGATCATTTTGAAACCTAATTGCTTTAATGGTCTTCCTATCTCACCAGAAGAGATTTGAATACTCATGAAAAAAGCAAATCAAACATAGAAAGAGGTACCATGATAAGACTTGTTGCTACAGCACTATGTACTTAATGATGCCAGACTTTGGATTTCATTGGAGGACATTTCTGCAGTCTAGGACAGCTATACAAAGCCTTAAGACATTGTATTTACAGAACTTATTAATACAGGGATCTGTATTCTACCATAATTTTGCCAGAGTCTTAATAGCACGGTGGAGCAGCTCCCTCAAGAATTCTTATTTTTCTTATCTGTGGAAAAGCTAGTAGTTCTAAAAATACTTTCCTGGAAGAGGTTAGGATGGTTATTATATATCAATTGAATATAAAGTATGGTTATGTAAGCCAAGCTTGCATGCTAATATTGCACAGGGTAGAAAGCAATAAAACAGGACGATGTGCTTCCTTGGGCCATCTGGTAGAAACAGAAGGAAGCTCT
This sequence comes from Herpailurus yagouaroundi, assembly GCF_014898765.1. Taxonomy (NCBI): domain Eukaryota; kingdom Metazoa; phylum Chordata; class Mammalia; order Carnivora; family Felidae; genus Herpailurus; species Herpailurus yagouaroundi. Next base: position 806,060 of record NW_024412444.1, read on the forward strand.
CGATTCAGTATTGTTACGATGCCTCAGATTCCAGGAGTCCACCTGTAGCTGGCCTTCCAGCGTGAGTGCCATGTTGAAATTTCAGAAGGGCACATGTCTTCCTCGCCAAGAGAAAAAGAAATGCAACAAAACAAAACAAGACATCCAAACTCAAAGAGGTACACCAGCCGCCTCAAACTGTGGTATTGTTCATTTCTTGAAGAGAATATATAATATTTCAAAATATTATATATATACATATATTTAAAATGGTACAAAGTAACTATAGATCCAAATTAGAAGATAGTTGATCGTTCTTCGTAATCCCCAAAATTTTCACGGAGAAAACCCTTTTTTTAAACCCACTTTCCATGGTGTTGCCAAAAATGCAGGGTCTTCTCACTATAGGATACTTCATGACACACAGTAAAAGCACTGTGATTTTCTGGTAACCAGTCAAAGTGCAAATAAGAAATCCATTTGGCTTGTAATGTGTAAGATGTTTTAAATTCTTAAATGTGTTTTCTGCAGAGGTGGTTTCCTTTGCTACTATAACAAATGCTTCCATTAGGTTCTTGGGTGAATCTGAAACCAAAGAAAGAAAGAAATTTCAGGGAGAAAAGAACAAAATGAAGGCATAAAGAAAGGTGACTAGGCAGAAAATGAGGACATCTTGAATTTTTAGTATGTGGCTTCTTTCAAGTGATCTGAAGCCAAAAATGTTAGTCTACAACCGTAGTTCTCAAATGGTGATAAAAAAGCACACTGACAGGCCATCATATTTTTATCAGTTCATTAAAGGTATTTTGCCACAACCGAGGAAATGGACTCTTGGAGCAATGAATAACGATGATTGGCTTCATGAGCATGTCACATATGCAGTTGCACAGAGCCCTGTGCTGGAAAGGGCCCCACACTTCATTTAATGATCTTCTATTGAAGTCTTGAAATTATTACTAATTTTTAAATGAGAGATGCCATGTTTTCATTTTTGTACTGGGCCCTTCAAGTTATGTAGTTAGTCCTATGTCTGATGAGAATTTGAACTGAGTAGGTCATTCCATGACCTTGTCAAGCTGGCTTGCTGTGACAGGTAGAGGGGTGGCCATAAGGTAAAGTCACTGCCAAGGTTCGAACACATTTTCTTAGGAACACAGGAGGGCTTTGCAGGTTGAGGAATTCTCCCTCTCAGTGACATAGTATTCAAGAGTAACCAAGAGCATACTCCTATAACTAATGATGCCATTTAATCTATTTGAATATGGCCCAAAGATTCTAACATTCAACAGGATATATGCACAGAGTGTCACTGGTTTAGGGCAGAAATGATGATTCTAATAGAGTTGAAGGTTCTACTTTAGAGTTCTAGGAATAGGCATTTTTCTTCATAATCTCTTGGTTCTTTATAGTCTTAGAAATTGAGTGTTCTGGGTCCAGGGGTGGAGTCCATTAAAAGATTTTAAGGTTGGATAGGAATAGTAATAAAGTTGCCTTTCAAAAGTTGGTTGTGCCATGGGCAGCATGTGTAAGAAATCTTCACACACTTATTATTTTTTTTATCCTCTCCTTAGAAATGACAGATTCTTCCAAACCTTGGTTTCCTACATTCTGATAATGTATATCACCTCCTGTTTCCACTGTCTTATTTTTCACCAAAAGGAGGGAGAAAGTGACTTTTACAAAACTGAAATGGGTTGCCTTTCTTTTATCTCTATCAACTTACCATCTCTACCCCGCGCTACCCAACCTTAGGCCCTATCCTCCATGTAAGAACAGGAGGTTGGCCATCACATCCCAAGACCTTCACACATTAACTTTACAGAGCAGAGGCTTAAATATATTTATTGGCCAAAGAAATGGATGAGTTCACTTGGACCCAGGGGCAATTGTGACGGCATAAATTGATTTGTTTTTCCTTCTGGAAATTTCCAAATCCACACTCTCCCTCCTGCCCTTCTCTCTTAAAGCTAGTTCATACAAAATGGTCTGAACATCAGGATTGTAAAGGCTTTTATAACCCTTGACACCTGATGGAATTTTGAGTGATGAAGCTGGGATGTGTCACAGCTGGAAGTTTGCCCTTCTGTGATATAAAAAACACTGGCTGATGAGAATGGATGGAAATATGTGAGGTCAGAGTCACCGTTAGGAGAATGGGCCCAGGTGAGTGTGGGCAAATGACAGTAGTGCATTTGTGTGAAACATCAATTTGGCTGGACAGCCATTGTGGTGAGATGGGCAGTCTAACACGGCCTTTTAGGGAATGGAACTTGACTCTATGTTGTGTATATCTAACTGTTCATTTTCCCAGGAGTCTGAAAGACACTAACATATTGGGTTGAAGGAAATCCAAAGTTGCTTGATAAGTTCCCAGGTATTATACCAGATTATGTTCTACTATTTTAACCTGTTAATTTTGCCTTCCTAGTGACTTTGGTTTTCTCATTTCCTTCCCTGCCTTGTTATGTCCCCCAAAGCCAATGTTCCCTTTTTATATGTGAATTATTACAGCATTGTCAAACAACTTATTTCCTCTGGGGCGAAGTCTGTCTTTATAAATTAAAGCATTATTCTTGAATACACAGAGTATACATTCCTTCCTGAATGCATTAGATACAGCATCCCTAGCTTATTTTTTTTAATATGTACTATATTATAGCATATTATGTATTATTATTTCATATACATTAAATATAATATTGATTATAGGGAATTAGCTCATCTGATTATGGAGAGTGCAAATTCAAAATCTGCAGAGCCAATTTCCCAACAGCGCCAACTTTCAAACTTATGCGTTTTTTTTGTTTGTTTGTTTGTTTTTAGAAATGTTTTTATTTTTGTTTCTATTTTTGAGGGAGAGAACATGCGAGCAGGGGACAGGGGCAGAAGGAGAGAGAGAGAAAGTCTTAAGCAGGCTCCACGCCCTGCATGGAGGCTGACATGGGGCTGGATCCCATGACCTGAGCCACCAGGGGCGCCTCAAACTTATGTTACGTTTAAAGAAAAAAAATAAACCAATATTTATGTAAAACCATAGGAAACTACCTCTTGTGAATATCTGGATTGGTTTGTCTTGCCACAAACTACCAACAAAGTAATTCGACGAAACAACTGAAGCAATGGTCGAGCAGGTGTAGTTTAAAATTTAGCCATGTTGGGGCGCCTGGGTGGCGCAGTCGGTTAAGCGTCCAACTTCAGCCAGGTCATGATCTCGCGGTCCGTGAGTTCGAGCCCGGCATCAGGCTCTGGGCTGATGGCTCAGAGCCTGGAGCCTGTTTCCGATTCTGTGTCTCCCTCTCTCTCTGCTCCTCCCCCGTTCATGCTCTGTCTCTCTGTGTCCCAAAAATAAATAAACGTTGAAAAAAAATTTTTTTTTAAAAAATAAAATTTAGCCATGAAACTTCACCCAGATGTACCAGGCTTCTTCCCAGGAGGGTTTCTGGCACCAGCTTTATTGTACCCCATGCTGGGTTTTGGAAAACTTCTCAAGCGTGACTACCTTCTTTCCGTAAAATGACATTCAGGAAGCTTCCTCTTTCCTAAGACTTATTCTCTCCAGTCTCCTGAAAGGGAAGCCTGTGCCTCATTCTACTTATCTTTTCTCCTTCCTTCTGTAGGTTATACTGTCACCCAGATCTAGTTTCCCCAAGGTTCTCCTTCAGACTGTGGCCTGTTGTCCTGGCTAGTTCATATTCTGGGCTGTCTGGTCCTTTAAATCAAACAATGAATTTCTACTCTCCACCATCCTTAAAAAATGAGCACCATGCAACTTTGAATTAGATCACACTTTGAAACATCTTTTGTTTATCTACATTGCACAGACTGCTGAGAATTTTGACTCAGGGTGATTATTTGGGAAGTAATTCATAATAGGAAGGTTTTGAAAAAACCTACATAGGGAAAATGACATCTTAGGACTCTATCTTGCAAATATCTTCATGTTGGCGTTACTTTAAAAAAATAACAGTATGACGGACGGAAACTTGCAGTTGCCATTAACTATCTGGGGATGTTTCTTCTGTGTTTTTGTTTGTTTGTTTGTTTTTGTTTTTTTTGTTTTTTTTTTTTACTGAGACCACTCTCTTTGAATCAGTCTTATATGTAAGAACCAAAGAGGTGATTTAAAAAAATGTTTCCTCTTTGAGAAGAACTTGAATTTTTTATCCTAAAGATTACCTCTTAAATAAGAGTAGAACATTGAAAACCTATGACTCACAATTAAAGTACATCTGTTTATTAAACTGTTTTGAAAGTTAAACTGCCAGAGTCAATACTTGAAGTGTATAGGCATATTTATACTCTGACAGGGAAAAACACATAGGGCATACTAGAAAAATTAATATAAAACCTATTTTGGAGCCTATGATCTAAGGACTGGTGTTGGCCTGCCATTTATACAGAATGGAAAGCTCCTGTATGTATCAGCTGAAGTTAATTGGTGCCTTTGTGTTTAAAAGTGCTTATTTCAATGTGAATTTCTTTGTAAGGAAGTGGGGAGAAAATTTAAGTCAGTAGTAATGTCTGAGTCCTCTCAAGGTGTAAAAAGTACAGCTTAGTGTTTTCTTTTCCTTCTCTAAAGACAGAGTTAAGATTTATTAGTTGAGTGATGTGTTGCTCACACGACTGTAGAGCAACCTCTTATTTCCTCGCTTGAAATGGATGCACATATCAGAACAGGTACATCCTCTGCTTTCAAACCAACTGCATGGGCGATTTATTTCTCTTGTACACTCAACTGTCGGGTTGCATTCAGCCCACCCAGGACAGTAGCAAACACAGAGGCTGTGCTCCAGCCTCTATTATTGTGATCAGACCTGCACTGTACTTCTGTGAGGAAAGAAAATGTCTAGGATGTACTTACAGTGTTTTAAAATATACTCTACAGAGGCCAAAAAAAAAAAAAAAAAAAGAGTGTTACACAGTCATAAAAAGTAGCATTAACAATTTCTGTGTTTTGTTTATTTATATTCTATTTTCCAAAGAGTCTCCTAGTTAGTACCCTTGGAATCTCACATACTCAAATCCTGAAGTAATTTGACTTGTATTCTTATTCTTGACTGAGTTTCAGGTCTGGAGGAACCATAAGATCAGGGTTTATATTCAATAAAGGGAGATCAGTTATCATTTGGAAGAGGAAATAGAGTTTTGGCAGAAAATACATCAGCAACCTGTTTTAAACAATGGTGATCGAATTCCAATCATACTGATGATAATTCAGAGTATCTGAAAACTGACTTGGAAGGGCGTCTTCAGATTGTTTTGTAAAATTAGTTTCAGGCAAAATGTAACCAAAGGGAAATATGAAATCCACTCTCCATCAGTTAATGAAGATGGTTTCTGGAGGTAAGTGTCATGAACTGGGTTCATTTTTGAATAATCTCTCCTGAGGCTGTTTCTTTGAAGTGAAATATGATAATCCAAGCTGAGCACCTCAGGTGCATGAATGCATGTTAACAAGCTAGGATGGTTCAGGAACCTCTCTTGGCCACAATCCAATGAGGTATAACAATTTACTGCTTAATGCAGTCAATATAGGCAATGAAATTGGATATGCAGAAGAGTCTCCACTTATCTTATGTATGAAAGATATGTTTTATAAGATATTATGTTTTCCATATCACGAGGCTGCCAGTACCAATGTTATTTCTTGAGAAGATAATGCTGAGAACAAAGATCAATTTAAGACTCATTATATAGGGGTGGGAATTAGAGATGACCTTTTAAATTCGAGTCACCCTTTTGGAAGGCTACAAATTCAGCATGTTGGGATTTGTAACTGGTGGATCTGGCTTTCAACAATACCCAGTACATTAAAACACATATACACACAACAGGGCTGAGAGCCACATGATATACATACATAAAACCACACTAGTTATTAAAATATTGACATGATTGTAATTATGTAATTAAAATATTGTACTACATTTGAATAAATACTGTCTTAAGTGCTCTGAGCTACCCTTTCTACCCTGCCCTCTTTAGGACTCCCCTACTTTCCCATGATCTATTATCTACAGGGCCAATGGCTATCCTACCTGGGCTTTTCCAAACTGCTCTGGCAACATGATACCAATTCTCATGGGTTGGATGGCCTCACCATATAGGTTGTTATGTATTTTGAACATAGCTCCTTATTTTACCACAGAAACCAAGGAATGATAATTCACATCACAAAAACTTTTCACTCATTTAAAAGATCATCAAATAATTCTTTTAAAGAACATGTAGAAAATGGCTGTACTTAAACGCAGCCCTCTTCCGCAAACCATCTGGACAAATTAGGCAGGACTCTTATTTTCTTATCTATTTTGAGCACCGTGGTAGTTGGCTGAATTATGCGACTAATTGCTTTACCGTTCTTCTTCCTTTTGGCTATGCTAATCCAGCTTTATTTGTGACCCAGTCACACAAACGCCAAACTGCTCAGCAGGGAAAAGTCAAGTTCCATGTCTAACTTCTTGTTGCTGGATGGACACTGATATGAACAGTTAAGAATGTTTTCTGTCAGGGAAAAGGTCTTCTTATCTCCTGTTCAAAGCTTCCCTGGATGCTGTTGTACAACTCAAAGGCAACACGGTATGGTTGGTAACATGCATGAGATATTTGAAAGAAATACACTTACTCTTGTGGTCTTAATTTTATTGCCTGTAGCGCACATCCAACCGGAATTATCAGGTAGCGTTTTACATTCTTCTCCTTCTAGACAAGGCTCCATCTCACACCACCATTTCCCAATCACTATGGAGGCTGTGCAAAAACAGGAAACAAGTGTGTTTGCAATTCATCCAAACAACGTGGGCACCAGTGACGTGACCCTCTGTAGGTGTTCATTCTCTTTGAAGCACGCTACTTTCTCTGGAACCTTCTAGGGCCGGCTAAGAATTCGTTATGAAGAAAAGTAATATTTTCATTTACCGGTCTTACAGAGCAAATCTAATTTTCTACTTTTATGGTTTTATCAAGCAACAGTTTGTCAAAAATCACCCTCGTACCCTGAAAGATGAAAATCTATGCATTGGGAGGTATACTCTCTGGAGAAAACTTTATGTTTTCACAAACCGAGGACCTTTTACTCTTTCTTTTCAGGGAAGGGGACAAAAGTAGTAACTGCCCTTCAGAATGATAGAGCTATTCCTTCAGAAAGGCCAGTTTATCCACCCGGCATTAGGGCTCATCCCCCAGCCTCGGGCCTTCTTTGAGAATTTCAAAGGCCTACCAACAGGAAAAAAAAAATGAAATGACTGGAACCATAAAAGAAAGCCTGCAAAAATAAAAACCAAGGGTATTAATAAAAAGAAGTATTTGTTTACAATCACAGGTATATTCATGTCAGCTGCATTTCCTGTTGATGTTTGATATGAGGTGGGTCGAACTTTCCAAAGTTGAGCCTCTGATAAAAAAAGCCCTATTTTGCAGGGTGATATCAAAGATGACCACAACGGGAAGCTGGCGATGAACTGAGTGGATGTATTTATAGCACAGTCTGGTTTTTGTTTTAAGATTGTATGAAATAGCGACTGGATGCACTCCACTCAAGTCAAGGAGCTCCACATCTTCCTTACTGCCTTCATGAGCGAAGAATTATTTCTGCCATTCGAAATTCTCAAAACGTCTGCCAGTGGTTCTTGTGTGGTGCTTTCTGATTGCCTGTTTTCACACTGGACTAGAACCCTAGTTCTAGAGATACTCGCCTTCAGCCTCTTACACCTGCCGGAGGGGAGTCCCCACCTTGATGTTTCCTTCTCACAATGACAGATGACATCTGTTAACATCACAGAGGATTCTTATTAAAATGGAACTAAGTAAATCCCGAAGCAAAGCAGGAGTACATTATAAGTCCCCAGTGGGAGAGAGGGATTAGATTGCTAATTTAAAAACAGAATGGTTTAAACATCCGGATGTCTGCCCATATTCAAGCTTTCTTCTTTCTACACTACCCTTACTTTGGACTTTCCTTCCTCTGGAAGCCAGCGTATGGATTGCAAAATTTGATCTTATATGCAAAATCATGTCTACTCCATTATCGGGTCAATTTAAGGAATTTTTCAAGGGTAATTTTGCCTCTGCTTGATTTATACCTTATGTGCGGACCAGAATGAACCACATAAAATGCATCTCCATTGGAATATAGCACGCAAGTATAGGAAGTAAAATCTCCTAAATAGTCCATCCGTATGCAAGACAACGTGATATTTTGGTAAAACATGGAGTAGTAACAGAAGACACAAATTCTCCACAGGGTACAAAATGATTATGCGAGTTAAGAGCGTCTTTCTTTTCAATAGCAGGGTTCTCTATGAGCATGTGGAATAAGGGAAGATTCCAGTCACAGGTAAAAGAGACCTTATTTAGGTGAATTAATAGGTGACGATGTTAAATGAGAGAAGCATGTACTTTGGCAGCAAGAAAAACACATGCAGCGTTGAAAAGGGAACAAAAATAAATTGCAAAGCTTCCAGTAACCTAAGATAAAAGCCAGGGTTTGGCAGTGTTTATTGAGAGCCTAGAATCGGAAGCGTCCTTTCGGTTAGCACTCAGGCAGCAACAGGCTGGTGACATTTGCCACACTTGTCCCCTGAAATCCCACCCAATATTTCACTATTGCTGCCCTGAATCGACACCAACAAGAATGGAAAGCCTCTGATCTTAGCTCCGAGGGGAAATTGCCTTTCCAGACAGTCTTCCATTTAGGGTTTGTGACTTTTTTTTTTTTCCCCCACAGAGGCACACAAATAATGAACAACTGCCAGTGGGGTCAGCTTTAGCATCTCTACTTTCTTCTAAAGGACGCTGTTGCTTCTTCTTGAGGTTGCTCTCTGCCCTCTCAGAGCTGACCTACTCTGTTGTTAGCTAACAAAGCAGTTTCTGTGTCTTAAGCATTAATGTCTTCTAAATGAAAATGTAGACAATAGGAAAAAGAATGCATCTCAAAACCCACAGATCACCTTTAATTCAAGGGAGTAAAGGTCCACTGACTCAAAGGGAAAAAGGAAAGCCTTTCTAAGAATAAAAACATCCCCAGACTGGCCTGTAATCTCTAAAAATTCCTATTACACTTGCTTCTCCTTAACAGAGTTGGATGCTTTGACGTTACCCTCTGGTTTATTGGCATCTAGTTCATTCTTCCAGGGTTGCTTTTCTAAAGATGCTATTAGACTGATTTTGCTTTTGATTTATGCATTACATGGTCATTCTGATATCTTTCACATCATCTTCTAGGTCAAACTATAGTCTTTTCCCCTAATTTTTTCATATACTCGTATTTCCTGCAATATTTTCAAAAAAAATTCACAGAGAGGATTTACAAATTGTGCTCTCTCCTCCCATACTGGAAGTCACCTAAAACCTTCAGATTATTGAAAGAGGAATGATCGATTAGATTTAATCAATAAATGCAATATTAATGCAACTTAACTGGCTTTATAATTTTTCTTATGGAGATACCTATAATAAGAAAAATGCAGCACAAATAATTCTAAATATCTTGAATTACAATGGTCGGTGCAATAATAAAAATGATAATGGACATTTTTGATGGCCTCTTCTGGGTTTCTGTGTTAGGTACTTCAAAATGTATGATCTTAGGGGCGCCTGGGTGGGTCATTCGGTTGAGCTGAGCGACCGACTTGGCTCAGGTCATGATCTCACGATTTGTGACTTCGGGCCTGTGTCGGGCTCTGTGCTGACAGCTTGGAGCCTGCAGCCTGCTTCCAATTCTGTGTCTCCCTCTCTCTCTGCCCCTCCCCTGCTCACACTCTGCCTCTCTCTGTTTCTCAAAAATAAATAAATGTTAAAAAAAATTTTAAATGTATTATCTTAATCTTCAGAGCAATCCTAATGGTGGGTATTATTATGAACCCATTGTATGGATGAAAAAAAAAAATGAAGCTCAGAGAAGTTAAAAAACTTGGCCAAGCTTACACAGGTAGGAAGTGTAGGAATTAACACTACGTGCAGGCCTGCTTAATGACAAAATCCTTGTTTTTCATCATTATAGTGCTAACTTATGATAGTTTTGTGTTCAGGATTCAGAGAACTCTTAAGAAACATACGATTGCTGAGTGAAGGAATGAATTCTCTCTGATGTCTTATTATTGAAGAAAAATTCATATAAATACAAACGCTTGAGGAAAATACAAAACATGTAGTTTCTCATAAAATTAAGTTAACATAAAAATAAGTTGCGTAATAGCTAGTTTATATCATATTTGTTTCTTCCTAGACAGAGCTCCATATTGCTTGATTTTATTCCTTACAGCATTTTAACAGAAAGTCTCAGTAGTGAATAATTTTTGAAGCCACAAGAAACTTGTGAGGTAGACATATAACTTCTGTGAGGACTTTTTATCCCCTAGAAGAACAGAGTTAATTAAATATCAGCTGCAAAAACCAACTCTCTCTTATCTATGATGATTAGGAGAGAGGCTCTTAAAGGTCCCTTTTAACCCTGGGGTTTGGAATTCGCTCTCTTACTGGATCATGTTCAGGAAAATATCTGATCTTCAACTTGGTCAAGAATGTTCATTTTCCTTGAAAGATTCTTAAAATTACTAAAGCTACTTTAATCATGAGTTTTGATTTCATCCTTATATCATCATGTTGCTGCAGAGCAAAACAGAGAGACTGTAAAAGGAGACTCAATCCAATTTTCAGTGAGAAGTCTTAAATAGAGAAGTCCTTCTATTGCTGTTATTGTGTTTACTTTGTGGTATCTCACCACGTAAAGAGAACAAGGTACTGATAAGCAACGGAGTTAATAAATACAGCAAATATACATTATCTTATTAAAGAGTCAAAGTCCCTTTTTATCATTTCAATAAACAATGTTTGGGTCTCAATTTAGTAAGTGTTCTTTGGGCACTTTCTGCAGCCAAAGGACTATGTGGCTTAGTGGCATGGATAAAATGATGAACATGACATAGTTCCTGCCCTGAGAGCTTATGACTTAGCTCAAGGTTTCTCTCTCTATGGGCACTATTGGCATTTTGGCATGTGTTATGGTAAGGAGGTATAAATGAGCAAAGTGCTCCTCTGGCAGGAAGCACGTTATTGCGCAGGAAGAATAGGCTCACGCTGGGAGTGGGAAGGGAACATCTTTTTTTTTTTTTTTTTTTTTTTTTTTAATTTTTTTTTTTCAAC
>NW_024412444.1:817280-1021724 GCF_014898765.1 Herpailurus yagouaroundi
TTTTTTTTTTTTTTAATTTTTTTTTTTCAACGTTTATTTATTTTTGGAACAGAGAGAGACAGAGCATGAACGGGGGAGGGGCAGAGAGAGAGGGAGACACAGAATCGGAAACAGGCTCCAGGCTCTGAGCCATCAGCCCAGAGCCTGACGCGGGGCTCGAACTCCCGGACCGCGAGATCGCGACCTGGCTGAAGTCGGACGCTTAACCGACTGCGCCACCCAGGCGCCCCGTGAACATCTTAATAAGATTGTGGAAGTTCTTGAAAGCATGAAGCTCAGGCTTCCCTCCCCCCCTCAAAGGAATGGCAAGTCACTGAATATTCTAGATTCTGTGAGCAAAGGGAAGACATGATTAACGGGTGTCTGGGGGAAGATGGATTTGGCAGTGATGTCCAAGATGGAAGGAGGAAGAAGAAAGTAGCTGAAATGCCACATGAGCACAGGTGCATTCAAACAGAAGGGATAGGTCTTGCTTTTGGATGCCTCCTCCAGAACTGTGAAGAAGGGCAGAGCTGAAAGCGATGTTAGGAACAACTGAGGAAACCATACGGCAATAACTCAACTATGTTAGCCGTAACCTTAACCACACTGCACTTGAATTATTAGCTCGTGTGCCTGTCTATTCACCAGGCAGTGTGCTTCTTGAGGGCAGGGATCATATTGCGTTCGTCTTTGAATGGGACACGGTAACTCAAGGCAGGTTTGCAATTTATGATTGAATGAATAAAAAAAATGAAAGAGAAAAAGAAAAAAAAATCATGCTTCTATCAAAGGATGGTGAGGATGCCATGAGAAAATGCATTCAAAGCACTTAGCAGCGTATCTGGCATTCAATAAATGTTTGATAAATATTAGCTATTATTATCATCGGCATCATCATTTTTATGACTCTAAAGAATAAAATCACTCCAAAACAGAAACGCAGTTCTTCACAAAGTGAGAGAGTAAACCATTGTTCTTCGATATTATGCCAAACACCCAGCTTGCTTCTATGACTTAGGAGAGTTTGAGCATAAATTAAATGGTTGAACATATGATTGCATTCATGTTCCCAGAAGTACGTTATAAGTACATCAATCAAGACAAATTTCCAGGCTCATTTTTGTGCAACCTGTCATGCAATTTAGGCAATGGAGTTCGGCTGGGACAGCCCTCCCGCCTTCCTTTTCGCACAGGTTGTTGGAACAGCTGCTACAACGCTCTTCTTCAAAAGACGTGCAGTGGCTCCCTCTGTGTTACTGTCTTTATCAAAGTAAACAGAAAGTTAAAGGCATTGAATACTGTCGCCTGCAGCCATGCCCAACTCCCTCTTTCCTGTGAGCCCACATTTAAGGATAAGCTCCAGGGCAGACACATCATGTAATGGTTAAGACTCTAAGCTCTTGGGTATGTGACAGAGGGACCTGGGTGTGAATCCCAACTAACGCCACCACTTCTGGACAGCATGGCTTTGGAAAGTCTCTTAGGTCAAGTGGCAGGTTATTGAGTTATAAAAGCACTTAAACAAAATCACAACTGGTTACAGTAAATTTTAGAGGAGATCAGGATCTCGGTGTAACACATAATAAACTTTATATGCAACAGATGGCAGTTATTACTGTTATTTATCCACGTGTCCTTATCGAGCTATGTATGCATCCATCCAATTACCTTCAAAGAGAGTTAATGCCTGATCTTTAACGGAAGCTTGTATGAATTGTGGGATGCTTATATCCAGTTTTTTACTAATTAGACTGTATTTATTAGTAGCATCTACAATATATTTCAGAGGCACACATGAAATTAATGATGAGTGATGAGCATTGCTTTCCTTCTACCAATTCTATTCCAGGGTTTTTCAAACTGGGGCAATTTTATCTTCCTTGAAGGTGTTTGAAGACAAAAATGATCTTTTATTCATTGACTGCCATGAATGACATAAGTAGACATAAGACAGACACATTTCCTAGCCTACCCTAAAGTGGCTTACAGTCTGTTGTGGGAGATACTAAATATAATGGTGGGATAATACAGAGTGACAAATTATGAAAAAGGTACTAGGGAAACTAACGAGTGGATCTGATTTGGATTGTCAGGGTGATGGTAGTAAGAAAAATCCTCATTAAACATAGGGGTGCATATATCTTTTCAAGTTAGTGTTATAATTTTCTTTGGGTAAATATCCAGTAGTGGAATTATTCGATCATCGTGTGGGAACCTCCATACTCTTTTCCACAGTAGCTGTATCAATTTACATTCCCATCAACCGTGCATGATGGTTCCTTCTTCTCCACATCTTTGACAATACTTGTTCTTTCTTTTAAAAAAAAAAAAAACCTTTCTGACAGGTGTGAGGTGATATCTCATTGTGATTTTCATCTACATTTCCCTGATGATGAGTGATGTTGAGTATCTTTTCATGTGTCTGTTTGCATCCACATGTCTTTTTTGGAAACATGTTTTTCGAGTCCTCTGCCACTTTTCAATGAGATTGTTTGGTTTTTGAGTGTTGAGCTGAGTCAGCTTTTTATATATTTTGGATATTAACCCCTTATTAGCTATATCAGTTTCAATATCTTCTCTCATTCAGTTTTATACAGCAATAAAAGGAGTAAGATCTTGACATTCCCAACAACATGGATGGACCTAGAGAGTATTATGCTCGGGGAATTAAGTCAGACTAAGAAAGACAAATACCATATGATTTCACTCATATGTGGCATCTAAACAACCAAATGAATAAACAAACAAACAACAACAAAAAGTCAGAAAAAGACCTACAAAGTGATGGCAGCCACATGAAAGGGAGGTAGGGAATGGGCACTACGCTCACCGAAAAAAAACAAATAAAGGTCTTCCTTGATGAAGTAATTTAATAACTAAGTCATCAGCAAAATTGTCTCCATAGTAAAGCAAACAATTATACATGTTGTGAGGCAGACGCCTAGCTTCAGGGGAATTTCAAGATAAAACACAAAATGTAAAGAAATCTTTTACTTGTCCTGGGCTGTTCCAAGCTGTCTTATCAGACCGTAGGGGTGCAGTTCGTACTGCTTTGAAAAAAACTATCTGCTCTGGTAACAAGGAATACGCAGAGACTTTTTGTCCACTCAAGGGAGTGCTCCTAATTCTTGCCAGTACTGATACTCTTCTTTGTGGGCCCCAGACACCAAGGCTGGAGTTCCTGGCTTGGCCTGCACTTTCAATACATGATGACTCTATCCTTGTGTTCACTTATAAATCAAACACTGGATGGTGGTAGGCTTTCACTAAATCAGTGGTTTTGTTGTAAAATTAACTCTAGCTCTGTTTTTTCATTTGTGTGTATACCTAACTTTAAGTTTAAGAAGGAACGCAAAGAATCATGGTTATTAAATAAATTTTCTACTGAACATTCCTGTGTTCTCAAACTTAACATTCTATGTTTAAAACATTTAAGAGCAACTCTGAGGTTTATGGTAAAGTGTGATGTGTAATTCTGTGGAGACACACGCATTCTGATGTTCTTCTTTTTGCCAACCATAGAAACCTTTCCTTTTCCTAGTTTTTTAATTATTTTTGAGAGGGAGCACGAGTGAGAGGGGCAGAGAAAGGGGGACAGAGGATCCAAAGCGGGCTCCATGCTGAGTGACAGTAGCGAGTTGGGTGTGGGGTTTGAACTCACGAACAAAGACATCATGACCTGAGCCAAAGTCAGATGCTCAATCAACTGAGCCACCCAGGCACCCCTTTCCTCCCTAATTTTTAAAAGTAATAGATATTCTTTTCTAAAACTCAAAGCATACAGATAATTAGCAAAAGGAAAATAAACATTATCCCATTAGGCAGAAGTAGACTGCTACATATGGGTATGTTTTTTCCAGAATTTCTCTCTGATTATTCTTGACACAGCATCCAGCGTGATCTTTTAAAATGCAAATCATTTCCTATCATTCCTCTGCTTAACACTCTCCAAAGGTTTCCAGCACATGGAATAAATTCCACATTGCTTACTCTGCCCTTCAACGTCCCATGTTACTTGGCTCTTCCTCTCTCTCCGACCATGTATTTTTCTACCAGCCCCACCCCCACCCTCCATCTGTATCAATCTCTCTGCCCCTCTACCTCTTTTGCAAATCTGTAAATCTCTTTTCTGATTTGGCTCACCCTCTGTCCAGGGAATGTTCTCCCCAAACTGCCATTAACCCCAGTTCATACGCCACAATTCAACTGTGTTGTGTTTTGTTTTGTTTGTTTTGTTTTAGAGTGGCCTCTCTTGATAATTTACCTAAAATAATCCACACTTGCTTGACCCTGACTCTTTCCCCTTATCGCCTGCTTTGATTTTCCTCATTACTCCCTGCATTCACATGACATGGTTACTTTACCTGGATATTTGTCACAGAACAGGTCATCAATATGTATTTTTTAAATGGTTGAATAAATGCATATACTAACTAGGATAATTTTATTAATAAAAGTAAGATCATTCCACACATACTGCCTGCCACCCTTCTTCAACACCTAACCATGGAATCATAAACAGTTTCCTATGTCTATAAAAATGAAATGCATTATTTTAAGGCCCACATAATACTCCTTGGTAGGGGTGCATCTTATTTAACCAATCCCTCAGTGTTAGAAATTTTTCTTTTTTGTTGTTGGTTGGTTGACGGTTTGCTATTAGGAAAGACGCTTATATCAACACCCTTGCACATATATCTTTGCAAATATATTTAATTATTTGCCGAGGGAAAATTCCAAGAAGTGGAGTTTCTGAGTCCCGAGGTAAAAAAAAAAAAAAAATGTTCAGCACTTGTGATACATAAATTGTCAAGTTGTCCTTTGGAAAAACTGTACTAACACGGTTTCTCACCATAAGTGCCCATTTCTCTGCAGGGCTGTATCAACCAGATTAGAATTTTTGACGATTTTAGTGAAGTATTTAGAGAAGATAAGCATTTACTTATCTTTTGGGGGTATAGAAACACATTCTTAGCTAGCTAGTGAACGCAGCCTACTGTCAGTCTTCATATTCCATGTTGACTATCTATAGAATAGACCTAAAATAGTAGAATAGCAACAATGACAACAAAGTCTCAATTTGTCCTTAAAGAAATCTAACCAGGAGGGCTATAACAAGTGAGGAGAGAATAATGAGGTCAAACAGTGAAGGCTCTACACCAATACAAAAGAAGAACAACAAAAAAATCTGCATTCCTTAGTGTAATTTGATATTTCTTTAAAAAAAAATTTTTTTAACGTTTATTTATTTTTGAGACGGATAGACACAGAGCATGAACGGGGGAGGGGCAGAGAGAGAGGGAGACACAAAACCCGAAGCAGGCTCCAGGCTCGGAGCTGTCAGCACAGAGCCCGATGCAGGGCTCGAACTCACGAACCATGAGATCATGACCTGAGCCGAAGTCAGATGCTTAACCGACTGAGCCACCTAGGCGCACCTTATAATTTGATATTTCTTGGAAGTCCCTGAAAAATGGGATGTCTTTACTACACACGTACACCTTAGGCTTAGCAAACTCAGATGGAGAACCTTGCTATTTCAGAATAAAATAGGCATTTATGTTGGTCCCTTTGAAATTTGGCTTCCCTGTGGTCACCGTTGCTGTCTGATCCTTTTACTTTCATGGTAACAGAACGGGGGCGCTGGATGTGGTTGTGGAGAAGAACTCCAAAATGTCTCTGTATTTTAAATCAAAGTGAAAATCAGAATAAAAAAGATATATATGCAACTTTTAAGCCACATGCACATGTATAGATCTTTTAAGTGCTAGCTCTCTGTGTTCTTCCAATAGAAATGGCTCACTGGAGGAATATATTTGTATACAAGTATTTTCCCAATTTGGAGAAGTACTTTGCGAGATTATTATTAAATTCTATAATACAGTTTTTGCTAAAATTGCTACAGATTTACCATAATAAAATAATGTCAGTTAAGTACATTTTCCTCTTTTTGTATGTAAAGTAACCACTTTTACTGTTATTGATACATTAACATATCACTTTTGGTTGATTCCACTTTGCAACTGATCCCAAATATTAAATTATTCCCAGAAAATTCTTGGCATCAAGTCCCTTTGCAAAGCTAGGGCTTGCGATCTTGGCAGTAATGGGAAAGTTGTACGCCGATTGTAAGGTCCTTCATTTTAATCTTGCTCCCACTAGAGAAGATTGATATAAATAAAATTTAAATAGAAAACACATTTCAGATGCCAACAGTGAAAAAGACTTTGTCAGCCTAATGAAAAGGTATCAATTTTCTCTACTTTATTCAATAAATTGTGAGTCATTTTCTAAATGGATTAGATTAAAGGAAAGTTCAAACTCCCAGGGAGATGCTCTTGGCAATGATGGAGACTTCAGACAAGGGAAAAGGGACAGGGCACATAAAACCTCTTAGGTCTCTTCAGATCTATAAAAATTGATAGCAAGTAGGAGAGAGGTGTCTCTAACCCTGAACTCACCTATTGCCTTAGAAGCCAAATCATGGGGAATTGAACAAGACACGTTGTTTCTCTTATTTTATTAGGATGTCATGGGTGGTTGAGTAAATTACAACTGAGAACATGGAAACCTTGGGAGGGGTGAGTCCTGGATGAAAAGCCTGTGGCTCTCCATGCTTTCTCTGCCTGTCTCATAGATGTATGCTAAAGTAAGAGAACAATATGCTCTAATGCGATTATGCTCATGCAGTCTCTGTGGGAGACTCTGAATGCCTTCAGGTGTATTATAATTAATTTAACTTCAGAAAACATAACCTACCTTTCATGTGAGGATGAAATGTGTAAACTTTGATCATAGAACACTCTCGGATCTAATGTGATTCGTGTGTACGTGTTTGAAATGGCAAAATAATTTGATAACTGAATATTTTTGTAATTGAGAAGAACTGCCCCAAACCTCTTTAGCATGTGCATTCATTTGCCAACCCCTTGAGAACTGGGAAATAAGAATCAATGTTTTATTTTCCTCTACAGATACCACACAACTAGCATGGTTATTTGTGTGGAATTGTCTGAATGGTTTGGAAGAATTCAACTTTCCTTATCAGAAAATATTTATAGGCTGTCTACTCTATGCTTAGCACCACTTGATATAGGCAGTCTGAGTGACACAAAAGCAAACCAGAGCTGTCACATATGAGTTTTAAAGTAGAAGAGGAAATAAGAAATCTTAAGGTCCCGATTCCTAAACATTTAGTTCCAGTAATACCAAACACTTTGAAGCTGTGACCGAGATGGCAGAATGCGAAGACCTGGAACTCACCTCCTTCCACGGGCACACCAAATCTAAACCTACATATGCTGCAATTCCTCCTGAAGAAGAATCGAGGGCTGACGGAATAGCTTTTGCACGCAAACAATAGAGGCACCACATAGAGGAGGGCAGGATAGATAGAGACATGGTAATGATGGGAATCCCACTCCCACTATGATGATCTAAGCTAGGAAAGGATATCACTGAGAAGCCAGTGCACTGACTGGCCTGCCCTGGGACACAATGGAAAAAAATATAGTTTCAAAGGCAGCTGGACTATAGGTGAAGGCAATCCATTTATTAGCCTTAGCCTTAGACAAAGGTGGGGAACTGCTAGAACTCTCTCTGGAGGGGGAGGCACTGGCAAACTCCACTTTCTACGTTTCCCCTCTGCCTTGATAGCATGGGTCTTGGTACCCTAGCCAGCCTTCCAAGGCAAACCAGAGAGCCCCAAGTCCCCAGCTCACCCCAGCTCCAGCCATTCTACCAAGGTGCCACTGGCATGGAAAGCCCTCGGAATCTCCTGCAAATGTCCCACCAAAGTTGCTCTGTTGTATCCTGTCCCAGGACCCATTTTGACACCCACAGGAGCTTCAGCCACCCACCAGGGTGGCCCTGGTGTGGTGCACCTTGGGACTTCCCTGGCCCACACCTGCTCCAGCTCCAGGAGGTCTGTCAAAGCTGTCAGCACATGAAATCTACATAGTGAAGGTTCCTACATGAGGCCACTCCTTCAAGACAGGGAGAGGTAGTTGTTCCACGTAACTAAGAGAAACAAATAGAAGTCAAACAAAATGAGGAGACAGAGAAGTATGTTTCAAGTGAAAGAACAAGATAAAACTCCAGAAGAAAACCATAATGAATCAGAAGTAATTTACCTGATAGAGAATTCAAAGTCAGGGTCATAAGGATGCTCACTGAACTCACCCAAGAGTGGGGAACACAATGAGAACTTCAATAAAGAGTTAAATAATATGAGAAAACCAGTCAGAGTTGAAGAATATTGTCAGTGAAATAAAAAGAAATATATATATATGTATATATATATATATATATACACACATATGTATACATATGTGTGTGTGTGTGTGTGTGTGTGTGTGTGTGTGTATATATGCTAGAGAGAATCAACAAGAGATTAGATGATACAGAAGAATGGATCAACAATCTGGAAGACAAGGTAAGAAAAAATCATCCAATCAGAACAGCAAAAAGATAAAAAGAGTTTTGAAAAATGAAGTTAGTTTAAGGGACCCCTGAGACAACATCAAGGGTATTATCATCCACTTTTTAGGGCTCTCAGATGAAAAGAAAAAGAGAAAGGGGCAGAAACCTTATTTTAAGAAATAATGGCTGAAATTTGTCTGACTTGGGGAAGGAAACAGACATCCAGGTCCAGAAAATACAGAGTCTCAAACAAGAAAATCTAAATAGATCCATATCAAGACACATTATAATAAAAATGGCAAAATTTAAAGATAAAGAAAGAATCTTAAAGGCAGCAAAAGTAAAACAAATAGTCGCATATAAGGGAAATCCCATAAGACTACCAGCAGAATTTTCAGCAGAAATTTTGCGGTCCAGAAGGGACCGGCATGGTATATTTAAAGTACTGAAAAGGAAAAACTTACAACCAAGAATACACTACCCGGCAAAGTTATCATTCAAAATTAAAGGAGAGACAAAGAGTTCCCCAGACAAGTAAAAACTAAAGTTCATCACTAAACCAGACTTACATGTTAAAGGGTCTTCTTTAAGCAGAAACGACAATTCACTAAAAATAAGAAAACATCAAAGAAAAAAAATCTTACTAATACAGGCAGATATATAGTAAAGGTACTGAGTCAGCTACTTAAAAAGTTGGGATAAAGGTTAAAATACAAAATTTGCTACACCCGCATGTAGTTATATTGTGGTTTTACAACGTGTTTAAACTTAAGCAACTATCAGTTTAAAATAGACTGCTATATACATACAGGTCAATATATATGAACCTCAGGTAACCACAATCAAAACCCTACACTAGCTACACAGGTAATAAAAAGAAATGAATACAAACACAAAACTAAAGAAAAATACCAAATCACAAGGGAAGAGACCAAGAAAAGAAGAAAGGAACAGATAAAAACTACAAAGACAGCCAGAAAACAATATTAATAAAATAACCGTAAGTATATACCTATCAATAATTACTTTAAAAATAAATGGACTAAATGCTCCAATCAAAAAACATATGGTGACTGAATGAATAAAAAAAAAAAGGCTAATTTATATGCTGTCTACAAGAGACTTACTTTAGATCTAAAGACACACACAGATTGATAGTGAAAGGATGGAAAATTATATCCTATACAAATGAAAACAAAAAGCCAGCCTGAGTAGCACTATTGACATCAGAAAAATAGACTTTAAAACAAAGACTGTAACAAAAGACAAAGAAAGGCATTACAAAACGGTAAAGAGGTCAATTCATGAAAAAGATGTAACATGTGTAAATATTTATATAACCAACACAGGAGCACCTAAATATATAAAGCAAGTATGAGCAGACATAAGGGGGCAAATTGATAGTAATACAATAATAGTGGAGACTTTAACAACCCACTCACATGAATGGATACATCATCCAGACAGAAAATAAATAAGGAAACATTGGCCTTAAAAAACACATGAGACCAGATGGACTTGATAGATATATATAGAATGTTCTATCCCCAAACTGCAGAATACACATTCTTCTCAAATGCACATGGAAGATTCTACAAGACAGATCATGTTAGGCCACAAAACAAGTCTCAACTTCAAAAAATTAAAATAATATCCAGTGTAATTTCTGATCGTGACAGTACGAAACTGGAAATCAACTATAAGAAGAATGATGGAAAAAACACAATCACATGGAGACTAAACAACATGTTACTGAACAACCAATGGGTTATTGAAGAAGTCAAAGAGGAGATAAAAAATTACCTTGAAATAAATGACAATGGAACCACAGCTTTCCAAAATGTGTGGGATGCAGCAAAAAAGGGAAAATACTAAAAGGGAAATTCAAAGCAATATAGGTCCACATCAAGAATAAGAGAAATCCCAAGTAAACAATCTAAATTTACACATATAGGAACTAGAAAAAGAACAAACAAAAGTCAAAGTAAGAGGAAGGAAATAATAAAGATCAGAACAGAAATTAAAATAAATAGAGAAAAAAAGCAATAGAGAAGATTAATGGAACTAAAAGCTGGTTCTGAAAAGTTAACAAAATAAGTAAACCTCTACTCTGACTCATCAGGAAAAAAAGAGAAGGCCTAAATTAATAAAATCAGAAATGATGAGGAGTAGTTACAACTGATACCACAGAAATACAAAGGATTATAGGAGATTGTTATGAAAAATTATAAGCCAACACACTGGAAAACCTCAAAAAAGGAATGTTTCTAGAAACACACAAGCCAAAACTGAATGATGAAGAAAAAGATATTTGAATAGACAGATTACAAATAATGAAACCGAATCAGTAATTTTAAAACTCCCCCAAAACAAATGTCCAGGACCAGATGGTTCACAGGTAAATTCTACTAAACAGTTGCATAAAAGTCACTACTGATTCTTCTCAAATTATCCTCCCCAAAAAATTAAAGAGGAAGGAATACTTCCAAACTCTTTTTATGAAGCCAGTGTTAGCCTGATATCACAACCAGACAAAGAAACACACACAAAAGAAAATCATAGGCCACTATGCAGCGGATACAAAATTCCTCAACAAAATAGTATCAAGCCAAATTTAATAATAAATGAAAAGGATCATACAACATGACCAAGTGGGATTTATTCCAGGGATGTAAATATGGCTCCATCAACATGATACACTCTATTAACAAAATAAAGGATAACAATCATTTAATCATCTCAACAGATGCAGGAAAAACTATTTAACAAAATTCAACGTCCATTTGTGGTAAAAACTCTCAAGGAAGTGGGTATAGAAGGAATGTACCTCAACATAACAAAGACCATAGCTGTGATAAACTCACAGCTAACTTCATAGTCAATTGTGAAAAGCCAAAATCTTTTTCTTTAAGACTGGGAATAAGACAAGGAGGCCCAACCTAGCCACGTGTATTCAACATAGTACTGGAAGTCCTAGACAGAGAAACTAGGCAAGAAAAAGACATAAAAGTCCCCAAATTGGGGGGGGGGGCGCCTGGGTGGCTCAATTGGTTACGCATCTGACATTTGATTTCAGCTCAGGTCATAATCTCAGGGTTCCTGAGAATAAATCCCATATCAGACTCCATGCTAACAAGTAACAGCGCAGAGCCTGCTTGGGATTCTCTCTTTTCCTCTCTCTTTGCCCCTCTCCCACTTGTGCACGTGTGCTCTCTCTCTCTCTCTCAAAAATAAATAAACTTTAAAAAAATGTTACCAAATTAGAAAGGAAGAAGTAAAACTGTTACTATTTGCAGATGACATAACCCTTTATATAGAAAGCCCAAGATTCTACCAACAATCTACTAGTACTAATAAATGAATTCAGTAAAGTAACAAGATACAAAATTGACATACATATACCAGTTGTGTCTCCATACACTAACAAATAGGTATCAGAAAGAAAAATTAAGAAAAAAAATCTTATTTACAATTGCATCAAAAAGAATAAAATACCTTGGAATACACGTAACCAAGGACGTATGAGACCTGTTCTCTGAAAACTCTAAGATACTGATGAAAGAAATTGAAAGCAACACAAATAAATGGAAAGACAGACTGTGGTCATGGATGGGAAGAATTAATATTGTCAAAAGGTCCATACTAACCAAAGCATTCTGTAGGTTTAATGCTATCCCCAACAAAAAACCAATAGCATTTTTCTCAGATCTATAACAAAGAATCCTAAAATTTGTATGGAACCACAGAAGACCCAGAATAGCCAAAGTCATCTTGAGGAAGAAGAACAAAACTTGAGGTATCATGCTCCCTTCAAATTATACTACAAAGCTGCAGTAATCAAAACAGTATGGTACAGCATGTAAACAGATACATAGGTCTGAGAACCCATATATAAACTCATGAATATATGGTCACTTAATCTATGATAAAGGATGCTAGATTATACAATGCAGAAAAGGCAGTCTCTTAAAAAAAATGGTGGTGAGAAAACTGGACAGCTACATGAAAAAGAATGAAACTGGAACACTATCTTATACCATACATAAAAAAATTCAAAAAGGGGGGCACCTGGGTGACTCAGCCGGTTAAGCGTCCGACTTCGGCTCAGGTCATGATCTCATAGTTTGTGGGTTCGAGCCCTGCACTGGGTTTTGTGCTGACAGCTCAGAGCCTGGAATATGTTTCAGGTTCTGTGTCTCCCTCTCTCTCTGTCCCTCCTGTGCTTGCACTCTGTCTTTCTTTCAAAAATAAATAAACATTAAAAATAATTCGAAAGGGTTTAGAGCCTTTTGAACATACGCCCTAAAACCATAAAAATCCTGGAAGATAACAGGCAGTAAGTGCTTTGATAGGATTCTGAGCAATAATTTTTTTGGATCAGTCATCTCAGGCAAGGGCAATTGAAAGCTAAAATAAACAAATGGGACTACATTGAACTAAAAAACTTCCATATAGCAAAGAAAACCATCAGCAAAAAGGTAATGTACTGAATGGGGGTTAATATTTGCAAATTATGCATCTAATAAGGAGTTAGTATCCAAAATACATAAAAAAACTTATATAACTTAATATCAACCCCCCCCCAACAAACAACCAATTAAAAAATGGGTAGAAGGCTTGAATAGACATTTTTCCAAAGAAGACTACAGATGGCCAATAAGCACAGGAAAAGATGCTCAACATTATTAATCTTCAGGGAAATGCAAATGAAAACCTCAATGAGAAATCACCTCACACAAGTAAGAATGGCCAGTCTCCAAAGATAAGAAACAACAAGCTCTGGCAAGGATGTAGAGAAAAAGTACCCTAGTGCACTGCTGGTGGGAATATAAATTGGTGCAGTGACTGTGAAAACAGTATGGAGATTCGTCAAAAAATTAAAAATGAGAACTACCATATAATTCAGCAATTCTACTTCTGGGTGTTTATCCACACACACACATACATACACACACACACACACACACACACACACACACACACACACCAGAAAAGAAAGAAAAGAAAACACTGATCTCAGGAAATGTATGCACCCCCATGTTTATTGCAGCATTCTTTATAATAACAAAGATATAAAAGCAACTTAAATGTTCACTGATGGATAAGTGAATAAAGATGTGGTATATATACTATGGAATATTAGTCATAACAAAGAATGAAATCTTGCCATTGACAATTCCATGGATGGACAGGGAGGGTACTATGCTAAGGGAAATAAGTCAGGTAGAGAAAGACAAATACTACATGATTTCACTTAAATCTAAAATCTAAACCAAACAAAAACACAAGACAGAAACAGACACCTAGATACAGGAAACACACAGCTGGTTACCAGCGGGAAAGAGATGGGCGGGTGGCAAAATGGGTAAAGGGAATTGAGTGGTACAAGCTTCCAGTTGTACAACAAATAAGTCAGGTAATGTACAGCATAGGAAATATAGTCAATAATATTGTCACAACTTTGTATGGTGACAGATGATAACTAGACTTAATTATGGGGATCATTTTATAATGTATGAAAATATTGAATCACTATAATGTACACTTGAATCTAATAGGATACTGTATGTCAGTAATACTTTGATAAAAAATCAGACACATTTTTTAAACAATCAGAATAAGCTTTTAGGAAATGCTAACATACATGGGAAAAGAAAGCTCACTATACTGGCATTTCACAATTAAAAACAATTTTTTTAATGTTTATTTATTTTGAGGGAGAGAGAGAGACACAGAGCATGAGTGGGGGAGGGACAGAGAGAGAGGGAGACACAGAATGTGAAGCAGGCTCCAGGCTCTGAGCTGTCAGCACAGAGCCGGTTGCAGGGCTCGAACTCACGAGCTGCAAGATCATGACCTGAAGTCAGACACTTAACCAACTGAGCCATCCAGGTGCCCTGGCACTTCGCAATGTTTTTTTAAAAAAAATTATCTATTTCTTTAACGAAAGAAAGAGGGAGAGAGACAGAGCATGAGCGGGGGGAGGGGAAGAGAGAGAGAATCCCAAACAGGCTCCTCACTGCCAGGGCAGAGGCTGGCATAGGGCTCAAACTCAAAAACGTGAGATCATTACCTGAGCCAAAACTGTTTGACACTTAGACTGAACTCAGGAGCCCCAACACTTTGCAACTGATTTACTTCATGTTAATGACAGCATCAGGAAAGCTAGAAAATCAAAGGAAACCAGTAACGTAAATATAACAATGTTTCAGATGCAGCCATTTGCAAAAAGTTCAGAATTCTAGTTTGTGCCTTGAGGCACCTATCTTCTCCTTTTGTGATTTAAAAATCTGTAAGTTTAGCTAAATTGGAAGCGGGATGCATTGTAAACCCAAAGTTCACTCTGAGGGCTGAGCATCTGTGAAGAAGGTGGAGATGGTTGCACTGGCTGTGCTAGGGACTTAGTCATGCGGATTCATTTTTAATTTTTCTATTTAGCATCTCTTTATGTCAGGTGATACTAATACCCTCTCTCCTGATCACAGCAATGGCCACAGAATCTTTCTCTCTGTCCAGAGCTTTGCAATGTGATGTTGCCTCTCCTCCCTTCCAGAAGTGGAGTCTGGCGGGGGTGGGGGGGGGCTGGGGGGGGTGGTGGATGGGTGAAATAGGTGATGGGGATTAAGGAGCGCACTTGAGATGAGCACTGGGTATTGTAGGGAAGTGTGGAATCACTATATTCTACACTGGAAACTAATATAACACTGTATACTAATTAACTGGAATTGGAATTAAAACTTAAAAAAAAAATGGAGTCTATTTCTTCAGTCCTTCTATCCGGGTTTGGTCATTTGATTTGTTTGGCCAATTAGAAATTAGCCAACATGGCACAGGAAGAGGCTGAAAGCTCTTATGTCTGGGTTTGCTGCTCTTTGTAACCCCCTGCTGACCATGATGAAAGGTAGACTATTCCACCTGAGGCCTTCCTGGATTAACTAGCCTACTAACCAGCAGATGTAGGAATGAGATCATCCTTGACTCTAGCTCCACAAAGTCACTGCTGGCCTGTCCTCAATCCTCCCGCTTGCTGTCTTGAACACTTATCGTGACAGCTGTAACTTCAGTAGCTATCACAGCAGGAAACTACTCCTGGTATTGACGTCACCAGTGAACGAACACCACTAGCCAATACCTCTGGATTTCTTGTCATACAAGAAAAAGCAATTCATATTATTCAAGCTACTCCAACTGGGCATCTGGTACTTGCTTCCTAACACAATCCTAAGTAACAGTGAAGGTATTCAATAAATACTTGTGGACTAACTGAATGAATGGATAGATGAATGAATGAACGAATGCAGTAGTGTCTTTGCACCAGACCAGAACATTGCCATTTCTAGCCCCAGGTACTAGATATTCACAACAGCTGAAGAACAATTTCCTTTTTGGCATTAAAATTCAGTAATTCAATTGACCTATAGACAATCCTGAGAGTGGCTTTCGGTCCTCATTATGTGTCTCCCTATTCTGCATGTACAATCACATCATCCTTCACCACGCACCAGATGCAGAAGATAGAGAGCTGGCATAGCTCTATGTAAATGAGGCATTTTCCCAGAGCACTTCAGTGTCAGTGGCAATGTTGAGCTTTCTTAATTACAATCCAGATACGCTCACGATGGAGTCACACGAACTATTATGGTCCAGAGAAGCCGCATTCAATTTTACTAAACTATTAAGATTCATTTACATGTCTCTGGTACTATCTGGGCGAGAAGAAGAGAGCATTTAGAGATTGCTCTCTTGGTAAAATTTTCTTCCGAAGCTTGCTGTAGCACAAGAAAGAAATTGGAAAAGGGCTGAAAATCAGCCCTCAAAAAAAAAGGGGGGGGGAATAGCAACTAAAGAAACTCCTAGTATTTATTTGTTGGTTTAAAATCATTTTCTGTCTTAGCTGTAGCAGACTGAAATCTATCTCTACCTGAATCTGAGCCCTGGGAACAGGGTCTGAAAATATTTTTGAATTGATATGATTTTGGGAGAAGACAGGTCTGAAGAAATTTTTTTTTCTTATTTTATGCTCTGAGTTTTTTTAAGTTGGCTCTAACCCAAGTGCCAAGCTCAAAAAACCATTTTTATTTCACTTTCTGAGATGACAACGTTTCTTAAAGAAAAAAACCATCACCAGTGCAACATGGATTAACATGAAATTCTGAGTAAAGGCATACTGCTTTGTATTATAGAATTTTTTCCATAATACACACACAGCCTGATATGAATTTATTTCTGAGATGTTTCAGGCTACGGAATGTAGCTGATCCAAAACTATAAGGCAATCATCAGTAATCTTCTAATTAGCCCCTTTCTAGATTGTAATTTAGACCAAGAAGCTCAACAGCTTGAAAAATATAGACACACGTGTCACCTTCTACTATTTGGGAGTTCAAGACAAATTACTGATATTCAAAATCAAATATAGCCTTATTTATATTCATTGCAAAAGTTGTCATCATGTAAAGAACCAAGGAGCAGGCCCCATGGAAAAAGAAAAATTAATCTGAATCCAGTATTGTTCTTGTCTGTTATTTTGGCCTCTCCAATAATAATTCCATTTCCCCCACTGAGTTAACCCATTGAGTTTACCTTGAGAGAAACAAGCTTCTCTCATTCTCTTAATTCATATGGTCATGGGTCCTAGTCCCAACCTCTGCATATTCCTTCCCCTGTGCCTCAGTGATTGGTTCAGATGTAAACGAAACTACCCCATGACTTGGTTCTGAACCTTTGATGGGCTCTTAAAGAATGTCTCTTTCCCACGAGTTTGCTAACCCCGTAAATAAAAAATCTGGTGTCCAGGACCCCACATAAAATAGTCCTGTTTGAGAACAAAGACAAAACACAGGAAATCACAGCTAAGAGTTAGTGACCAAGAGACCGAGTCTTGAGCCCTACTGGATGGTCTGAGTCCAGATGTGCCTCATTTGGCATTTGGACTTTTCAATAGCAAGCCACGGAATTTCTTGTTTTGCTCGGTCAGTTTGGTGCGTTTGTAACTAACAAATGGAACAAACCAGATTAATATAAATAGTACCTGGTTTGATGCAAATGGTGATAATATTGTGAATTATACTGAAAAGCTTATCATCTGAAATAAACTAAAAACAATCTAGTACCCATATCCACACAGACTTATACCTGTTACATAAATTTCTTGAGCAGCAAAGTCATTGAAGTGTGACTGTTAAAAGTGAAATCTTTGAAGTCTGATTCCCTTGCTTTAAATCCTGGCTCTATTGTATGATGTTGGGAAAGGCATTAACTTCTTTCTGCCTCGGTTTTTTTTTTTTTTTGAATATCTGAGATGGAGATAATAATAGGACTTAAATTAAAAGATTGTAGAATTGAAAGGATCAATACACATAAAACCCCAGATCAATGCCCAATACAAACCTTAGCTTTTAATTACTATTATACAAGAAAGCATCAGCTGAGCTCATCCGGATGCAAGTCTATTAAACATAAATGTACTGAATTTCTGTACTATGTTGGGGCTAAGGACAAACTGAATAAATTTCAGTCCACATATACCCTAAGCCTAAGGAGCTTTCGGTTTAATAAAATATCATTTAATCAATCAATGTGGTCAGTGGGTTGATAAAATAAATAACACTTTGAAATCATAACACATATTGAGCACCAGGCACTGAGCTCATTGAATTGTATTGATTCTATAATTTAATCCTTTTAAAAATTCTGGAACGTGAGCACCATTATTAGCCCATTTTAGGGAGGAGGAAATTGAAGCAAAGGGAGGTTACATAACTTGTCCATGCTCGCACCGCTAGTAAGAGGCAGAAGTGTGAATCAGCCCAAGCCACCTTTTCCAGAGCCGATTAAAGGTCAGAGAAATGATGTCAGAGATAAGTGCTCAAGGATGAATAGTGATTTGCAAAATAGCAAAGTGGAGAAGCATCACCTGAGTGGAGGTAATGCTGTGCACAACCCAGACGTGTGAGTTAGAAAATTGTATTCCCAGAACTATTAGTGAGCGGATCAGCATTTGTGGACCACTAGTGCATGTTTACGAGTGAGTGAGGGCAGGTGAGGCTGGATGTACTTTAGGTATTGTGAAATATGATCACGGTCTTCTTAATTAACTAGACAAATGCAACTGATGTGACAAATCAAAGATACCATGACGATAATGGAAACCATCACTTTTGGTCCAGCGCCAGCTCTGTCCTCTCAGGTGATACCGTTTCTCTGTCAGACGGATTTCTCCTCTTGTGCCACAGTTGTGCATTTGGAAGGTGCAATTTAGTAGGTGGTTCTAGGCATGAATTAATTCATTTGACAGAAGCAAGCAGTGTGGCCTCCCTGAATGTTTCCTTCTGTTCAGATCTCCATCAGAGGTAACCTAGAAGATCCTTGTATCTCTCCTCGGATCGCAGGCTTCCACAGCGTTCCCTGCACCCAGGCTGCAAGACCAACTTGGGACGCTTGGCCTATAAACAAGGAGCCAGGGCAACAGAAGCTGTACAAAGAGCTTCACCTGAGTTTTAGGCCACAGAGTGTCACTTCTAGAAATAGCTTCTTTTACTTAAACAAATTTATACAAAAAGGGAACTTTATTTCCTTGTTATAAATGGAAAATGGGTGTTTGCTGTAAGGTCTAAATAAAAAACAATACAAAATAAGGTTACTAAATCTAGTTAGATACTGTTGTCCTAAGGTGAAGTCCTCAATTTGTTTTTAAAAATTGGCAATGAGTGGGGCGCCTGGGTGGCGCAGTCGGTTAAGCGTCCGACTTCAGCCAGGTCACGATCTCGCGGTCCGTGAGTTCGAGCCCCGCGTCGGGCTCTGGGCTGATGGCTCAGAGCCTGGAGCCTGTTTCCGATTCTGTGTCTCCCTCTCTCTCTGCCCCTCCCCCGTTCATGCTCTGTCTCTCTCTGTCCCAAAAATAAATAAACGTTGAAAAAAAAATTAAAAAAAAAATTGGCAATGAGTAAATTTTAGAGAGACGTTAAAGACAGGATAGTACCAAACTGAGATCTTCTCTTTAAAGGTGTAAAACACAATAAAACGACCTCTCTCTCTCGTTACGGCTCTCTTGATCTTTTTGCTCACCTCATGGAGAATGGGAGGAGGTAGCATGAACTAGTTCTATCCTTAATTGTCACACAATATCCCGATTGCTTTCAACCCAAGAGCACTTTTAATTGAGATCAAATCCAAGAACTAGACACATTAATTGAAGAGATAAATAAATGGGGCTGTAAAATACGAAAACAGCTGCAACCTAAGTACTTAAGATTTTTGGTTGGCGTTCACACTAAAAAAAAAAAAAAAAGTATAATCCAAGGCTGACATTTCTTGAAGGACAGTTCAGTTTTAGCTGTGTCTTCATGAGGAAAAGCACCAGACTGAGAAGTCATCGGTCTGGTATTTTAAGACACATTTAATCACTGAATTTGGAAGACAGTTTCCAGGACCTGAATGTCCAGGAAAAAATATTAAGCAATCAAGTTTTATCAGTGATGACCAATAAAAGAGAAAAGGTAAATTCAGCCCTAAATTTCGTTATTAAGACGGGTTGAGCCGCCTCCCACATTCCTTAAAACACCAATGGCCTTGAATGCTCAGGATTGTGAGAGAGATGCATTCTGAAGATAAAATAGGAGAAAGATGAACAGAGACCAGACTGTATCTGCTTGTATTGATCAAGGTGAACACTGTGAAATGGATTTGGGGAACTGATGGCCAGCACAGCCTGTAAACAATGCCTAGTTTCTGCACACTTCAAACTCCCTAGGCTACTACATTCCATGCCACTGTCAAAGGGGATGTTCGTTTCAAGAGAAGCTCACGGCTACAGTTGAGGATGTTTATCTAGGAAAGAAAAATAAGGGGACAACATTTTTGAACAAACCTCAAGTACTTTATGTACAGTACTTCATTAATGCTCACAGCAAACCCTAGGATGGCTATTATTATCCACGTTTTATAGATAAGGAAGGTAAGGTTCAGATTTTAAATAATTAGCCCAAGCTAATTAGTGGCTGAGTGAGGATAAAACTGGAGCTTTTATGAGCCTGATGTATTTTTTTTTGGCATATTTTTTCCCCCCACAAAGCTGTTGGAATCACAGATTTGGTGATGCCAAGATCAATTTGTAACGTAGCTTGTTGTTTCTATGTACCTAGCATCTGCTTCCTTGTCTTCTGGCAAAAATACCCTAATTTTCCTTTGGGGAACTACTCTTGTCACAATGTCAGTCGGATGCTTTGGATGGAGGTGGAGGGGTCCATCCCTTGGCAACAGAGAGGGCATATGACTAGGCTCATCCAATCAGATCATTCCATATGCATGTAGCTTAATGATTGCAGGAAAAAAATAGCCACTCCTCTTATTGAAAAGTAAAGTATCGTTTCCCTCCTGCTGAAACTGAGTTGGCCTGAGTAACTTGCTTGACCAACAGAAAGCAGCAGAAGTGTATTCTAGGATTTCTTAAGTGAGGTCATAAAAAGCCTTGTAGCTTCCACCCATGCTTCTTGGAATCCTCTCTCTGTAAATGCTTGTTAGAAGTTCAGCTACCCTGAGATTACCATGCTGAAAAGAATGTAGATAAGCTGAGTCCATCCTTCCAGTCATCCACTTCAAGCCTGTAAATGAGCCATTTTTGACTTTCTGATCAGCCCAGCTCAGTCACCAACTAAACACCATGGGGTGACTTCTGGTTATGTCATGTGGGACAGAAGAATCAACCTACAGACACGTATCCAAATCACTGACGAAAAAAAGAGTAACATGTAATTAAATGATTACTATTTTAAGCCACTTCGTTTGGGGGTAATTATGCAGCAGCTAAAAATGAAAACAATCTCTTCGGCCACAGTGATTAGTTCAAAGATGAGCTTGTGACCTGAGTCAATCAGTGATATTCATTACAGGAGTTTGGCTAATACAATTGGGAAAAAGATGCTTTCTTTTCATTATCAGGTGATGGTCTTGTAAGATATGAAACTGGGGCTGCTGGTAGCATTTTTTTTTCTTTTATTACTAGAACAGAGCTTGTTTGAGATTGAGGTCAGTATAGAAGAAAACAGAAGGAAGATGGAGAGAGGGGTAGTGATATCTGAAAACAGTCATAGCACTGGCCTTTCATTTCATGGGAAAATAAAATTTTGTCCAAATTAGTTGAATTTTCTTCTCACCACTAAAGGAGAATTCAACTAAGAAAAGCTATACTAGGGGGAGAAAGGTGAACGAGAAGGAAAGATTTACAAACAATAAAATCAAGGATCCCTATACATGTATTTGTATACATGTGCATATTTTAAGTGAATATCAAAGGCAGTTTTAACAGTGAAGTCACACTAAAAGAAGGAGGAGGGATGGGGCACCTGGGTGGCGCAGTCGGTTAAGCGTCCGACTTCAGCCAGGTCACGATCTCGCGCTCCGTGAGTTCGAGCCCCGCGTCGGGCTCTGGGCTGATGGCTCAGAGCCTGGAGCCTGTTTCCGATTCTGTGTCTCCCTCTCTCTCTGCCCCTCCCCCATTCATGCTCTGTCTCTCTCTGTCCCAAAAATAAATAAATGTTGAAAAAAAAATTTAAAAAAAAAAGAAGGAGGAGGGGCAAACTGAAGATACGTCTAAAAATATTTTGCCAAACCCAAAGAGGAGGGCTCTCAGTCCAAAGACCATTTTGATCTTTCTAATTGTATGTCTAACAAAAGCTACTGGGAAAAATATAAACAAGCAGAATAGTGTCATGGTCAAAACCATTAGCTCATGTCTCAATGGGCAAGTTACTTTGATGGCTGGAGTTCCACCTTCCTTCTCTGTAAAATAGGAATAACACCTGTTTTATTCCTCATCTTAACAAGGTTTTTAATGAAAGGAGTTAGGGCTTTTACAGGCAATTTGAAATAGGCAAATAAAACCATGTTTAGGGCTCACAGTTGGGGGGACTTACTTGGCTGCACCTCTCTTTATGAAAGAGGCAATGATTTGTGTCAGCAGAAAAGATAGATACGACTCCTAAGGTTGACGCTAAGAGTCCAGGGCTGGTATTGTCAAATAGGGCAGACACCAGCTACACGTGACTATTTAAATTAAAATTAAATGCAATTAAAATTTAACTCCTTAATCACACTAGGTACATTTCAAGTATTTAATAACTATAGGTGGCTGTGGTTCCCCTACTGGACAGTGAAGAAGAGAACATTTCTCACTACATAAAGTTCTGTTGGATACCACTGCTCTAATATACCTGACATGCCATCTGCCCTGCATTATTAACCATCATCTGGCACAAGCCCGCCTACCCCTTCACCAGCAGTACCCACGCTACTCCTAAAGGAGTTAGCAGCTTTGCTCTCCACATCCCTTTCATGTTTTATGCTCACCACTCTGGAGGCACCTCCTGAGTGATGTACAGTGGAATGGAATTTAAGACTTGAGTTCTGATCTCATAGAGAACACTAGTGTAGATGAGAACTTTAGCCAATCATGTCATGTCATTAAATCTCAGATTCTCATCTGTAACGTGGGTATACCACTCACTTTACACAGTTGTTATTGAAATTACAGGAGAGAACACAGGTGCTTTGAAAAATGTACAAAGTTTAATACTGACAAAGCTCTCAGAAAGTTAAACTTTTTTTCTTAGGCACCTGTCAAGATTTTATAGTCAATAGTCAAGATCACAAGCTCTCACACCAAATAAAACACTCTTTTTTAATGTATTTGCTTTAAATTCCAGTTAAGTCAATTACTAGCTAATATGACCTTGGTCAAGTTTTTGACCCTTGGCCAACCATAGCGTTTTTTTTTTTCAAATGAAAGAACTCACTTAATAGCAATGTGCTAATTTAATGAGATCACAATTTTAGTATTGTATCTGGTACACAGATGGAATAAAAACTATTAGCTGACTCTTCTAGCCATGGACACCCTACAGGCCATTACATAGCCTTCAATAAATACACATGCATGATGGGTGGTTATAGGATTATATCTGTACTTTTGTGGGTGGGTAAAGAAAATCGTAGAGAGCTAATGACACTTGTATCTAATTTTTTAAAAGTATATTTTCTTAAGCTGGCTGCTCATAATTTCTCATGTTGATAAAATGGTCTCAACTTTGAAAAGTTAATGATATTTTCTTTAAAAAAAATTTTTTTTTCAACGTTTTTTATTTATTTTTGGGACAGAGAGAGACAGAGCATGAACAGGGGAGGGGCAGAGAGAGAGGGAGACACAGAATCGGAAACAGGCTCCAGGCTCTGAGCCATCAGCCCAGAGCCCGACGCGGGGCTCGAACCCACGGACCGCGAGATCGTGACCTGGCTGAAGTCGGACGCTTAACCGACTGAGCCACCCAGGCGCCCCAATGATATTTTCTAAAGAGTAAGTTTTTTTGGAAGTGCCTAAGTTCTATATTATGGGCAATAAATCTAAGTCTGCTAAGTGATGAGAGAAACAGAATGAAGTTTATAAAGACTGGTAGTCCTTCAGCGTATGAATTGGTTGAGAACTTTCACTGGGGAGTCAGTGAGGCTAAGGTTCTTGTAACTTTGATTACATTGGGTGACTTCTATAAACCTTGGTGCCTGCTGTCATCAGACAGGACAATCATAATTTTCCTATCTGGTAGCATTGATGGGATAAGTATGTAGTAAACAGTTAATACGGAGAGAAGTTAGAAGAGGGCCTGCCATCTATAAATTCAGCATGTGTTATTGATGATGGTGATGGCTGCCATCATCACTTGTATCACTCAGAGCCATTCCTGATATATAAGTGCTCAACTTAATATTGGATATCACTTATATATTTATTACTGTTTACTGTTACTCTACAATGATATATTGGTTTTAATTTGAGTAAGTAAGCTATGTTAAGAATTATAGCAAAGACAAAGGATTTCAACAAATTAAGTTTTTCTATGGTGACTAAGACCACCAGGAAAACGTTACAGGATTGTAAGGCTCGTGAATATTAATCTGAATTTAACTAATAGTATTCTTTTGCAATTTAAAAGTAGGTATTTCTTTTTACTGAGTAATTATGGATATTCCCCTTCTTAGCTTAAGTAAAGAATTCCTCAGAATCATTTTATAGCATGAAAAACTCGTGATATTTATCCAGCTCACACCCCATTCTCTCCATTCAATTAACTCAGGGTTTACTGTTTTGATATAAGAACAATTACTACCTTTTCTAGTGTATTTCTGAGTTCTAGAAGGAATAAGTTATTTCATCTTGTCTTCCCCTAGAAATATGTGATTAGCAACCTACCGAAGCTACAGAGATAATTATGTTAATAACATTTATGACAAATGCATTTGCTAACAGTATTATTTTCACATTTGTTTTCATACCCATTACTTCATGTTTAAATTCATCATAGCAAGAGGCTGAGCCTTATTTCCATATTTATTGCTACCCAGATATTTATACTATATGTTTATTTAAAAAAACAGCAATGGGTGTAATCTTCAATATGCAAAGCAAATGGAATAAGATTACAAAAGATCTAATGAGGTTTCTCCCCACCCCACCCCCACCCCTGCTTTCAGAAAATAGCTAACACAGTGTGGAGAGATAGGTATTTGCATTTGAGTCCTCTTAATATATGCCTGGAAAATCAGTACAATAGATACTTGACCTTCCTCTTGTTCTTCTGAATAAACAAGTCCATACTGAAATCAAAAGGTATAAAATCGTATGTATCATAATAAGCTGATTTACATCTGGGAGCAAATTTGTAACTTCTATTTACCTGATAGGCAAAGAAGAGTAATAACTTGCCTATTACTTCCCTTTACTCTTTTGCAGAACCCAATATATCTGTCACTTTCCTGCATTTTTATTTTTGTTTTATTCATTTTTTTCTCTATGCAAAATGTTACAGCGGAAAGAACAGTGAATTGAAAGTCAGAATTCCCTAGTGTACATCTGCACTGTGTCGTTAATGAACCATGTCACCTTGTTTGACTTCCTCAACTTTTGTGAGTCTCCATTTCTTTACCTTAAGAAGTATGTGAACTCTAGGGGCACTTGGGTGGCTTAGTCCTATTTTAGCTCAAACCTCGCTCCTGCTTCCCTCCCTCCCTCCCTCTCTCTCTCAAAAATAAACATTAAAAAAAAAGGATGTAAATTCTAAATTTTAAATGTAATATACATTTTGATAATATCCTAGGGACAGTTGGGAGCATAGTTGGCTGAGGGCTTTTGCCCTGACACAAAACTGGGAAATGTGATATTGGACCTCTTTGACCAGAGGTGGCTCTCTGAGTTAACAGATAAGCTATTCTTCATGAGAGAGGAGGGTTAAACTGTGCTTCCTCCTACAGCTCAAGGTGTAAGACTGGGAGTGACTTTTCACTTTAGGACCCATGAGTGGAAGGGAAAATATCAAAGAGGGCTATGTACGTATATATCTGTTTATTGCAGTGTGTATGGGTGGCGAGGGGAGGAGGTGATCACTTGATTGCCTGGCAGTCTACCAGTACTAGGCAAAGTGCTAACTAAGCACTGGGGATGCAAGGCTGGCCAAAGCACTGTTCGATCTTTTCCCTTGTTGCTCAGAAGGCAGTAGATGTGACAGTCAAGTCAATGGGCAATTGTGATTTTGGGTAACAAGTCTATTGTAGGGTAAGCAGTGGATATTAAGGCAGCACAGGTGAGAGATGCCAGACTCAGCCTCGGAGGGTAAATAAGGAAGATTTTTGTGAGCGATGCAAAACAGAAAAAGAAAGAGCACCAGAGGCAGAGGGATCAAATTTTGCAAATGCCTGAATACTACAGGAAGCATGAAATAAAAAGATGGGGACAGATCATTAAAAGTCTTGTAAGGCATGATAACGGCATTGGACTTTATCCTGACATAATGGGGACTCAAAGTTACATATAATGTGGGTCTTTCCCCCTTAAGTCCAGAAAGGGACTAGTTGTGGAGCCAGGTGCCTTGACAAAATGGTGTTGTTCCTTTCAGCCTCATTTTATCCTTCCTTTACAGATCCTATTTCCCTTTGGTTTATCCTCTGTCCTCTGCCTCCTCAGCAGTGTTCACATTCTGAGAACCTTCCTTTGCTTTTCCTCGTGTAGCTGTGTCATTCTCTGAAGAGGAATGAACCAGTAAATTACATGCACGTGGAAATGGCTGAAAAGGATGAGATGTGTCACCCTTTCATGGGGCTTTGGGTTTTAAAAACAATTAGGATGACAACAGTGATTTTTTAAAAAGTCTCCCATTTTTCATGATCTCTATTAGTCCTTGCCCATAAGCATATCTAAATTTTACATGATTTAAATTGAAATTTGGTTAATTCTTTGAATCCCTTTTTGTTCATATAAAACTAAGAACATACTCACTTTGTCTTGATAACGGCTTCACCCAGCAAAGAGTGGAATGTGGGGTTTCAAGAGACGGGGTTGCCAGGTACACCTGCCTAGGATCATGAAAAAAATCTGGCCAGTGTCCTTCAGTTAAATGTATAACTGTCTTTCTCTCTACCTTCCTGAAGGGTAGAGTGAATATGACATGAACTCTAGCAAGGCCACGTATATTGACAATGCTTGATTAACTTGTGTTCTTTCTTTTCACGTCGGACCACACGATACAGGCTTTCCCCAGACTCCTTGTGTAATTTGTTTGTGACAGTTAAACATAAGAGTGTATATAAGTCACCTAGGACCATGCCTAACACATACCAGATGTTCAATAAATAGTTCTTTTTGTATGAAGAGATTAACAGGAACACATCAATACCTAGAGGCCTATCTGCCAGTCATTAGCCAATTGGACAGACTAGTATTTGATTCTTGACCTCACTGCTGACACCCCCACCATGCTCCTGCCTTCCGGCCTCTGCTCTTGCTTTTTCTGCTGCTTCTCCTGTCCCATCCCATGGCTTTGCTTGGACAACTCCAACATCTTCTTCTGGTACTTATTCGACTCTAACTTGCTCTGTGAGCTCTATGTGTATCATTTTATTTAATGTTATTACTTATCTCCCTTTCTCCAAGCATTCGGGACCCAACATCACCCATCCTGTTTTTTCATGAACTTATAATTTCCTAATTTAAAATATTACTGTTCTCTTCTCTTCTCTTCTTTCTCTTCTCTTCTCTCCCTGTCTGTCTGTCTGTCTATCTAATTCCCACCGTTGGAATGCAAAGTTTTCAAAGGCAGAGATCTCTTTCTGTTTTATTCATGAATGCATCTTAGGTGCTTAGGACTGTTCCTGGCACAAAGGAACAAAAATTGTCTTGAATGAATGGTTCTGTCACAAGTCATGTGGTCACTGGGCCAAATGCTTGACTTTTTCAAGCATCTAGAAAGTACGCATAATGACAATATCTACCAAATAGGGTTGCTATGGAGATTAACTGAAACAACAAAGAGGCTGACACCCAGTGAAAGCTCAAGATATGCTACAAAAGATATAAAGGCAAACCCAAGATGTCTTTCTGGACAGTGGGCATTTTTCTATGTTGTTGTGTACTCAATTTTGGTGTCCTCCCAAATTTATAGGTGGAGCCTTGACCCCCAGCATGGCTGTACTTGAAGTAAGTAATTAAGGCTAAATGAAGTCATAAGGATGGGGCCCTGATATGATAGGATTAATATTCTTATAAGTGACATCAGAGAGCTCACTTTCTGCCCCACCCTCCACTTCCATGTACACACACCAAAAAAAAAAAAAAAAAAAAAAAAGACCATGTGAGGCATACTGAGAAGGCAACCATTCACAAGTCAAGAAGAGAGACCCTACCAGAAATAAGAACATTCACCTTGGACTTCCAACCTCCAGAACTGTAAGAAAAAATTTCTTTGTTTAAGTGGCCAGTCCAAGTATTTGGCCATTTTGCATATGAAGACATGGGTTAAGGGAGATAAGAGGTTCATATAAGGTTGCAGAGTGAGATATGCTAAGATATCTGGGTATTTGGTCTACAGTTATCTTTACCACATCAAATTTCTATTCAAGAGTTAATCTAGTCTTATGGAAAATGTAACAATTTTAGAGTTCAAAAACCTTGTAAGGCCCACTTAGAAGGACCCCTGTGTTTCTTATTAGATCTTGTATTTCTCAGCACAGCCCAGCTGAATGTTAACTATAGTCAGAAGGTATGTTGAAGGGGAGAAGAGCTGAAGAATTCTAGCTCCTAGTTTTAATTGAACTTGTTTGCTCTGATATGACTACCACACAATCAGAGATAATAATTTTCAAGAATACTCACATATCTCATTTTTTCCATATAAATAATTTTTCAATAAAACCATCTTTCTACTTTATCTCAGTAGCACCAATAGCAGGCTTTCTTCCCTCAACCCATTACACCACTGTTCTTCATCAGTCTATGCTTACTACTTGTTTTTTTAGCAGATTATCTCATCTTTAGTTCATTTTGGGGACCCAAAGGTGGTTCTATGGTAAGGTAAGTTAGGTGGCTGTCCAGACCAAGGAGGGCCAACAGGCTTTAACTCAAGTGCCAATCCAGTCATTGATAGTGGCTGCATAGGGTACAATTTTGAAGACTGTAAAGCAGGGTCTAAACTTGAGAAGAAAGAGTGCTCTGATTATCAGTGTCTCCCATGGGTGGCAGGAAGGCATCATGAAAGCTATGGATTTGCTATGCATGGGCTACAACTTCAAATATCCAAGACCCTTCCTGGAACACAGGCCTCGCTTATGGCCATAATAAACACCTTCCATCCCGGAAAAAAATAATGTGGGATACTATAATGCCATAGGAATACAGGTTTCTGATTCATTTGCAGGATGGCTGCTTTCGGGAATGATTTAAGTGAAATGAATGGCTATATTTAAATCTTTCCA
This sequence comes from Herpailurus yagouaroundi, assembly GCF_014898765.1. NCBI lineage: Eukaryota > Metazoa > Chordata > Mammalia > Carnivora > Felidae > Herpailurus > Herpailurus yagouaroundi. The sequence goes on from NW_024412444.1 coordinate 846,474, forward strand.
AAATGAAAGACATTTTCAGGAATATTTCCTCTGTCAAATTCATTGCAATGATCACTGTTAGGTATTAAATTAGGGCAACCTGAAAAATTAACTTCCATGACAAATATTTTACATATGAAACATTTTGTCAATACAAGGACAGTTATTTCACCCTGAATTAATGGGCCTCAGTGAACCAGTCAGATCACAACCAAATACAGACCAATGGAGCTCCATATAGAGATCAATATGTATTATGCCTAAATAAGGTTTACACCAGCTCTCAGATATTGGAAACTACCTTGGCGTATAAATTGATAAGGCATATTTGCTATATGTATGGTGCACAGGGGACACATGCTAAGGTGACTGCTAATTATTTGTGTCCTCTTTCAATCCCCTCTGCATTTTATGAGCAGCACCTGTAAATGCATTTTAGAAAACAGATTATGGAAGGGAGCCTGGGTGGCTCAGTCAGTTAAGTATCCAACTTGATTTCAGCTCAGGTCATGATCTCACAATTCATGAGATCGAGACCCACGATGCGCTTTGCACTGACAGTGTGGATCCTGCTTGGGATTCTCTCTCTCTCTCTGCCCCTCCCCTGCTCATGTACTCTCTCTCTCTCTCAAAATAAATAAACTTAAAAAAAAGAATATGGCAGAAGAGATGAGGATGTCACTTCCATAATTATGTTTCATTATATAAGATTCTATCTTCGTGGACCAGAGAGAGATTCTCTTGCTGGACTTGAAGAAGGAAGCCATCATGTGTGAACTGTCGATGGAGAGGGCCATGGGATAGGGAGTTATAAGGAGCTTCTAGGATCTGAGGGGAGGTTCCATCCGGCATCCAGTAAGAAGCCAGGGCACTCAATCAGACAGCTGCAAGGAAATAAATTCTAGAAACTGCCTGAATAAGCGTGAAACTGGATGCTTCCTAGTTGAGCCTCCAGTTGAGAATGTAGCCTACACTGACTTTGAAAGCAGACTGGTAGACAATGAACAGAAGACCCAGCTAAGCCATGGCTGAACTCCTGACATCCAGAAACTGAGTTGATGTACGTGTGTTGAGTCGCTAGATTTGTAATTTGTTATGCAGACACAGAAAAATAATACAAGGTGGTGGCGAATTGGTAATGAGAATCTTACACTTGAAGGGTGTGATTATAAGGTTATTAACCTGATTGTAAAGTTATAGGAAAATGTCATGTGTGAGAAAACCTGCTAAAAGGCAAAAGGAGAAGGTGTTGGAAGAATATAGGTTGCATCACGTATGACTATATCCTGGACCGTGGTTCTTAATGTGTTGTGTTTGCAAAACACTTTTAAACACAGTGGTTTAACACTTGAAAGGATTAAACTGTCACTGCCTCTGCAATTTCCACATTACCTACTGGGGCACCCTCCAAAACCTTGTCACTGTTTGAGTGGAAGCATTTGCTGCCCTGACTCTGCTCTTTTCCGTACATAGGAGGTAGCTCTTCCACGTTCCAGTAAACACATTTGGCCTTTGGTTCCTTGTTTAGCCAAATGCCACGTTTCTTTTACTTGCAAGATATACTGTCTCCTTACCATTCCATGAAACCCACAAATTTTACAATCTGACAGCCTTTTGTCATAACCTTTGTTTTTGAGTTGATCACTTTAGTTTTAGCAGGAATAATATTCATTTCTTGACCATATCTTGATTCTTTGAAGGGATGGTGGTACAGCTGTGTACCACAGCACAAGGTTGAAACAACTGTCCTTTGGCTTTGCTACCATTGGAGAGATTTTGTGGTCGGTGATGTTTTTATTAATGCAGATGGGGAACATTTTAAAGCTCATTACCTCAAATGTTTTGAGGCTGGAAGGGAAATTTGTAGTAAAGGGCGAAGAAAAGGACTGATAACCACAATATAGATTTGACAGATTTCCTTTTTCTTTGAAAGAGATGGAGTCATATCTGAAGACACTTGATATATGGTCGCATGGCAGGGATAGGTGCAGGGCTTTTGTGACTGTGCTCTTGTATGGCTCAAGCGAAACTAATCAAGTCAGCTCAAAGACCTAGTGGTGGAAACTGCAGGAAAAATTGGCTGTCATGACTGGATCCTAGTGACAAGCTTGGTTAAGATGCTCCAGGAACACAACTCAAGTCAAAGGAGGTCCCTCACAAGGCTATGGCAGGCAAATCGACACGGCCACTCTGTGAAGAGTTTGTGCTTTGAGCAACTCAGGTTTGGAGGGCAGCAAAAAAAGCCCTACTGGTTACCAAAGCAAAGGCCTAGTGAGCAGTTTCCCTCTGGCTCAACCTGGTGAGCTGGGCAAGACAAACTTGGTCGTACAGGAAACATCCTTACAGAAAAATGCCTACAGTAAACGAAAGGCATGTACAAATTCCATGGCTGGCAAGATGTACCCTTTTCTTTTTATTTAGTTGTACACAAATGAGACTCACATGTGGTTATTTATCTTTTCCTTGTCCCTTCATCTCAAGTTTATACTTCAAATATGTAATCTTTTATAAAACACCAGTCAATTATGCACTAAAAATGAGTTTTATATCTACCGGATTAATTTTCTTCTCTGATTACCAAGTTTATCCCGATTATATGGTGATGATGGTATAATGATGATGATGATTACCATGGCCATGGATCATCACCATCACCAACTAGTTAATCCTTCTGTCAGCAGTGAGCACTTAGTTCAAATACAAAAACGAATCCATCAGGGCTGTTTCACTGGCTTCCTTTCCAAGATATGTGTTATCAGAAAATGAGGCCTCATTCTGGGGAAATGGATACACACTCGCTTTTTTACCAGAAAGGCCTTCCTATCGGGAACGATTCTTGGAAAAACTGATAAAAAGCTGTGAAGGCAAAATTCACATAACTAAACCATTTTAACTATTTTAAAGAGTAAAATTTCAGTGGGTTTTAGGGCCCTCACAAGGTGTATGTATCACCACTATCAAATTCCAGAACATTCTCATGGTCCCAAAAGGAGACGTTGTGCCCACTAAGCATCACTCCCCATTTCTCTCTTTCCACAGCCCCTGGTAACCACTAGTATGCTTCCTGTTTCTAAGGACTTGCCTATTCCAGCCATTTTATACAAATGTATATACAATATGTGCCCTTTTATTTCTGGCTCTTTCATATAGTATAATCTCTTCCTTCTCCTCCCCTCTCCTCCCCTCCCCTCCCCTCCCCTCCCCTTCCCTTCTCTATGTTCATTTATTTATTTTGAGATGCAGAGATAGTGTGAGTGGGGTAAGGGGAGAGAGACAACACCAAGCAGGTGCTGCACTGTCAGCGCAAAGTCTGGCATAGTGCTTGAACCCACAAACCATGAGATCATGACCTGAGCCAAAATCAAGTCTGACACTTAACTGACTGAGCCACCCTGGTGCCCCTACTATAATGTTCTTTCTTTTCTTTTCTTTTCTTTTCTTTTCTTTTCTTTTCTTTTCTTTTCTTTTCTTTTCTTTTTTCTTTTCTTTTCTCTTCTCTTTTTTCTTTTCTTTTCTTTCTTTCTTTCTTCCTTCCTTCCTTCCTTCCTTCCTTCCTTCCTTCCTTCCTTCCTTCCATTCACTTTAAATCCAAGCTAGTAGGGGCGCCTGGGTGGCACAGTCGGTTAAGCGTCCGACTTCAGCCAGGTCACGATCTCGCGGTCCGTGAGTTCGAGCCCCGCGTCGGGCTCTGGGCTGATGGCTCAGAGCCTGGAGCCTGTTTCTGATTCTGTGTCTCCCTCTCTCTCTGCCCCTCCCCCGTTCATGCTCTGTCTCTCTCTGTCCCAAAAATAAATAAAAAACGTTGAAAAAAAAAATTAAATCCAAGCTAGTTAACATATAGCGTAATGATTTCAGGAATCGAATTTAGTGATTCATCACTTATGTATAACACCCAGTGTTCATCCCAACAAGTGTCCTCCTTAATGCCCCTCACACTTTTAGCCCATCCTCCCACCCAACACTACACCAGCAACCCTCAGTTTGTTCTCTGTATTTAAGAGTATCTTATGGTTTGTTTCCCTCCCTGTTTTTACCTTTTTTTTTTTTTTTTTGCTTCTCTTCCCCTAGGTTCATCTGTTTTATATCTTAAATTCCACATGAGTGAAGTCATATGATATTTGTTTTTCTCTAACTTACTTCACTTACCATAACACATCTAGTTCCATCCACCTTGTTGCAAATGGCAAGATTTCATTCTTTTTGATCGCCAAGTAATACTCTATTGTGTTTGTGGTGTGTGTGTATACTGATTGTTTATATATGATATATATATTGCTGATTGTTTCCTTTACTGTGCAGAAGATTTTTATCTTGAAGAGGTCCCAATAGTTCATTTTTGCTTTTGTTTTCCTTGCCTCTGTGTGTGTGTGTGTGTGTGTGTGTGTGTGTGTGTGTGTGTACACATACATACACATACCACATCTTCTTTATCCATTCATCAGTCAATGGACATTTAGGCTCTTTCCATAATTTGGCTATTGTTAATAGTGCTGCTATAAACATTGGGATGCCTGTATCCCATCAAATCAGCATTCCTGTATCCAATGGATAAATACCTAGTAGCACAATTGCTGGATCATAGGGTAGTTCTATTTTTAACTTTTTGAGGAACCTCCATAATATTTTCCAGAGTGGCTATACCAGTTTGCATCCCCACCACCAGTGCAAAGCAGTTCCTCTTTCTCTGTGTCCTTCCCAACATCTGTTGTTGCCTGAGTTGTTAATCTTAGCCATGCTGACTGGTGTGAATTGGTATCTCATTGTGATTTTGATTTGTAGTTCCCTGATGATGAGTGATGTTAAGAATTTTTTCATGTGTCTGCTGGCCATCTGGATGTCTTATTTGGAAGTTTCTATTCATGTCTTTTGCCCATTTCTTCAGTAGATTATTTGTTTTTTGGGTGTTGAGTTTGGTAAGTTCTTTATAGATTTTGAATACTAACTCTTTATCTGATATGTCATTTGCAAATATCTTCTCCCATTCCATGGGTTGCCTTTTAGTTTTGCTGACTGTTTCCTTTTTTTCTTGATGAGATCCCAATAGTTCATTTTTGCTTTTGTTTTCCTTCCCTCTGGAGACATGTCAAGTAAGAAGTTGCTGTGGCTGAGGTCGAAGATGTTGTTGCCTGTTTTCTCCTCTAGGATTTTGATGGCTTCCTGTATTAAGTTTCGGTTTTTCATTCATTTTGAGTTTATTTTTGTGTATGGTGTAGGTCCAGTTTCATTGCATATGGTTCAGGTTCATTCTTCTGCATGTTGCTGTCTAGTTTTCCCAACACCACTTGCTGAAGAGACTGTCTTCATTCCATTGGGTATTCTTTCCTGCTTTGTCAAAGATTAGTTGGCCATACATTTGTAGGTCCATTTTTGGGTTCTCTAGTCTGTTCCATTGATCTATGTGTCAATTCTCAAGACAGTACCAGACTGTCTTGATGATTACCGCTTTGCAATACAGCTCGAAGTCTGGAATTGTACTGCCTCCAGCGTTGGTTTTCTTTTTCAGGATTGTTTTGGCTATTAGGGATCTTTTCTGGTTCCATACAAATTGTAGGATTGTTTGCTCTATCTCTGTGAAGAATGCTGCTGTTATTTTGGTAGCAATTGCACTGAATATGTAGATTGCTTTGGGTAGTATTGATATTTTAACAATATTTGTTCTTCCAGTCCAGGAGCATGGAATGTTTTTCCTTTTTTTTTTTTTTTTGTATCTTCTTCAATTTCTTTTATAAGTTTTCTATAGTTTTCAGTGTATGGATTTTTTACGCCTTTGGTTAGGTGGATTACTAAGTATTTTATGGTTTTTGGTGCAATTGTACATGGGATTGATTCCTTGGTTTCTCTGTCTTCTATTTCATTACTAGTGTATAGAAATGTAACCAATTTCTATACAATGATTTTATATCCTATGTATCAGTTGTAGCAATTTGGATACCTTTTATTTCTTTGTGTTTGATTGCTGAGGCTAGGGCTTCCAACCCTATGTTGAACAACAGTGGTGAGAGTGGATATCCTTGTCATGTTCTTGACCTTAGGGGGAAAGATCTCAGTTTTTCCCCATTGAGGATGATATTAGTGGTGGGTCTTTCATATATAGCTTTTATGATCTTGAAGTATGATCCTTCTATCCCCACTTTCTTGAGGGTTTTTATCACGGAAGGATGCTGCATTTTGTCAAATGCTTTCTCTGCATCTATTGAGAGGATCATGTGGTTCTTATCCTTTCTTTTATTAATGCAATGTATCACATTGATTGATTTGTAGAATTTGAATGAACCCTGCATTCCAGGAATAAATCCCATTTGATCGTGGTGAATAATTCTTTTAGTGTATTGTGGGATACAGTTTGCTAGTATCTTGTTGAGAAATTTTGCATCCATGTTCATCAGGGAAATTGGTATGTAGTTCTTTTTACTGGGGTCTTTGTCTGGTTTTAGAATCAAGGTAATGTTGGCTTTGCAGAATGAGTTTTGAAGTTTTCCTTCCATTTCTATTTTTGAAACAGCTTCAAAAGAATAGGTGTTAACTCTTCTTTAAATGTTTGGTAGAATTCCCCTGGGAAGCCATCTGACCCAGGACTCTTGTTTGTTGGAGATTTTTTATTACTAATCCAATTTCTTTACTGGTTATGGGTCTGTTCAAATTTTCTATTTCTCCCTGTTTCAGTTTTGGTAGTTTGTATGTTTCTAGGGATTTGTTCATTTATTCCAGATTGCCCAATCTGTTGGCATATAATTGTTCACGATACCCACTTCCAGCAGTGGACAGATCATCTAAACAGAAAATCAATAAGCAACAATGGCTCTGAATGCCATACTAGACCAGATGGACTTAACAGATATATTGAGAACATTTCATCCTTAAGAAGAATACACATTCTTCTCGAATGCACACGGAACATTCTCCAGGATAGATCATATACTAGGTCACAAATTAGCCTTCAACAAGTGCAAAAAGATCAAGACCATACCTTGCATATTTTCAGACCACAATGCTATGAAACTCAAAATCAACCACAAGAAAAAAATCTGGAAAGACCATGAATACTTTGAGATTAAAGAACATCCTACTAAAGAATGAATGGGTTAACTAAGAAATTAAAGAACTTAAAAAGTACATGGAAGCCAACAAAAATGAAAACACAACAGCCAAAACCTCTGGGATGCAGCAAAGACAGTCATAAGAGGGAAGTATATAGCAACCCAGACCTTCCTAAAGAGGGAAGAAAGGTCTCAAAGACACAACATAACCTTACACCTAAAAGATCTGGAGAAAGAACAGCAAATAAAGCCCTAAGACAGTAGAAGAAGGAAAATAATAGAGATTAGAGCCAAAATCAATGATACCAAAATAAAAAGTACAGTAGAACAGATCAATGAAAAGAGGAGCTGGTTCTTAGAAACAATTAACAAAAGTGATAAACTCCTAGCCAGACTGATCAAAAAGAAAAAGGAAAGGGCCCAAATAAATAAAATCACAAATGGAAGAGGAGAGATCACAACCAACACTGCAGAAATGCAAACAATAATAAGAGGATATTACGAGCAATTTTATGCCAACAAACTGGGCAATCTAGTATAACGTTTTCAAAGTTCATGTATCTTGTAGCACGGAGTAGTACTTCATTCCTTCTTTTTGGCTGAATAATATTCTATTGTATGACTATATCACATTTTGCTTACCTATTTATCTAATTATGGACATTTGGTTTTCCAACCTTTTGGCTACTATGAATATTGTTATTAGACACATTCATGTAAGAGCTTCAGGTTGAATAGAAATCTTCAATTCTTTTAGATCTTGGAATGATTTTGAGGCTTGAATTTGAGTCTTATGCTTTGGTCAACACTTGTTCCGACAACATCATAGCTTTCTGCATGTGATATTTCTGACAGCACGAGTAAGCAGGTGTTTGATTTGCAAGGATGAAGGTGAATAAGGCAAATGCAAGTACAAGTGGCAAAGTCAGGGAGGGAGAAGCATGCAGGCAATGGGAACTGGGTCCTCTGTGAAGTAAATGTAATTCTCCATAGTCTGGGGCGCCTGGGTGGCTCCGTTGGTTAAGCATCCAACTTTTGATTTCAGCTCAGGTCATAATCTCACATTTCGTGAGAATGAGCCTCTTGTTGGGCTCTGTGCTGACAGCATGGAGCCTGCTTGGGATTCTCTCTCCCCCTCTCTCTCAGCCCCTCTCTCCCCCAAATAAATAAACATTTAAAAAATAATTCTCCATAATCTGTTATATTGGTACCGTAGAGATTATATCTACTTGCCTATGATTGTCTGACTATTTTCATCTGTGTTTCAGTAGTATGTTCAGTTCCTATCCAGTTACTCAATGTTTAGTAATCCATCAATTGTCTGAAACGATTAGTACTAATTACCATAAATCAGGATATTTGGACATTGTAGCCACGTTCCATTAACAAGTATTTTGTGTTTGATGACAGTCCTTGTTTCTATGTATTTTAAAGCACAAGAAGACCCAAATTTATTTTTCCTAGCAGACAATAAGAACAGTAATTATAATCATTATCTATAAAATGGATTTCATAACAGGCTTGCTGTGAGGATTAAGGAATTTAACACATTTAAATTGCTTAGAACATTGCCCTTAATAGGAGTCGACTATTATCATCATTATTATTACTCATTCAGTACATAGCAGCAAAACTGATATTAAAAAAAATAAATCAAAGCCATACCATCCACCTGCTTACTATCCTTCAGTATCTTTCCACTTTACTATTCAGTAGAGAATGTGCAAGCACTAAGACACTGCCGGAATGATTTAGCCTCTAAAATATGCCAAAGGTTTTTGGACTATTTTTATTCTTGCTTAGTCGATGTCAACCACACTTTTTTTTCCTAGAACAGATCAAGATTTCCCTGCTGCAAAGACTTGGCAACTGCTTTTCCCTTTTTTGAAAATGTTTGCACACTATATTTCTTTTGGCTATTTGCTCCCCTTTGGGGGAACCTGGATTCCGTGCCACTTTCTCACAGATGTCTTCCTTGCTAAAGGAGATTCCCCATTACTGATCTCTATTCCTACTCCTTTTGGTTAGGTCAAATGATAGCCAAATTATGATCTGCAGTTATTTTATTTAATTACCCACTGATTACAGTTTTGCTCCTCCCTCCAAGTCTCTTGAAAAGACCAATGTCTAGCACAGTGTTTAGATATTCATGGTATGTATTTATTAAATATTTTCCAAACAAATATAATCTCCAAATAGTTTTCATTTTCATTTCTGATAGAGTTAAATAATTGTAAGTATGATCACTTTATATACTATCATGGTAGATATAATCAATTCTCTTGTTATTATACCATTTTAAAATTATTTATTTATTATTTTGCATATTTTCTTCCTCTTCATTTCTCATGGGATTTGAGATAACAAATTCTATCCAGTCTTGGTTATGGCCCGACTTCACCCAAGGCATGTTTTGACCGTGCATTCATTTTGTATAATAATTCAATTTGAAGTAGAATCAAGGAAAGAAGAAAAGAAAAGTAGAAAGATCTAAATTTTGTACATGAAGGCTCTTAGCTTCCAAGAATATTGTTCCCTTTCTTCTTGTAACTGAATTTCAATTTCCATTGGAAAATCACCCCATTTTACCGTGCACGCATATGCTTCATGAGTTGTGCGTATTACTTTTGCTCGTCCAATCATAAACCATGATCTTCTGGTCACAGTGATTGTTTAATGTAGGAACTGACAAACCTTATTCTGTATAGGTACAGACAGTAAATTTTTCCACCTTGAAGGCAACAGTCTTCCTCCAACTACTCAACTCTGTTATTACATGATGAAAGCAACCTATTCAATATGTAAACAAATGGGCATGACTATGTTCCAATAAAACTTTATTAACAGCTGGTGGAGGTGAAGACTTGGTATGTAGGTTATAGTTTCCTGACCCCTGGCTTAGAGTACTGCTGCTTCAAAGTGTGATTGCTATGGGCCTGCAACAAGGTAAGTACAGAAATGAAGAGTAAGTGGTTAGAAAATTTGATATTAATTTGACAGAGTAATCTGATGTCTATGAAATTTAATAATAATTTGGGCTTGTATTTTGTAAGTCCATTTTTTCTTTCATTTTTATGTTAATTCGTTTTTAATTGTATTTCACAAAATTATTGCTCCATGACAGATTGGTTATAAAAAAGAAACAATTAAAAAGTCCTTGGTGATGGAAACACCAAGGCTTAGAACACAACATGACTTAAGCCAAACTCATCAGTCCAAACTAAGCTTATCCCAAGACTTTTATGAAGAGACTCGCTTCCCCCAGAAACCCAGAAAAATGTGAGGCTGGAGATGTCTGGAGCCGCTTCAAAGGGCCTAGGAAGGAAGGTAATATACTGGAAGATTCGACCAAGAAGTGGACAGAAACTGAGCATGATGACATCATCTGTGACCATACCTTGATGAAACCTGCAGTTTCCTTGTTACTGTGTACTTGTGTTTTACCTGGTTCCCCCAGCTAGTAAGTTTTCACCACTGGACATCACTTGTATGTAAGCCAAAAAAAAATTACTTCTGCTCCTTCAAGGAAAAAAAAGCCAGTTTAGGCTTTCTGTTGCTTGTCACCAAGAGAATCCTGACAAACATAAATTTTCTAACCTTTCACTTTGATTAACTAACTGTGACATAACCACCTCCCTTAATCATATATTCATTTCCCCAACTAGGAAAATAATGGAGTTTTCCCAAATACTACCTTACTTCTATTAGAACTTTAAAATCTATTACTACACTTACATTTTTATGGTAGGTTAAAGGTTTTTATGTTGTAAATTTAAAATGTGAATTCAAGAATTTAGTTTGTATTGCATATTCTTAGAAAAAAAGGACTCCTATGTAAGTCCAATGCACTATCCGCTGTGTGACAGAGCCACCTAAGACTCCTAAACAATAAACAAGAACAAAAAGCAAAAATAGCATCCCTCCCGAGAATTCAAATTTCAGTTAAGTCATGCCATTGCTAAAACATATTTAGAACGATTTGAATGCTTCAATAAACAGTAGGTGTTTTTTTCTTTTTTTGAATTAACATATAAAGAGTTTTCATGGAAAATACTGCCCCAGATAATTGTCATTCCTGTCAGTTTGGCCCTGACAAATAAAATGAGTTGCTTAATATAAATAAAAATTCTGCCTGGATCTCCAACAATATTTTAATACCCAGGCTGCTTTATGAGGGTTGAGGGATAATGTATCTCTTCGATAATTTCTACAGCTCCACTTTAGTGACAAGAAGCTGACCATTTTGACTTCTATCAAGATAAAGGCAAAAGACGGTTGCAAAAGTAGGAGAGGGAAAATTTACTCCTAGGCTCTAGCCAATACATGTCAAAAATCCCGTTTGCTGGAGACAGGCTTTCAAGGCTCTATTTCCCAGTAAGTGTTAAAAAATATCTCCTGTACTCATGAAAGTCCCTGAAGACAGTTTCAAAGTCAATCACCCTGGCAGCTGATCCTCCAGACATAGGGACTACTTCAAATGTTTCCTTCTACGTGGTGGCCACTAAAATAGTTTTCTCTCAAAAAAAAAAAAAAAAAAAAAGCCACCAAAAAAACTTCTGGAGGCATTTTTATGATCCAAAATAGGTTTTTTAAAATCCTCTGCTTGAATCAGCTTTCAAAAGAAAATGATCTTTGCATCCTCAAGCTGTCTGGCATTTCCAGTGACACCTTGGGCTCTGTAACTACCACATTTTCAATCAGGGGTCACCTTGGCCTTGTTTTCTTAAAATAATAAACTCCACTTTCGAGACATGCAGCTTCTTGGGCCCATCTAGCCTCAGTAAACTTTTGTGGTTTGGTATTTACATTTGCACAGACGTAGCACTGTTCGTGGCTCACAGCACCCATTTATCCATGTGATTTATAACCCAACACCTGCAGATTATAAGTATCTGTGAGAGTGGGGACATTCACTAATTTATCTTTGAATCCCAGTGCCTGGTTCAATACATATGTGTGGAATGGATGATTATAAAATAACAATAATTATTATCATTAAGGCCTCTCTCCATTCCAGGTTCCATCATGAATATTTTCTCTACTTCTAATCCTCACTGCTTGAAGGTGACCGTATTCTTATGCCCATCTGACAGATGACAAAACAGGGGGTACAGAGAAGTGAGTCTTCCAAGGTCCTACAATAACCAGTAAGTGCTGAGTCAGAATTCAAACTCTAACACAGAATCTCTTAACCGTTTCACAACACCGAGGAGTGAACTTTAAGCCACTCTTGATGAAGAACATACTTGACCACCAAGCCAGAGATAAGCCATCAGAACCCCTGATAGGTGGTGCTCTCTAGAATATCATCAAGTCGATCCTTTGGAAAAATTCAGTTCGTTCATACCAACTGGGGATAATTCTCCAATGGCAGGGGACCGCTGAGTATTTCTCTTCATCCAGGCCACCACTATGTATAGTCCAAACCATCCCTTTCCTCCTGGGCTACAGTTATTTCCTCTAACACACACACTCATCCCATCGTTTCCACACACAGCAATTACAGCCATCTCCACAAACAAACCCACCATGCTGTCATTTTACTTTTTAAAACCTTCACTGTAATTCCATATACCCTTAGGAAAAAGTAAAAATCCTCCTCTGAGTGTGGAAAGTACTTACTGAGGGGTCTGCTTATTTTTCCAGGCTTCTCTCAAGCTTTTTTCACGATAGCCAGCCCCACTCTGTCTACTTTCATTTCCTGAGGGAACCATGCTCTTTCCTAGCTCAGGACATTTGCTCAGGCTGAAACTTGTGTTGGACACACTACCACCCCCCACTGCCACCCACCCAACTGTGTCACTTTCACTTGCTCTTACACGTCCACTCATCCTCCTTTTTGGTATCAACTTGTCCAGAAAGGACTTTCTTGAGACCTCTCAATCCCAGATCGCCTTGGATTCCTCTAATTTATATGAGCATAGCTTTGCCTTGCTTTTCTTTCTTTAAAACTCTCATTATACCCTTACAATTTCTTGTTTAATATATGCCTGCCTTCCTTGCCAAATCCCCTGTGCCCATAATAAGGTCTGTCATATTGCTGACACTCCATAAATCGTTATTGAATGTGCTAGTGGACCTATGTTAAATCATTGAAATATTGTTACTTCTAGCAACCACTTCGAGACGAGAAAGGGTCCAAAACATATCTTGAAATTTTGAATAGTTGATAGAGCACTATAAAAGTTTACCCAAGAACACTGACAATCAGAAAAAAGTGGCATTATTAGCAGCTAATATGTGCCAAAGATTTGCTATGTACAAGGCACTGAAAAGTGGTGGTTTTTGGTTTTGTTTTTTCATTTGGATTTTCACGAAGACCAAGTCAGAAATCTCTCTCTCTCTAAGCTGGTGAGAAACAATAACAATGTTAATAGTAGTGGTAGCATTGCTGGTAACAGTAAAGATAATTGTGAAGATGATGACGATGATGTTTGTGCATTACTAGATGGCATGTTTATTATATGCAGCATAATAATATGTGGTCTTCAGGACCATCCCATGAGTTAGTTAATACTATTACCCATACCACAGAAATGAAGAAACTGAGTCACAGAAGCAGTAAGTAATTTTCTACCTTTGTGTAGATAATAAAGACCAAGTCAGGATACATACCAACCCAGTCCTGACGTTCAGATTGCATGCTCTCAACCACTATGCTTGACAACATCTCTTATAGTTATCTACCGCTGAAATTTTAGTAGCTGAAAACAACAATACGATATTTCAATTTTGTGGGTTGAATGGCTCAGATTTGAGATTCTTGCTTGGGATCTTTCATGAAATTGCAATCAGTTGTCAATTGGGGTCTTTGGGCATCTACAGGTATGAGAGGTTTGGATATCCAAGATGGCGTACCTGCAGGAACAAAACTGCTGCTGCTGTTGGCTAGGTGCTCTTTGAGACTGTTGACTGGAGAACCGCTCCATGAGGCATGGGCTTTTTGCAGCACTAGAGCTGAGTTTTGATAGGGATCATCCCATTAGGAGTGCTCCATGATACCAGAGCAAGATGCAAAGCTTCATGTGACCTGGGAGTTCAGAATGTGACTCCTCTCACATTCTATTGGTCAAGCAAACATGAAGAATGTCCAGGGTTCAAGGGGTAAGGAATTAGACTCAGTCACTCAACATAGAGAGCAGCAAATATGCACACAGATGAAAGCCACCTTGGAAACTATCTACCTTAACATGCTATCTTTCCCCATAATTTATTCATTCCTGGTACTCTTTAACCTTGAACATACAGACTAAGAAGGCAGGCCTTGCCATATATACTCCTTCAAATTCTCATGGGAAAACAACTTTAGGCATACGTTAGACAAAACACAGACACAGTGATATCTGATTTGAAAAGATCTGCTCTTTGCCTTTTTCTTTTTTCTTTCTTTCTTTTCTTATTCTTTTTTTGTTGCTGTTGTTTTGCTCGAGAAAAAGAAGGTTCACTATCATTGTGTTTCAAAAGGCAAGTGGGAAAATCCTACAAGACAAACAAGAGCACTTCAAAGGACGCCTCTTAAATCAATGTCCACATAGATCATTTTTCCCTTTAAGTCTGTGAGGGAAGTCTGGAGTTGCCTAACTGACTCTGATGTAAATTCCTTCCTCAGTTTCCTTTCTTTCTGGATCCACGTGGGAGCCAGAGGGGTGTGCATCTTTTTGAACCCTAACAATCAACCCTGTGTCGCTTTAGATATTTGTCCTTGGGCTATGCCTGCAGCAGGGTAGACTGTGGACAGGGTGGAAAATGTGCCCCCTAATCCAAAAGGACTGAGAATGGTAATAAGTAAATTAGTCGAAAAATTCAGTTAAAACAATAAGTGACAAGTTGATACATATACCTTATACACATTTCAGTGTAACTTAACATAGCCAAATGTACACTTATTTGCCAATTTAAAAATTTAAGGCCAAGAACTTTTCTTAGAGTAAGAATCCAGATTTTGAGGTTCCAAGTTGTCATCCTTGCATACACCACAGTTATTATGCATTATTTTTAACGCCAGGTTTTGTTTTATTTAAAGTGGGAACTTAAAGCAGAGCAGAGAATACTTCCCATGAATACTTTTTGAAGCAATTTTTCCCACCTGCAAAAGGGCAATGTTTCTTTTTTATTTAAACTTCCTAAAGCATTTAACTCTTTTTTTTTCCATCCCATATTTTATTAACTTATATGATATTTAATTATGTATTTCAATAGCAAATAAAATATGCATGAACAAGTTTGGAAACAATGAATCTTGGTACGTATGCAACTCAATCAGCGAAAACACAAGTATTCAAATAAACGAGGAAGTGGCCTAATAGCCAGCCAAAAGTTTTGGGGGCATTTTTATAGAAAGAATGGAGAGTATGAGTTCACCTGGTGTGTTGGTTAGAGGTCGGTTAAAGGAGTTTCTGCTGTGTTCCCTTGGTTTTCACCCCGGCTATCACTTAACCTCATTGAAAACCACATTGTCCACAGTCCAGAGAATCAACATGATCTTTTTGGAAAGTACTAAGGAATCCAAGCCCAGTTTAAATAAAAATTATCACTTTTTTTTTTAAAGTATGTTCTATGTGCCAGGCATTGTTAAACACGTTTCACGTGCTTTATCTAATTTTATCCTTACAGTGACTGAATGAGGTAAAATATCAGTAGGAATTGCATTCAAATGCTAGAGTAGTTGCAACAGAGGCTTAAAAAGTTTAGGCTTCTTGTAGGAAAGATGACTTAGAAGGCATTACCACAAGATTTGTGTACTATCATTAGGAATTTAATCATTGTGAGTAATTCCTGTTTTCAAGATCATTGCATGATCCAAGATGACCATTGGTGCCTTCACATCTGTTTTTCAGCAGCAAATGTGGCAAGGGAGAAAAGTTCTCTGGGAGACTTTTCTAAGATCTAAAACTTACATTGCAAGGGGCACACTTGGCTATATATTTTTTAGCAGTGCTATTTGATATTCAGCATAAAATGTGAGTTATTCTACGAAGAAAGAAGAGACTCACACACTAGGATGCAGATAATTTTATTAAAAAAATTTTTTTTCAACGTTTTTATTTATTTTTGGGACAGAGAGAGACAGAGCATGAACGGGGGAGGGGCAGAGAGAGAGGGAGACACAGAATCGGAAACAGGCTCCAGGCTCTGAGCCATCAGCCCAGAGCCCGACGCGGGGCTCGAACTCACGGACCGCGAGATCGTGACCTGGCTGAAGTCGGACGCTCAACCGACTGCGCCACCCAGGCGCCCCAGGATGCAGATAATTTTTATCATTGACTCTGTTTCATAGAGGAGAGAACTGAGAATAATCAAGGTCAAAGTCTTGATCACCAAGGTAGTAAGTGACAGGTCTGAAATTTATACCAGATGTGGTGTTAGAGTTAACACCACCAACCCTGAAAGCTTTATAATATCAGTCCTAATTTTCAGGAAACTCAAGCTTAGAAAGGCTAAACCCACAAATAATTACATGGCAAGTAAAATCAGAAGCTAATATGGAATCCTGGTTCATCAGATTCTTAAGTATGAGCTCTCAACCATCATTACATCATATTTGACTTCACTGGGTGCTTTTGGGAAGAGTCAACATCAATTTCGGATATTGTCTCATTCCTCTGTGCCTGATGCCTCCAAAGAATGTTGCTCAGTTTAGGAAAATATCACATATTTACAATATGCAATTAGCAATATGGTTCATTATCCTTAAATCTGTTTTAAACTTTCCAATCACCCAGTATCCAAATATGCCTGATCATAAAAATTACCTGATGTATTTGTCAAAAACAAAAAAAAATTCCCAGTTATTTTCCCTAGAAATTACATTCAGTAGATCTGGGATAAAACCAAGAAATCTATGTCCAAAAACTTCCCCAGCTCAACTTTATGAACAAGCTAACATGGAAAGTACCCCTCTTACATGCTAAATCGGGGCTTTTTAAAAAAATGTGTATTTATTTTGAGAGAGAGAGAGAGAGAGAGAGAGAGAGAGTGCTAACCACAAGCAGGAGAGGGGCAGAGAGAGAGGGAAAGAGAGAACCCCAAGCAGGCTCTGTGCTGTCAGTGCAGAGCTAGATGCAAGGCTCTGTGTCACGAACCATGAGATCATGACCTGAGCGGAAATCAAGAGTCAGATGCTCAACTGACTGAGCCACCTAGGTGCCCCTCAAGGGCTTTCTTTTTAAGGCTCAGTTCACCCAGAGATTGAAGATGGAAATGCATTCTCACAAGACTGTTTTTTAAGGCTTTCCTTCTAACAACAACAAAAATCCCAAAATGTTGTCTTTCCTTTCTGATCTTCTGTGTTTTCTACAAAATAAATATGGAAAAAATTTCAAGCAAACTATGGTTCAAACTCCAAAGTCACTTATCTTGAAACTTCATGATTGAAAAGTCATCCCTGAATAAAATCGAGAATGAGAGTCCACAGTGAAACAACAGAGAACTTGAACAAACACTCTTTTCTGATTCATTCATTGGTTTCTTCTTTCATTCATGGAGAGATCAGATGAACTCAAGAAGAAAGGAGGCTATGCAGACTATCAGAGAAGCAATTCACTCAGAAATTCTCTCTGTAGTCTGACTTCCCTGGGTTTTGCTACCTTAACTTTCACAAAAGGAAGCTTCAGGGACATAGAAACCTGCACTGAGTGTTCTGGAAAAGGCTTGATGCAGAAAAGGCCACTGATGGAAATAGAATAGGGCCAGAAAAAGACGATGGTTCTTAATTTATCAAGGCTCAATCACAGGAGGAAAGGGAGTTTTTACAAAGCCTTTAGCCTTTTCTGGAGCAACACAACTATAACTGGGGACTCACATGGACCAGTCTCTACAGGTGCAATATATAGAAGAGAAAACATCTCATCCTCTAATATCATGTGTGTGTGTGTGTGTGTGTGTGTGTGTGTGTATGCTCAAGTTTTTGTCTATGTGTTCATAATACATTAGCACAGAAGCGCTTATATGCAGACTAAATAAATAACACATAACCTGAGGGTATGCTCCATCACATTGGTTATTTCATTATTTTTATTCATTTATAATTTGATAAGTCTCTTAGCAGCTTTCCATAATCACAACACTGTGCATTAGATCCTCAGAATGTATACATCTTCTAACCATGAAGACTGTACCCAATAATCAGCATCTCCCCCATTCTCTCACATTTCTACTCTGTTTCTATGAGTTTAGCTTTTTAAGATTCCACATATAAGTGAAATCATATGGTATTCATCTTAATCTAACTTCTCTCACTTAGTGTAATGTCTTCTAGGTCCACCCATAGGATTTCCTTCTTTTTTTTTTTTTTTACAGCTGAATAATATTCTAATTTAAAAAATGGGCAGAGGAGCTGAATAAACAGTTTTCCAAAGAAGACATACAGTTGCCCAACAGACACATAGAAAGTTGCTCGATAGCACTAATCATCACGGAAATGTAAATCAAAACCATAAGACATCATCTTATACCAGTTAGAATGGCTATTATCAAAAAGACAAAAAGTAACAACAGTCGGTGAGGATGTAGAGAAAAGGGAATCCCCATGAAATGTTGGTGGTGCACTGCCCAAATTGGTGCAGTGACTATAGAAAACAGTATGAAGCTTCCTCAGAGAAATAAAACTACAATATAATCCAGCAATTCCACTTGAGTATATATCCAAAGGAAATGAGACAGGATATTAAAAAGATATCTGCCTTTTTATCTTCATTGCAGCATCATTCACAATAGCCAAGATACGAAAACAACCAAAGTTGTCCATCAGTGAATGAATAAATAAAGAATATCTCATTTAATCTTTACAAGGCCCTGTGATGGAGGTATTTTATTGCCATTATACAGATAGAAAAAAAATGAAGCCCAGGGAATTCAAGGAATTTGCTCAAGATCAAGCACAGTATCTGGATGTGGGACTGGACGGGGCTCTAAAGTGTTTATTCTTAAAAGCCACAAATACTGCCATCCATCTATAGTTCTGGAATGTGTTGAAATATGCTTATATCCCTCCCTACTGATCACCGATTGTCTATGGGTGGAGGGACTCTACGAAGAGGAAATCTGTGCTACATTTCTTTTATGTGGAAGTTCTCCAATACGCACCAATGAAAAGCAAAAGTAAAAACATCCACGAGACCCTGAGCATTTCAATAAGATTAATTTCTATCACATTATCTTTTTTGGTAGAGCAAACAGTTTGACGCTGACAGGAGTTTCAACATTTATAGCAACACACATCCACCTTTACCAACATGCCACAATTTATAACAAAGCCTAATTAACTGGCTGTGAAAAACAAAAATCACAAACATAGTTATTTTTTCTTTTGTCAAACCCAGAGGTTTTAAACAATGAAAGAAATTCATATCATGGTTAAAGCCCATGTTGCTGGTTTCTCACTGTAATTAGAACCATGTGTACTTTGCTGGTGAGAACTACCAAGTTTCCCCAAACCTTTTCTGACCTTATAATATTTTGGATTTAGGTCACATATCTGAGCAACTGACATTCTCTCTTATTTGCAATTAAATTCTGAAGTTTTCAAACACTCTGACCCATCCTAATATTTTCATCTTTTCAGAAGTTTAAGAATGCCCTTGCTTGGGTTAATTGATCCCAAAGGGCTGTACTTTTTTATATTTTATTTCATTTTGTCCTTGGCTTATTGTCCAAACTTACTGGAAAAAAAATCATCACAATAAACTCATGTTTAGTATTAAATGCTTTCAAAAAGAAGCCTACCAACAGCACATGCCAATTTGTCCCCCAAAGAGTGCATGAGTATTGGTCATGATGATTAAATGCCACACAGACAGATGAGAAATAGGTAACTCAGTCGTTCAAATGCCCACGATATCAAGACATCTGGATAATTAACTTAATGATTGCCTTTTTATAAGGGATTATTGCTATGCTGACAACAACAAACAAGGGTTCATTTCACAGAGCTGAGAGTTCACCATTGTTAAATGCTTTGCTATGTGCCCCATCGTGGGTAAGTCCAATGCATTGTCTCTTACAAGTAGTTATTTCAAAACCAACTGGCTGGAATCAAACATCTGGTAAAGCCAGTTGGCGAGTTGGCAGCATTTACCCGTCTTCCCCATCTGGCTTGTGTGTGATAAAGTACTGGCATTGACTACCAGAGAGATTTTTTAGCCTGTAGCTGTGGAAATTATTAAGAAGAAAAAAGGACAGTCATTTGTTCTGGGTGGATTAGAAGCGCTAAAGGCTTGAGTGCTGGGGACTGCAACCAATGAGCCCTTTTGTGGCTTCTTCATCTGTGTAGATACGGCCACATCCACCTCTTTGAAATTCGAGTAATCCCCCTACCTTTTCAAGAGCATGTGCCGCCATGGAAGGTAATCAAGAGATGAGTTAAAATAGCCTTGGTTATGATTCTTGCCTTGAAATTAAACCCCAGCAAGCAAATTGTTTCCTTTTTCCCCGAGAAGGTTTTAAATCCAATTTATTTGAGGTTTCTATTTAAATGGAAAATACTGTACCATCTCATGCAAAGTGAAATCAATCTCTTCAGAAACAGGAGGAGGAGAAGGGAGAAGGGGAGAATGTGGGCCAAGCATATGTAGATTAAAACTTGCTTTTTCAAAGATTTTGAAATATGAAAAACTATCTCTGCCTATAAGATTAATGATGGATCCTTGGGACCGCACCACTCTGTTTAACTGCTTTCTTGGATGCTTAATAGGCATCTTGAACTTAATGTATCTAAACCCAATTCCTCATTTTGCTTCTGCCTAGCTTAGTTTTCTCCTAGGCTTTGTTCATGCAGCAAATGGAACCAACAACCCAGCTGTTTATGCCAACCTGTAGAAATCCTCTTTGATTCGTCTCCACATTTCTCAAATCCAATTCATTAGATCTTATCTCCCCAACACATTCCAAATTAATCTCTTTCTGCTTCTATTACCCAGGACCATCTCCTTTCCTCTAGACCACTGCTAGGGCCTCTTAGCTCATTCCCTTGTTTACATTCTTACTATAGGAAATCCATTCTCTACACAGCAGAGGGTGCTTTAGAACTACAATGTCCAACATGGTAGCCATGAAACACAAGTGGCTATCAAACTCTGGAAATGTGGCTGCTTCCAACTGAGATATGCTATAAGTGCAAAATGCACTCTATATTTCAGAAACTTCATACAAACATGTAAAACGCATTGTAAAGTATCTCATGGATGTTCTTTATATGGATTACACTTTGAAGTTAAAATATCCTGGATGCCTTTGGATTAAAGAAAGATATTACTGAAGTTAATTTCACCTGTGTCTTTTTACATTTTTTTTTTTTGCTTGTAACTGCTAGAAAATTTAAAATCACATTTGTGACACACATATTTCTATTGGACAGAACCATTATGATACATATATTATAAAATAGATCAGTCTCCTCATGTGTCCCTTTTGGTATAGCCCACAAACCCAGCCACATTCATTTGTTTCCTTATGGTGTATTGGGTTGCCTCCGTGTTGTAAGTGTGGAGTTGGATATTTTTGAAAGAGAGCATATGTGACCTCTTGGCCCACAAAGCTGAAAATATTTACTACCTGATCCTTTATAGAAAAGTGTGCCAACCTCTTATACATATATAAAGTTATAGGAGATCCTTTATGAATCGAGCTTCGTCTGTCTCACCAATATCTTCTCAAGTCATTTCCTCTGTCCCATTCGATGCTGCAGCCAAGCCACACTACATGATGACGTCTGCTGGCACCATCTTCTCTCAGGGGGTTACTTTGGTGCTTGTTTTCTAGTCTGGAAACATCTCTCTTCCCTATATCTGGCAAAACCCTATGTTGGTTGCAAGAGACAACAGAAATGACCCCACCTAGTTTAAGAAAGAAGTTAAATTCAGTGATTCTATGAATTAAGCAATACACAAACAGGACTAACTTTATTCCGGGGTTTAAATGATGTCCACAGGTTTCTTTCTCTCCATTGCTCTCTTCTTCCTCCTCTGTTTTGGCTCCAGATGCAGAAGGCTTTCAAAAGCTCCCTCAACCCTAAGGTTCTAGAGGTTCCCAGGGAGACTGTTACTGAATGGTTCCAATTGGACCATCTGTTCCTGCGTGAATCCATCACCCTGGCCAAAGAATGTGTTGCTTTAATTGGCTCAGAACTAGGCTAGTTGTCAGCGTGGTGAATGAGGTACGCCATCAGTTCTAGTACAGGGCAGAAGTGGGGCGCCTGTGTGGCTCATTCCATTAAATGTCCGACTTTGGCTCAGGTCGTGATCTCGTGGTTTGTGGGTTTGAGCCCCTCATCAGGCTCTGTGCTGACAGTACAGAGCCTGGAGCCCACTTGGTATTCTGTGGCTCCCTCTCTCTCTCTCTGCCCTCCCTCACTCTCTCTCAAAAGTAAATAAACATCAAAAAAAAATTAAAGAAAATAGAAGGCAGAACTGAAGGTAGGGAAGGTGATCTTCTCAAGAAAATTAGGACCTTGTAACCAGGAGAATCAGGAAATGAAAACTGTGTAGCAAATATCATGGATGTTTCGGGGCGCCTGGGTGGCTCAGTCGGTTAAGTGTCCGACTTCGGCTCAGGTCGTGATCTCGCAGTCCGTGAGTTCGAGCCCTGCGTCAGGCTCTGTGCTGACCGCTCAGAGCCTGAAGCCTGTTTCAGATTCTGTGTCTCCCTCTCTCTCTGCCCCTCCCCTGTTGATGCTCTGTCTCTCTCTGTCTCAAAAATAAATAAACGTTAAAAAAAAATCATGGATGTTTCACTGCCATGTCCATTAAATCTTGATGGAAAGGCCAACATCTTCTTTTGGGAGTCTTCACTGATCCCTTCACCACGGTTCCAGCTGAGTCCTGTACCCATTCTGGTCTCCCATGATCCTGGGATTTTCCCTACATGAGCACTGCTTAGATCACATGGTAATAAGTGGCTAACTTGCCTCTTTCCTGCAGAGGCTTCAGCTTCTTGAGACAGGACTTTGCTTTTTGTATCCATAGTATCCAAACACAGTGTCTGGTATAAAGGAGGAACCCAATACATACTGAGCAAATGTTTATTAATATGTACTTTATCCACTGTTTTCTCGAGTAAGGAATAAGTATACAAAGGACGATTACTCTGGTAATGACTTATAGGGTAAATGTGGAAACACTGAAGCTATAAGGTCCTTATTATGTTTTGGAGTGAACTGAAGAAGGATGGCAGGAGGGGCTGGGCCATGGCAGTAGGGAAAAAGGTGAAGGAACTTGATGTCTAGAAATTCTCTCTCTGTATCACTCATCTAGAAGCAAATTCCTAAATTATTGATCCAAAGCTTAGACCAATTTAAAAAGCTGCTTTTTACTGATATTTGCTTCTGTGCTAAACCCTATGCTATCTACTTTATAGAAATTAACAAATTAAAGCCTCTCAGGACCCCGTAAGGTAAGTAATATTCTACTTTTAGAGCTAAGGATATATTTTCAATAATGTTAAGCCAGCTGTTCAAGATATGCAGTGAAATAAGGCAGAATCTAGGTATGAATAAATACCTACCACTAAAGGTCGCATTACCAATAAAGTGAAAAGAGGTATGTAAAGTGAACAATTTTTCTAAAACTCTTTCATGTTCCCGGGGCGCCTGGGTGGCGCAGTCGGTTAAGCGTCTGACTTCAGCCAGGTCACGATCTCGCGGTCCGTGAGTTCGAGCCCCGCGTCGGGCTCTGGGCTGATGGCTCAGAGCCTGGAGCCTGTTTCCGATTCTGTGTCTCCCTCTCTCTCTGCCCCTCCCCCGTTCATGCTCTGTCTCTCTCTGTCCCCAAAATAAAAATAAACGTTGAAAAAAAAATTTAAAACTCTTTCATGTTCCCAAATAAGTGATTTTGCGATTCAGGGTTTATAATTACTTTTAATAATTAAAGGAAGTCATCGCTTGTTTATAGTAATACTCTTCAGAAAACTAACAGATTAAAACATCCACTGTTTATAGACTCCCAAAGGTCTACTGTCATCATAAGATTTCAGATTTCCCTGATGGCACCGGGTAAAGTCAGAATTCAGGTAATGCTCATGAGTTGAATAAAGAGCTCACGCTTTGTTGTCACAGAGTCTGAGTAAATATCAGATCTAGTAATCAGAGAGATATTAGAATTCAGCCATTTAAGTTCAAAAGATAATTGTTGATAAGGTAGCCAAGATGATGAGGTATTCTTATAATAATATGCTCTCATTATTTGCTACAAGAAGCAACACTTACCATTAATTGTATTTCTGACCTCCTTCTTTCTCTCAAAAACCTCACAATCTAAAAGAAAGCAATGAGATAGATACCTAGGGTCTTGAGGATTGGAGAGTTTCATAGAACATATGAGTTGGTAGAGATATTCCAGATCATTTAGGTGAATGGTTCTGAAACTTCAGCATTCTTCGGAATAACCCGCAAGATTTTGTGAAAACAGGTTATTGGGCCCCACCTCTAGAGTTTTTGACTCAGCTGCTTCTGAGCAAACCTTGAGAATTTACCTTTCTAACAACTTTCCAGGTGATGCTGATGTTGTTGGTATCCAAATCACATTTTGAAAGCCATGTATCTTAATTTGCAAATGAGATAATCCAAGGCGAGAGAAGTGAAAGACTTGTTTCAAATCATGTTAGCTAATGTCATAGCTGAAAATGAGGCAAATAATAATTTATGGACTTCTCTCTAAAGTGGAGATGTGTGTCTATGAGTTTGTGTATGTGTCTACGTGTGAATATCAATGTATGCAGGTATACGCATGTTGTTTTGTTGTTGTTGTTATTATTGTTGGCCTATAAAGCATCTGTTACTCCTTCCTGTGGTCATGACAATACTTTCCTGCTCTTGATTCCTATGATTTGAGCGGAGTTGATATCATGCCTAACTGCAGAGACAAGCAAAAAGCCTGGAAATATTTTAAAAATTTATGTAACCCCTCTGATAGAGCATGTCGATTTTCCAGAATGTATCCTACAGATACAGTCTCTGTTATATAAAGATATTAAATATGGATGTCCATTCCAGCACTGTTTTTTTTAAATTTACATTTTAGTTGGGTAATATACATTGCAATCTTGGTTTCAGAAGTAGAATTCGGGGGTGCCTGGGTGACTCAGTTGGTTAAGTGGCTGACTCTTGATTTCAGCACAGGTCATGATCCCACAGTCTGTGACATAGAGCCTTGTGTCTGGCTCTGCCTGACAGCCAGAAGCCTACTTGGGATTCTCTCTCTCTCTCTCTCTCTCTCTCTCTCTGCCCCTCCCCCGCTCAGGTGCGCACACACTCTGTCTCAAAATAAATAAACATTAAAAAACATTATTAAAAATAAAATAAAAAAAGAATTCAGTGATTCATCACTTACATACAACACCCAGGGCTCATCACAAGTGCCCTCCTTAATACCCATCACCCCTCTAGCCCATCCCCCATCACCTCCTTCCATCAACCCTCATTTGTTCTCTATCATTAAGAGTCGCTTGTGGTTTGTTTCCCTTTCTTCCATTCTCCCCCCTTCCCATATATTCATCTGTTTTGTTTCTTAAATTCCTCATATGAGTGAAATCATGATATCTGTGTTTCCCTGATTGACTTATTTTGCTTAGTATAATACATTCTAGCTTCATCCATGTCATTGCAAATGGCAAAACTTCATTCTTCTTGATGGGTGAGTAATATCCCATTGTGTGTGTGTGTGTGTGTGTGTGTGTGTGTGTGTGTGTCACTATTAGGTATTTACCCAAAGGATACAAAAATACAGATTTGAAGGGATACATGCACCTCAATGCTGACAGCAGCATTATCAACAATAGCAAAACTATGGAGAGAGTCCAGCACTGTTTTAACAGAAAAAAACAAAACAAAACACAATAGCAAAGAACCAAAATGTCCACCAAGAAGAGAGAGTTCGGGGGCGCCTGGGTGGCTCAGTTGGTTAGGCGACTGACCGGCTCAGGTCATGATCTCACAGTTTGGGAGTTCGAGCCCCGCATCAGGCTCTGTGTTGACAGCTCAGAGCCTGGAGCCTACTTCAGATTCTGTGTCTTCCCTCTCTCTACCCCTCCCCTGCTCACGATCTGTGTCTCTCTGTCTCTCAATAATATATAAACATTAAAACAAAAAAAAAAAGAAGAGAGAGTTCAGCTGAACTATGGGAGATGGCTGTACTGGCAACTTATGTAGCCATTTCAAAAAATAAGAGAAATGTACTGATATTGATTACTGAAACTCTTGGAGAATTCTCATTGAGGACATTGAAAAACTAAGATCTAGGGGCACCTGGGTGGTTCAGTAGGTTAAGTGTCTGATTTCAGTTCAGATCTTGATCTCGCAGTTCTTGGGTTTGAGCCCTGCATCGGGCTCTGTGCTGACAGCTCGGAGCCTGAAACTTGCTTTGGATTCTGTCTCCCTCTCTCTCTCTGCCTCTCCCCAACTTGTGCTCTCTATTATAGGGAATAGAAATATATGCATTCATGTAAATATACATCAGCACATAAGTATATCTGTGTGTATGCAGCTACCATTTTAGCATAGAGCAATATATATTCATATATATATTTATATACATATATATACATATACCACATATTAATGCATATAGGATCACTATGAAGGAATATGTATTTAAATATATCATAAAATTAATTTTCTCTTTGGAATTCTCTTTTTCTCGTATAATGTAGAACTAGAGTTTGGTATTTGCATACGTAACACATTTATGCATTTTTCAGGAAAACAGTCACTCATTTAAATAATACATTTTAATCACTGTGCAGTTACATGTTAGAGCTCAGGTTGTCCTTATGTAAATGAAAAAAAGGGCTGGTTGCTTCAAAGTGGAACAGAAACTGAGGACCACTTAAAATAAAATAATCCTAGCATTGATAGGTTCAATCTACATAAACTTATATTTATTCATCACTTTCCATAGCTTATAAACTACCATAGCACAGATATGATTCCAGAATTTGAGGGAAGAATGATTATTTCAGCTTTTAGCTTCTTATGGAAGGTGGATAAATATTCATTGAAAAAGAGTTTCAAGTTACTCAGACTCTAAACCTCACTGAAAATAATTTTTTTTTCTTTTCTTTTTTTTCTTTCTTCTTCTTCTTCTTTTTTTTTTTACTTCCCCTTCATGTCATGGAAGTAACTAGAATTTTTTTTCTCAGATTGCTGAGAGGCTTGCAGGATCTCTCATTTAGGGAGAACCCATTGACTTTCTTGCTGAGGAACATGAACAGAACAACTAAATATGCACAGGTGTCCTGAGCACATGATGTAAACGTTGCTGAGAATTCTCAGTTCTTCTGTCAACTTGCCACCCCATGTTCCAATTTGTTAAACAAAGATAGTGGCAAAGTTGGAAGGACCGAATGGGACAGGAAATGCGAAGGCTGACATCTGTGAGAATTTAGGAATCACAGAGAATGTGTCTGCTCATTTTTCTCCAAGGACCAACCTCAGTCTTAATCCCCAGAAGTCTTCCTAATTCTGAAATTCTGTGCTTGAAAAATTGCCTCCTTTTTCTATGAATAATACACCAGATCGAAGTCTCTTGGGAACAGATGAAGGATCCCCAAGCCATTAGCACAACTGTTTCCATGTTTACTGATGATCCATACCCTTCATTCTAAACTCAAATTCTAAAACTCAAATTAAAATGGCAAGGATACATCAACAATATGATTTAACATCTCATCCCTGCAAAACCTGATAATACGAAGTGTTTGCAAATATATGGAGCAATCTGAACTCTCACACACTGTGGGTAAGGGTATATGTTGATAAAACATCTTTGGAAAATTATCGGATGGTATCTTCTGAAGCTGAAAATATGCATATTCTTTCACCCAGAAATACTACTCTTAGGTTTATATCCAACAGAGATAGTCACATATGTGTGCCAAAAGAGGTATGTAACAATGTCTATAAATGTACTGTTTGAAATAGTCCCAAACCAGAAGCTAATTCAATACACATCAAAAGTAGAATAAATCAATAAAATGTGGTATGTTCGTTCTGTGAAATACCATACAACAATTAAAAAGAAGATACAATTATTTTAAACAATAATATGGATGGATCCTGCCCACAAACTAGGTTTAAAAAACAGACCGGGGCTTCTGGGTGGCTCAGTAGGTTAAGCTACTGACTCTTTTTTTTCTTTTTTCTTGAATGTTTATTTATTTTGGAGAAAGAAAGAGAGACAGAGTGCAAGGAGGGGAGGGGCAGAGAGAGAGGGAGACAGAATCTGAAGCAAGCTCCGGGCTCTGAGCTGTCAGCGCATAGCCCAATGCGGGACTCAAACTCACCAACCGGGAGATCATGACCTGAGCTGAAGTGGGACACTTGACCAACTGAGCCACCCAGATGCCCCCTACCGACTCTTGATATTGGCTCACGTCATGATCTCATGGTTGTGACATGGAGCCCCACATTGGACTCCTCACTGAGCATGGAACCTGCTCGGGATTCTTTCTCCCTCTCTCTCCCTGTCCCTCCCCCACTCACACTTTCTCTCTGTCTCTCTTTCTCAAAATAAATAAAGAGACATTAAAAAACAAAAATAAAAGAAATCAGACACAAAGGAGTAAATAGTATATCATTTCACTGACAAAAAGAAGTTCAAATGTGTTCATTCATTCAAAAAAAGTTGGAAAACGAATATATGGTGTTGGAAGTCAGGATACTTAATGTCTGTGAGGGAAAGTAGGAGGTAGAAGGAAATACAAAGGGGCTTCTTGGATGCTGATAATATCTGTTTCTTCATCATGTGCTGGATACATGGGTAAGTTTACTTGCTATAAATTTCCAGGAATTTTCAGTATGTAAGTTATATACTGACAAAGACAACAACAAAATCAATAGCTATCATGATAGACTTTACCTGTTTCATTGTATCACCAATATTGAAAATTCTAATAACTATAACACTGGTATAACTTTTTTCAGGTTACTGTGTTTTACATCTCCTTTTTAAAATACAAGATCCTGGGAAAAAATTCCTATGAGCTTGAGAAGACAGATGTTAGGACATAATCCACTTGGGGTTAATGTAGGTGAGGTCCTAGTTCACATCATATACTGTAACCTCAACAGGTGCATAATCAACAGGTGTCTAACTATGAAGACATCCTAACAGAAAAATGCTATTTATTGGGTTTCCTTAATCATATGAAAATATTCTTTCTTACTCCATACTTTCAAATAGGCAGTGAATGGAGAATAGGTATAAATTTTAAATGGTTAAACACGAATTCTTCACAGATTGTATGTCACTTCAAATTCTTCAGTGCCCGGTGTCTGTATTTTTAAAGACTAGTTGAGTTCCATGCTTCTCTTTCATAGCCTCTGTGCCAGGCAGGACAGATACCAAGCACTTTCTCACTATGTTAAATGGCGGCTGGTTTCTGGAGACCATGATGACTATCTCAGACTTAACAGCTGAAGGTCAAGCCCTTCAAAATGAGAAGCCAAACATTTAAAAAGTTGCTCCAAAGGGTGGCGACAGAACCTTTTCACATCTGACCTTGAGCAAGATGGATTTTTGATTTCAACATCAATGGTAAATTCAAAGGAACAGAGCTTCTTTGATAAGGAAGTAGGACCTTAGCTAATCAGTTCAGCAGATCTCATCTCAGCTCTGAGAAACACTTCACATTTCTGATATTCAAGAGGAAAAACAGTCATATAGTGAAGAAACAAAGCTACACTAACGTGATAAGCAAGAACTTTGTCTCAGGAATCAAAGTTATCTCTGCCACTTTCATTATTTCTCCTTCTTACACTATTTTTTCACTTCTGCTAGAGACCTTATCCTACTGATGATTTATTTGGGTCCTTTTGTGTTAATCTCTTCTATGCCTTTCTATGTATGAG
The DNA here is from genome assembly GCF_014898765.1 of Herpailurus yagouaroundi. Classification (NCBI taxonomy): domain Eukaryota; kingdom Metazoa; phylum Chordata; class Mammalia; order Carnivora; family Felidae; genus Herpailurus; species Herpailurus yagouaroundi. The sequence continues at coordinate 876,327 of NW_024412444.1, forward strand.
CCTTGTCAAATTTTATTTCTGTGGAAAAATAACAGAAATGATTGGGAATATAGTTAGGGAAACAATTTTCAAGGATTTATGAAGCTAAGATTGTCAAACCCATGATACATCCATGGAAAGTTGGCTCTCTTGACCACCGTGCTCTCTGAAAGCTGCATTTAACTCTTTGATCACTAGAGACCAAAGGCTACACAGTGAGTCCATACCTTACTGAGCTTTACTCTGGTGGCTTCTACCAAACAAGTTCTAAAGCTTTTGGATGTAGATAAATTCTGACAGCTGGATAGCTCTGGCTTGCCCCCATGGATGGTATAGTCAACTCACCATAGTTTTGAGTAATGGGGCATAGATGTAGAAATCAAGCCTGAGGCAAAACCTCAGATTCTCAAACGGATGAGCGGACAGTGCTTCATTCCTATTGTAATCCCTGTTCCTATCCCCTTTAGAGAAGTGACATAGCCTGCAACAGTGGTAAAGACACATGTCCAGAAACAGGTGCACTTGTGTCTTGAACAATTTGAGAAACCTGGTTTAGTCACTTAATCTTTGTTTTACTATCTATCTACCATCTATAATGCCTTCATAATAGTGTTATGATATTATAAAATACCTATCTATGTCAAGTGCCTAGGAAATGTTTGGCATTTAAATTATAGTCAAGACTTAAAATGAAACCTTGCCTTTTATTCATTTAGGTGGCAAGGCACCATGTCATACTAAGTCAAAACTTAATCCACTTTGCTCATGGTGACTTTCTCCCTGAAGCCTTTCTTCATTTCAATATTGATCTCACTCTTCCCATGTTTCAGAACTCTTATGCGCTGGCTAATTAAAGCATAACAAATTAAAAAGGCTATAGCCCTTGTGGAGATTACATACTAAGGGAGAGGAGATATGGAATAAATAAGCACACAAGTAAATAAATAAAATGATTACAGATTGTAATGAGTTCAAGGAAGATAAACAACAACAATAACAAATTATGTGAGAGAGTGAGCGGGGTTGGGAATGAGTATGCTAACCTCAGTTGAGAGGGTCGCTCTAGAGTTTTTCTGTACTTGTAGGAATCTGGAAGTCAGGGACCAAGACCAAGGCCAAGACTATTATTTCCTTTGTCTGGAGCTACTTGGCCCGGCCTACCATGGCAGACAGATTGCAGAGATGATGCTCCTTATCTCAAGTAATCATTCCACCTTTGGTCAATTCTAGTTGAGAAGGAGGCAAATCCAACAGGTGAGGCTGTCGCTACCTGATGGCAAGTTTCATTATGGAAACAATGTCATCCACAAATAAGACCACTAGGTCTTTAGTGTCTGGTAATAAATGCTAAACACAAAAAGAGAAGGGCAGGTTAAGAAAAAATCCACTTAGCAATTTATACATCCAGAGATTACAGAAAATTCTTCATTTTCTATCTGTCCTGGATTGTCTGTCACAGACTCATGTTACAATCATCATCATCCTCATTGTCATTATCATTGTCTTGGGATGATCATTATCATTTTCATCATTTCCTTCTATATCCCCTCTTGGTCACTGGGAAGAAGCTGCTAATTAGAATCCCATTTCTATGTTTTCCGGTTAGATACAGTCAATGAGAGGCATTTGAGTGAGTTTTGGAAGGTGGATGAGAAATCAAAGCCACTGTTCTCTAGTGGAAGTTTCAGCCAGTTCATGTCAACAGCTTTCTGGGCTACTGAGGATTCCCAGGTAGCTGAAATAATGGATGGTGGTTTGCTTTATCATCTGTGGGATCTTCTGAAAATAAAAACCTCATCAAAATATCTAGAGTGGCTTCTATTTTCTGTTGAAAGCTTGACTGATATGCCATTCCTCATTTTTTACGTTGTGTTCCACATAAGAAGCAAATTTTATTGGTCAAAGTAATTCATTAGGTAAGTGGGCACTTGGTTTAAAAATAGCTATCATTCACTGGGGACTTATGATGTCCCAGGCACTAAGTTAATTGCTTTATATGCATTTTATTATTTCTAAGTTAAGATAATTATAAAAAATACCATAGAGAGAGCTCATTACTTGGTTTACTCTAATAGTAACATTTTGCCAAAATATGGTAAAATATAATGACAAGGATATGGACATTAATACAATCTACTGATTTTATTCAGAGTTTTACAGTTTTATTTGTGTGTGTGTGTGTGTGTGTGTGTGTGTCTGCGTGTGTGCACTTAGTCCTAAACAATTTCAGCACATGTTACAGGCTCATGTATCCACTACCACAGTCAAGACACTGAACATTTAGTTCCATTACCATAAGGACTTTATGTGTAGTTTTAAAGTTCAAACCCATAGGTGCTGTTATTATCTATTTCTATTTTCCAGGCAAGAAAACTGAAGCTTTGATAGTATTAGTCAATGGCCCAAGGTTATATAACTAAAAGGTATCAGAACCAGAACTTGAACCCAAGTTATTTACATCTGGCCCAGTAGGAAAGAGGAAATGCCCCTGGAAGACAGCCAGTGAAGTTCCCAATGTCCGACCGAACATCTCTCTGACTTTTCTTTTTTTTTTTTTTTTTAATTTTTTTTTTCAACGTTTATTTATTTTTGGGACAGAGAGAGACAGAGCATGAATGGGGGAGGGGCAGAGAGAGAGGGAGACACAGAATCGGAAACAGGCTCCAGGCTCTGAGCCATCAGCCCAGAGCCCGACGCGGGGTTCGAACTCACGGACCGCGAGATCGTGACCTGGCTGAAGTCGGACGCTTAACCGACTGCGCCACCCAGGCGCCCCTCTCTCTGACTTTTCAAAAGAAAAAACAAGACAACCAGACTTAAAAGCTAGCAAGAGATGATGAACGAATTATGGTTTTTCCATTGTTAACATGCCTCCTTTCCATCTGAAGAACAACTGACCGTTTCTTTCAAATTCCGTCTTTTAACATTCAACAATATTGTAACAAAACAAAATAAATGCATTCTTTTCTCCAACTTTTTAAGCCTTTTCTAGCTCTGACCTAAACAAGTGATTGGAAAAGAACTTCAATTTGAGCTGCTGGGACATACTGCTCATTTCTTCTTTTTTTTTTCTTCTGTGACTTTCCAATGGATCAACCACTTTGACAAGAAATAATTTGACACTTTGTGGAATTCATTCCTTACTAAAAATGATATAGCTATTGATGAGTTAGCAGTTTTTAAAGTCATGCAGGCAGCAAACATATGTCTTTCTTAGAAACCAGATTTGAAGATAATAGAAAAGTGTGGATAATGTGAGCTTCAAGCTGGATGTAGCTAACCACTGAAGAAGCATCATAAATCTCAACAATATTGCCAACTCTCAACCATTGGTGGTAATAGAGGTCTAGGAGAGCACAAATACTATAATTGAAATCTACTGATAATTTAAAAACTTCATTTTACCCAATAGCTTCAGTGCCCTCTTAGGCCAAACCCTTGACAGGAATGGATTATCAAGTGGTCAATGTGACTAATTTGAGTTTCATCTCCTTCTTCCTGTTTTGGCTCAACCTAGCAGCAGAGGTGCTCAGCCTTGAAAATGCAACAAGCAAAGCCTGTCGTTGAGGGGCTGCTGGTGGAATTTGGCTCATGTCTCATAAATACAAAGAACTGCAATTTAGACTTACGAAAATATCTTCAAAGAGTTTTATACACAAAGTAACAGAGGCAGAATGTAGGAATACAGGAAAGTATATGTCATACATAGTTAAACTTCTATGCTGTCTCTAGATCACTACCTTCCTGGTTTAGGTACTATGAATTAATATTTTTTATACCTATTATTAAGGTGTGAATAACAATAATACTATGTTTCTTTCATTTTGCATCAAAAGCTAAAACTTGTTAAATAAAAGTCTTCAAACATCTTATAAGTTTTGAAGCTCTGTTTTAACATTGCTTGACTTTTTGTATGTATCAGGGCCATCAACAAGTGGAAATGGCCTGTGACACTGAAAGATCTTTAAAAGAATTTAATAGGTATTGGGTAAGTCTTCCTGACATCATACTAAGGGGTACAGTTATCTTTGATTTTCAAAAGGTAGAGACTACTAATTAAATCTTTACTATAATGTATATAAGGTTTATGAACATCTCTAGGTTTTGAATTTTTTAATGTTTATTTATTTTTGAGAGGGAGGGAGAGGTGGGGGAGGGAGGAAGGGGCAGAGAGAGAGGGAGACTAGGTTTTGAGATATTTACCCACTCATAAGCATGGTCTTAGTGTGAGTGTTCAATGGTCAGAGACCTAGTGTTTAAAGAAAACTGGTGAAATCATGGCTATGAGGGTCCCGAAAGCCTTGGAAAGTATAAATATAGTTTCTTCAAAAGTATTTATCATTAGGATAAACAGTTAAATATTTGTAATGGAGTACAGAGAATGAGAAAGACTCAGATTCTCATACCTAAAAAAGATTGAATGTTTCAAGGTGTGGGCCGTTCGCACGTTATCTACCTTCCTACCTTCTCTAACCATATGGAAAGTAGAAATGGTAAAAGTTACATTTCAGCGCTATTAGAATGGAAGAGAATATACATACATACAATATCCAAATTTCAGGAGCTTAAAACAAAGTTCTCTTTTCCCACTTGTGTGTCCCCTGCAGGTTGGCTGGGCTGTCTGCTCCATCTCATTGTCGTTCGTAGTTTGGGAATGAGACCAAGAGAGAAGACATGCTCTGGAACACCTGCTACTGTGGCAGTGGAGAAACTCTGCACAGTTTTGCATCAGTAAGTAATGCTTTGCTGAGATGTGAAGCACGTCACCTCACTTATGCCTTTCCCAAGCTCTAGGGTAGCAGGAAGTGCATAAAGCTACCATATGACCCGACACAGAGCAAGAAGTGGAATATTTGGCAGCCAGTTCAAATGCAGAGCCTGACGGACTCAGTAGATGGTAGCTATTACCACGGCAATACACAATACGATCAGTTCTCAGTACGCCAATAATTGCCAATCTGCCAATACAGTAGTCTGTGGCAGACAGACTGCCGGCATCTCTGCTCCCTCCTGCCCCCCCCATATATTACCTTCTTCCGTTGGTAATTGGTTCTCCAAGTTTTCACTGGATTCACAGTTCTTAAGCCAAAAGGCATTTTCCAGCCTCTTTTGTAGCTAAGAGAACTCATGTGACCAAGGGCAAAAGTGCTGTTGGTGGAAACAGCTGTCCTTGAAAGGAAAGGCCTTATCCTTCTCTTTCCTCTTTCCTGCTGGTTGGAAAATGGACTTGGTAGCTGGAGCTAGAGCAGGTACTTGTCCTAAAATGTTACTTTGGAAATGGGTTCTCCGGTAGTAGAAGAATAAAATTAAAGACCCATTCTAGTCCTGGAATATCTGCATCTAGACTTTGAGAAACTGACTGCTATGTTGTTTAAATCATTGCTCTTTGGGACTTTACTCCTCATTTTACTGTCCATGATAGGGCTCAGCAAATTTATACACACATATACCAATTAGAATGTTTTTGGCTGTAAATAATAGAACACCCAAATCAAAGCTGGCTTAAGCATAAAAGACAACCAGAAGTGTCTAGACATGGATGGTTCCACAATTTTGATGCTCCATAGTCTCAGGCTCTTTCTTTCTGATCTGTGATCCCCTGCACATTGGATTTGGTCCCTGTATACTCATAAGATGGCTGCCGTAATGGCAGTAATCCTTAATACTTAATATTTACGGCATAAAGGGGCAGCGGCCTCCCGTTATCTCTCTTTTTATTGGGAAGCAAAATTCCTTATGGCAGCTTATGAAGCTCTCTGCTCTTCTTCCCTCCCACCCCACTCCACCGAAAACTTTCTCCTTCATTATCTATAAGAAAACCACATACCCTCTTCTAAACCAATCATTAGCAAAGGAGGCTGGGATTATTATGTATGGCTTAGGACATCATGACTCATCTCGCAGGACTGAGGAATGGACTACCCGTCCCTGAGCAAACCGCTGCCCCAAATCAGGATTCTGTAGGTTAAGGAAGAAGGTGGAAACAGTGTCTTCCTCAGCAGTTAAAGACTCTGTCTACTTTTTCCTTTACTTTATTTTAATGTTCATATATTTATTGGAGAGAGAAAGACAGGCAGAGAGAGAAGGAGAGGGACAGAATCCCAAGGTGGCTTTGCACCACCACCAGCACAGAGCCCCACGTGGAGCTCAAGCTCACGAAGTACAAGCTGAGATCAAAAGTCAGAGGCTCAACCAAGTAAACCACTCAGGCACCCCTAGCTTCTCCTTTACGTTTGTACTTAGCAAGTCATATAGCTCCATGTTTGTTCTAAATATACAGAACTACAACCTGAGAGGCAACGCAAAAAGGATATCTCATCACTGCTCTGCCTTTCATCCATCCCCCTACCTTCAACTGACTCTCAAACAGCAGACATTAGCTACATTGTTTTTTTTTTTTTTTTTAACAAATCGTATAACATTACTGCCTTTGCTTAAAACCCACTGAAAACTTCCCACTGCGTGGATGAAAATATCCACACCTCTGACTGTGCTCTACAAGGTCCTATGCCGTGTGACCCCGGCTTCCTTCAGTCCGACATCTCATGCCACTCTCTCCTTCCCTCACTGTGTTCAGTCAGAAGGGACTTCTGAGTATTCTACAAATGGTATGAACTCATTCCTACCTTGGAGACTATGACTGGGAGTCATGATTCCCCATAAGATTTTACCTGAATGGCTCCTTCTGGTCCCTTCAGGTCTCACTTCAAATGTATCTCTCCTGAGAGACTTTCTCTGACCATTCGGGGGAAAGGAGCTCCCTCCACTTCACCTCTCTGTACCTTTACCTTTTGTTTTCATCGCGTTATTTTTACTATCAGAAATTATCTCATTTAAATATTGATGTATTTTTCCTTCTTGTTTAGTGTTTTACTCCCACTGTCTTCAAACTGGAAGGCAGCCAGGGCGTCATCCATGTTCTTTATCTATGTAGCTCTAGCAAATATGTCAGTACCTGGTACATGGAACGTGTTCAACAAACAGACAAAAAGTTGGGCGATGGTGGTGGTATTCGAGATCATCCCTACCTGGCTGACAGAAATGGCATGAAGTCAAATTTCATTTGCCTACAAAAGTGAAATGTCATCCTACCTCATCAAGAGTCTACTGACTCAAATCTGTGAAGGGTCAGAAAAAGCACAGTTGCTATTTATGAAATGATGTGGAAAGCATAAGCCTATCCATTCACTTAATAAATAGATCAATGAATTTGTGTCAAACCATATGTTTGACCGTATCTATCTATCTATCTATCTATCTATCTATCTATCTACCTATAACCATATATATGTATATATAACCATATATATGTATATATAACCATATATATATATATATATATATATATATATATATATATAAAACCATACACACACACACACACACACACACACACAGTAACAACATGTATCTTATTCATGAGGGCTATTTCGGAGGCTATGAAATTGCCTCTTCAGCTATGGTCATAATTCAGCAGAAATGTCTCAAGGAAAATAAAACTAAATGTCAATCCTACCAAAAAAAGTTATCAGATTTTAACTTTAGCCAATAAAAATGCCCAACATCAACTGGCAAAACTTATTCTTGGGTATGAGGACATGCTCGGCATTTTATATTGAAGTGTTCCTTTCTGTGTAAATCTGGAACACAGGACACAGATTCAACGCTCGGGTGGAAAGAGAGTTTACAAGTGACAAATATAAAGAAAATAAGCAAAACAATTCAATAGGCAGGGGTACCTTTTCTGCATGTTGGGGGGGTGATCCAGGGAGAAAACCTAACTGATTATATTACTAAAATCCTCATTTTCTCGTCAAGAAAAAGGGCTAATCAAAAACCCAACTAAAATGAAACCTTTTGATAAAAAAGGTTTGTAAGTGACTGCATTTGAAATGCAAGTTGTTTGTAATAACTCCGGGATGAAACAGTGGTTTTTCCATTATGCCAGGAAATAGATACTTGCTAAAAAACTCCTTTAACTTTTTCTGGCATCTATTGATTATATGCATAGAAATTAACTGAAGAAACCAATTAAGTTTAAAATTTAATGGTGTTCTGATGCTGTTAATTTACTGGCTGACTCAATCAATGTGTCACCCTGGATGGAAATCTATGCCCTCCTCCCATGTGCTAGAGAACTCACTGATGCCCTTTCAGCTAAAATTATAGTGATCACAAGAAACCAAAGAACTTAGAAGCAGGTACCATACAAAGAAGTGAGAGAGTGACAACAGAAACCTACAAGAATTTAATCTATGTTTTTATAGAGATCACTGAAATTGAATTTAACAAACGTCTTGAGTGGTTTTGACTATCTTAGGGCTTGCCAATTTTGGAACTCACTAACTGCTATATAAGCCACACCCATAACAAAAGGTAAAATTTTCTCTACCAATAAGAGCTTATGCATATGTGTGTGTGGGTGCACGCGCGCGTGCGCGTGTGCATGTGCGTGTGCATGTGTGTGTGTTGTAATTTTAATTTGCTTGCGAGGAAATGAAAAGAAGTTCTGGGCATATGCCATGATTTAATATGAAAAAAAATGCATGGTTACTCTCGAAGGAGATTATTCCATTTATCATAAGATATTAGCATACAGAATAAGCCTAAAGCTTAAACAGTCACTTTATTACAGTGGACTTTCCCCATGATACCATTTAAGACAAACTAGTAGTAATAAGACACAAGTCACTAGAATATCTTACTTTTCACAGAATGTACCAATGATCGTTTCTCTATTCGTTTAACTATTATTTCCTTTTAAATGATATTTTGTTAAAAATGGTTTTTGTAGATACGTACATGTATTCAAGAATACTTCAAAATACACCAAAATGTTAGATCCTGTTTATCTACCATTAAAATGAGAATTTTCCCAACCTTTTCAAAAGTGTACCTTTAACAGCCAAAATATATTCTATCTTATCAATGCCTCATAATCATTAACTTTCTCTCTTCTACATAGCAAGATTTTACCACTTTCTCTACCTTGAACTTCCTCGTTGCAACCCAGAAAACAGCTCTGGGAGAGATGATTTCTTTCCTCCAAAGGTGTTAACCCAGTGTACACTACAACCAAAAGTGCCCGCGGTACTCTCTGTCATGGAGGAGTAACCAGAAAACCAGCAGAGAAGGGCGCATCTACTGTCCGGCCCTGCGTCCCAGGAGAGCACTGCTAAAATTACATACCATGATTGCAGTGGAAGAAAGGCAAACGGGACCACAAAGGCAACGGTCTTCTGCTTGAGAATAGATGAACATAATAAATGAGATAGGTTTTCATTCTCAACGACACTACGATGATATGTTGTGGGTAGCTTGTGCTCTACCATGAGAGTTTCCACAAAAACCATAGAGACCACTGTTACGGAAAGGGGATGGAAATAAAGAGAGGGAGATGTATGGAGCAAGGCTTCAATCCCTCTTCAGGTTGGCACTTCCACCAAGATCCAGGATTCAGTGAGGACTGCCAGGGAAGCTGAGAGCAGATTAGATGCTGCTAGGAAAAAAAAAAAATTGGGCCACATGGCCAGTTCAGGCTATGCACACACACGTGCAGCACAACTGGTGTGGACCTCTTCAGGATATCCTGGCCAGGTATTTGCACACTTTTGGTTGCCTGCCTTGGGCTCTAACAGCAGATCTTTATCTGTTTTACATTTGGGGGTTTGGAGAAAGATTTCACTCAAAGGTATCTTCTTCTTTTTAAATCTGTCTATCTATATACAGATACAGACACAATTTTTAACGTTTATTTCTTGTTGAGAGACGGGGGTGGGGGGAGGGGCAGAGAGAAAGGGAGACAGAGGATCCAAAGCAGGTTCTGAGCTGAAAGCAGAAAGCCCGAAGCCAGGACTCAAGATCATGACCTAAGCAGAAGTCAGAGGCTTAACTGAACCACACAGGCGCCCTTCAATATATTAAAAAAATTTTTTTGTAAGTTTTTAGCATAGTGGTTCTCAGTGTGTGATTCCCAGACCAACAGCATGAGCACCACCTGGGCACTTGTTAGACATAGAGATTCTCAGGCCCCAGGCCAGCTCTATAGAATCAGAAACTCTGGTAGAGGGACTCAGCAACCTGTGTGCTAGCAAGTCACACAAAGTCCTGCCTCCCCTTTCACTGGCATCTCTGTGTGTATATTCATCCTCTGTGTTTGGGGCTCCACTCCTGGGAAGGGGCAAGGGATGCTTTGAATCTGGAATGTAGAGAAGAGAAAGACATCCCCACAGAGACCTTGCCTCTGAATGCAATCGCTAAAAATATAGCTCAACATCTTTTATTAAATGGTTATGTTCCTGCTGGCATCTACCCTGCGCCTTATTATGCTAAACGTCTGTCTCTTCTCTGGATCTGAGTAACAGCACTGAAAAATAAAAGTCCTTTATTCGTGGAGAAACTAGACCCCAGAGAGTGAGTGGTGAGGGGGAAAAAGAAAATCACCCTTCCATTGATTTCTTCCATGATGTAAGAAGGGAAAAACGTGATGCATCAGATGGGCTGGGATGGGGCAGGGTGAGCCAAAATTTCCTTCCAAATCTGGAATTCTGAGATTTGAAAATGTCCACTTTCGGGGCGCCTGGGTGGCGCAGTCGGTTAAGCGTCCGACTTCAGCCAGGTCACGATCTCGCGGTCCGGGAGTTCGAGCCCCGCGTCGGGCTCTGGGCTGATGGCTCAGAGCCTGGAGCCTGTTTCCGATTCTGTGTCTTCCTCTCTCTCTGCCCCTCCCCCGGTCATGCTCTGTCTCTCTCTGTCCCAAAAATAAATAAATGTTGAAAAAAAAAAAAAAAAAAAAAAGAAAATGTCCACTTTCTTTCCTCCCCTCTTTTATTTTAATTAATACCACCCTAAGCAGTTTCCAGCTAAGTTTTTTTTTTCTGTAGAAAGAGGAAGCATAAAAAAAAAAAGCCTCATTCCTCCTTTCCTTCTGATATCTAAAAAAGTAATTTTTGAGCCCACTTGGAAATTGGGGGAAAACCATAAGGTCCCCATTTTAGGTGATGGAACAAGTGTTCTCTCCAGCCCCAATGAAGGGCCTTCAGTGCATTCATTTACCACGAAATGGTGATTAGTGGGTGAATCTAAAGAAACTAATACTGATAACACAGCTTGATTTTAGAGTTAATGATTTTAACACAGCCTCACTGTGTTTTCCAGAGCCTCAGGAATCTTGGATTACACATGAGAAGTTTACTTTTATTTATCATTTTCTTTTCTTTCACTAGGGATGATATTACTTCATGGGCACTTGACTGGGGCATCTCAAAATGAAAGTCTTATACGGGCAAATAGGGAATTAGGGAAAAAGCAGCAATGAGATTTCTTTGTATTGATCTTATCACTCATTTCAAAGATGAGATAATACCTTCTATCAACTGCAAACACTTTCATTCAGCTCCCATAAAACTAGTATTAGTTCCATTTATTTTGTCCTCCGAACCAGGATTTAGTCATATTTATTCAATTCTCTCAACTTGTATTTTTCAAAAATGAACATTCAAGGCTAAATCATTGCTTACTTCTCCTAGTGCATTAAAAGAAGTAGGGAACAAAAAATCATGTTTGAAATTAGACCCTACTTTAAAAATCTTATTTCTTTCTAGAAGATGGATTCTGAACTCCCGATCAAAGTGTAAAAATATACGAATTTTTAAACATTATCAAGGGTTCTTAATATTCTAAAGTCTGTCTATTATCTTTGTTCTTAAATGTTGCTGAAGCTTATTATCCTAAAGACTAGGAATATTTGTGGTGGATCTCCACTTTCGCGACCAAGAGGCTCATTCTCCCAGATCCTGCGGGGGCCACGGTTCACTGGGAATTGCCTTCAGCTGAAGAGAGCCTCCTTGCCCAAAGTCAAATCCCTCCCAGGAGTCACCCTGCATTTAATGAGCAGCAAATGTGGGGAGAGAATGGCCTGCCTCCCGGCCTAAGGGAGAAAATCCTGAAGAGCTATCCTGGGGCGATGGCTGTAGAGTTTGCTGTGACTGCATCACAACTCTGCTCCTGCCTCGGTCATCCTGGCTACCTTGTACCTTCCCTTCCACAGGTGCAGATCCTGGGGCCATTACTCAATAGAACTTCTTTTTAAAAAATTTTTTGTAAATGTTTATTTATTTTTGAGAGAGAGAGAGAGAGAGAGAGAGAGAGAGAGAGAGAGACGGAGTATGAGCAGGGGAGGGGCAGAGCCAGAGGGAGACACAAAATCCGAAGCAAGCTCCAAGCTCTGAGCTGTCAACAGAGAACCCGACGCTGGGCTCGAGCTCACTGACTGGGAGACTGTGACCTGAGCTGACGTCGGTTGCTTAACCAATTGAGCCACCCAGGTGCCTCCTCAATATATCTTCTGCAAGCATATCTCTCCTAGAGTCTGTATCCCAGAGAACTTATCTGAGAAGATATTACTAAATATAACGTGATTTACCCTTTCCTATAGCAGTAGTGAGAAAGTTTTTAAAAAGTAGAAACTCTCCAAATATATCTACTCCAACCACACAAGATTCTCAGCCAAGCAACTCTAAGTGACCTACATATGGAGTATGTGTCCATAAGACATCTGGGAATGTCACAGTAGTAGTTGCCATCTTAGGATTTATTCCCAGTTGAGAATCTTCAGAGACCCTTAAGAAGACTGGGGTGAACAACAAACAGAATTAAAATCCTATGCCCTGGTGTTGAATTGGACAGACCATTTAACTTTGCTGAACCCTCTTAGAAATGATAAAATAGTGAACAAGTGATCTTGGTGAAAAGCAAAGCTGTAACCATGGATTATCGAATATCTGCCTACTAATTCACACAATAAAACCAAAGATTAAAATGTTTCGTGGATTCATTGCCTTACATAAGAGTGATATGGTCAATTATTTCAAAGCATGATTCATAGGAAAACTTCATCAGAATGACCCAGGATTTTTGCTAAAAAGGCAGATTTTTGGATCCCCACCCCCATCTACTGAATCACAATCTCTGGGGGTGGTGTTAGGAAGATAGCATTTTAACTAGACATTCTTGGTAACTGTTATGCAACCTGAAGAGTTACAGGACAGGGGTGGGTGTGGGGGCTTTGAATAAGAAGGAGAAGAAGAAGAAGAAGGAGAAAGAGGAAGAGGAGGAGGAGAAGAAGGAGGAGGAGGAGGAAGGGGAGGTGGAGAAGGAGAAGGAGGAGGAGGAGGAGGAAGGGGAGGAGGAGAAGGAGAAGGAGAAAGAGAAGGAGGTGATGGCGGGGGAGGAGGGGGAGGAGAAGAAGGAGAAGGAGAAGGAGGAGGAAGAGGAGAAGGAGAAGGAAAAGAAGAGGAAGAAGAAGGAGGAGAAGGAGGAGGAGGAGGAGGAGGAGGAGGCTGAACAAACAGCTCTTATGGATTAGCAACAATAGTCACAAAGAACTGTCACTGAGAGCTGAGGTGTGGATGGATGAAATGGCTTTGCCTAAGGTCCAAACAGCCCAAGACTTCCAATACTTCTTAAAAGCTTAGGAATGGGCTTGAAGGCAATGGACTTCTCTAACAATCTATAGCTGGGGTTTGTATCAAATAGCATACAGTGAGGGAATATAGATAGAGGCTGCCAAATTCAGTTACAGAGCAACACTGCTTGAAAGACCCGACACCGAGATCAACACTGGGGAGGAAGAACACCAGGACCAAGTAGGAGATGACAGACTGAGGAGAGAAGGAGGGACCAAGGGGTTCTCCACTAGGGGTAAACAGAATCAAGTTCAGGAGAAGCAACAGAATAGATGGAACACAATAGACGAAACACACAAAGGTTTCAAGCCAGGGAACATTAAAGAGACGAAATATATATGGTGACCCTATTTCTTATGAAGAAAACACTGGAAACCTGGAAAAGCTGGCACAATTCTTTTATAATTGGGTCGAATATAGGAGATCTCTTATTTGAAGCTGGAGAAGCCTCATGCCCATTTAACAACACAATTGCAGCCACTGCTATAAATAGACAAGTTGCCCTAGGTGCCCCACTGATAACAAACATCTGTTAACCTGCTTCTACTTCCATTGAATGTGCAAAGAATTAATTTTTCGTTTCAGTATTTCTCTTTACGCTTTATTTACTCAGATGTGCCCCAGAGTTCAATTCAGATTTCCAGCAGAGTGCCAAGGCAAGAAGGCATTGAAATTGTTGCATCTTTATCAATGAAGGAGAAGCACGGAGAAGATTATGGGGAATGTGAAAGCCTTGCCTGCAATGAAAGACTTGTATCTAATTGTCATTTAAATCATGGGGTTGATGAATAACATCCCAGGAATAATGAGTATTCAGCTTGACAAATAGTTCCTTAAAAATTATCTAACACAATTTTGGCATATTGCTGTTTGTCAAATTACTTCTATGCCAGATGCTTACACAAAATCTGTTGCCCATTGCCAAATGGCCTCGCTGCACATTTTCTCATTAGATGGCATTGATATTCTAGGCAGAGAATGTATCAAAATATAATTGAGGACAAAGAGATTTGCACTTGTGTTCTGCACGGACTATGCCTGTTGCCACTCCCTACCTCCACTCACCTGCTGTTTCAAGTCCATTCCTCATCCACTCATTTTGGGCATCCGGAATAACCTCAGTCACTGAGGACAGGACTCCAGCTTGCATTATTATCAGAACAGGAGTGAGAAGTGGCTTGAAGAAGAGTTGCATTTATAACATGCACTATTTCTGTCATTTTTGAAACACGCTGCATTTTCTGATTGGAGACATTTTCACATCCTAATATAGGAGCTGTCACTCCCCAGCACAAATTACATGAGGTTGAGGGGAGTCTGCAATGGCTCTCTTGTCAAGACAGAGGGTTTGGGGCACCACCTCTGACCCACTCAAACCTCATCATTCTTAAAAAGAATTCAAGGGGCGCCTGGGTGGCGCAGTCGGTTAAGCGTCCGACTTCAGCCAGGTCACGATCTCGCGGTCCGTGAGTTCGAGCCCCGCGTCAGGCTCTGGGCTGATGGCTCAGAGCCTGGAGCCTGTTTCCGATTCTGTGTTTCCCTCTCTCTCTGCCCCTCCCCTGTTCATGCTCTGTCTCTCTCTGTCGCAAAAATAAATAAACGTTGAAAAAAAAATTAAAAAAAAAAAGAATTCAAAAATCTTGAGCAGGTAACTCTCAAGGTTAGCGAACAGTTATGTCTCTAGAGATTAATCCAGTTTTTCAGTCTTAGTGAAATAAAGCAATGCCATAGCAGTGAGGGGGAAAAATGAGTGTCTGGCTACATGTAGTGTTTCAAATGACTTTATATTATCATTCAAAGAGGAGAGGAGATGAGCCCATGATTGACAACTACAGTATTCAACATTTACAATTCCCTCTTCAGGGATATTCAGAATCGATTGAAAAAGAATGCAGTGTTTAGGAACTACTCAGGGGTACTTTTAGTAAAATGCTTTAAATAATGATTGCCCAAAGCCTGCTAGACACTTTGCAAATGTCAGAAACACATTAAATATGTTAAATGGGCATGTTCAATATGTAGAAAACAACACAAGTGATTTACAATCAATTTCACACATGTCCAGGAATGCCTCCCTGATGGAAGACAAGAGCGTCCTCTCTGACCGAGGCACACCGATCCCAAGTCTTCATTTTGGTACAGGATTTTCCTCATCCAATGCCTGGTCTCCAGCCTCAATCAGGCCATCACAATTGCCCTTTAATCCTTGTATTTATCATCAGCCAACTGCCTACCTCACCCTCACTGACTGTTCTGAAACTCCACCTCTCTCCTTCAGCTTGCAGGACTCATTCTTAGCAAATGGCTCTGGCCCCTGCCTCAGTGAGTGAGTATAATTCATCATTGTGGTCCTTCTCAATTTTCCATCCTGTGTCTTGATAAATTTTTCATGCCTGTGTACATCTGCACCTGTATTTTCCCCATCTTAGATGTTGAATTTTCTTTTTCTTTTTTTTTAAGTCAACCCCTATGTTTTCTTTGGAAAAAGTCTAGTCAGGACCTCTGCCCATTTTTTAATCAGACTGCTTTTTTGGTGTTGAATTGTATAAGTTCTTTATATACTTTGGATACTAACTCCTTATCAGATATGCCATTTGCAAATATCTTCTCCCATTCAGTAGGTTGCCTTTGTAGGTTGATGGTTTCCTTCTCCATGCAAAAGCTTTTTATTTTGACTTAGTCCCAGTAGTTTATTTTTGTTTTGTTTTCCTTGCCTTAGGAGACATATCTGGAACCATGTTGCTACATATAGCCACTGTTGAAAACAGTATGGAGCTTCCTCAAAAAATTAAAAATAGAAATACTGTATGATCCATTAATTTTGTTCCTGGGTATTTACCCAAAGAAAATGAAAACACTAATTCAAAAAAATATATCCACTCCTATGACTTTTGCAACATTATTTATAACAGTCAAGCTATGGAAGTAACTTAAGTGGCCATCAATAGATGAATGGATAAGGAAGATGTGTGTGTGTGTACATGTATATAAATATATGTGTGTATACTTATACATATGTGCATATAAATATACATATGTGTATACACACATATAAGTATATATATATGCACATATGTGTATATAAATACACACATATACACACAATGGAATATTATGCAGCAATAAAAAAGGATGAGATGCTGCCAGTTGAGACAACATGGATGGACCTAGAGGGTATTATGTGAAGTAAAATAAGTCAGACTAAGAAAGACAAATACCATATGATTTCACTTATGTGTGGAATCTGAAAAAATCCCAACGAATAAACAAAAAGCAGAATCAGACATAAATACAGAGAACAAATTGATGGTTGCCAGGGTGAAGGGGAGAAGGAGGTATGGGTTTCCAATAATGGAATGAATAGGTCATGGGATAAAAGCCACAGCATAAAGAATGTAGTCATTGGTATTGTAACAGCATTGTACGGTGACAGATGGCAACTACACTTGTGGAGAACGTAGCATAACGTATAAACTTGGTGAATCACTATGTTGTACACCTGAAACTGATGTAATATTGTTGGCCAATTATACTCGAAAAACAAATAAAACCATTTCAACCTCTCTGTGCTTAGAACATTATTAGGAGTCAACAAATATGTGTTGAATGTATAGAAGAATGTCCAGATGGAGAGAGACGATGATAGGGATATGAATTTACGGATAAGGTCTTTTTTTGTAAGTTTATTTATTATTCATTTTGAGAAAGAGAGAGAGAGCCCAGTGGGGAAGGGCAGAGAGAGAGGGAGAGAGAATCCCACGCAAGCACCCCACTGTCAGCACGGGAGCCCTATGCGGGTCTTGAACCCACGAACTGCAAGATCGTGACCTGAGCCCAAGTCTGATGCTTAAATGACTGAGCCACCCGGGTGCCCCAATGGATAAGATCTTAGTAGCTTTTATCTTTTGTGATGGAGGAGTAACTTCAACACCATCTCTTTTTCTCCCTTTAGAGACATCACCAAATGTCTTTTTCCGTATTCCCTCAAGTTTCTCCTCTACTGACAAATTCTTTAAAATTTATTAATATGTTTGAGTTTTTACCATACTAGGTACCAATTTCACTCCTCCACTCAGATTCAACATTTCTCATGCATTTATTTAACAACTGCTTCTCAAGAGCTTATATGATCTGTGACACATGGTGACTCAAAGACGTGTCTAGGCTCACAATATTTTTTGACTGCTCACTGCATGAGTGGGGTGATCAGATATCATCTCAAACTAGACACTGCTTCTTTTTAGGTAGGATGTTGGCACAATAGGCATAAACTGGATCACTCTATTTTTTACCCATTTCAGTGTGAACACAGAACCTAACAGTACTAAAATCCAGAGCCTAGACTCAAACCCAAACTCCTGGGTTTGAGACTTTACCCCTACCTCTTACTTGCTGTCCTTCCTTGTGAAAATTTTGTAACCTCTGCCCCTCAGTGGGCTCAGTGTAATATGGGGATAGCCACAGTACCTTATAAGGTTTTGTTTTAGAAGAATTAAAATGAAAGCACTTAGGGCTGTGCCTGCAATGTAGTAAGTACTATGCAATTATTATTGTTAACTGGTATTGTCCTTATCAGTTCACTGAACTTGCTTTCACTAAAATGAACAATGAACCCCAAATTTCCCAGACGAATGGGCCATTCTCTCTTCTTAATGCATTGGACACTTCTTAAAAATCTATTCCTCCGGCCTCCATATACCCTATGTCTGGAATCCTTTTATTCCTGTTTGTTTTTCCAGGGCGATTTTGTGGGATCTTTTCCTCAACTGTGCTGTTCCCTGGGCATCTGTCAATGAGCCATTCTTGAACGTCAGGCTCTCCCTGAGTGATGGAATTTACTCTCATGGCTTCACCTACCAACCATCTGCTGCTGACTAGTGAAATCCAAATTTTTCACCCAGATCTCTCTGCTCACATAGCCAACTTTCTGCTCAACATTGCTGTTGTGTGTTCCAAGTTTACCTCCAACTCAACGTGTCCCTAACTGATCTCATCTTCACCCTACGTCTGCCTTTTCTTTCTTATTCCCTTAGTCGACAGAACCACCATCAGTTTCCATATACAAAGCAGAAACCAGAGAAGGTAATTTTTTTGCTCTCATAGCCTCCAAGCCAATAATCACGAAGCCTTCGATCACATCCCCTAAGGATCCTGTGAATCCACCCCGCCTTTCCAACCTCAGCTCCATAGTTTGAACCCTCTTATCCAGCCTTGCCTGGAACATAGAAACCTCCCACTATTCTCCCTGCCTCCGGTTTGCTCCTAGAACCCATCTCCCAGGAGCCCATCAGTCCACGCTGTCTATGGCAAGACGGGCTGCAAATTCAAATGTCAAGCTTTGGGCAGGTATCGTGAGTGAGTGAAGCATGCTAGAGTAAGAAAGAAAATATTGTCTCTCTCATTTTTCTTGAAACATGTGGTCTACTTGGTGTATCTTTCACTTTTTCACTTTCAACAGATACATGAGTACAGACAAATACTTCTTAACTATAGGAAAAGTGCCATAAACCTGGTGATAAATGGTCTTACTTATTTGGGCTCGGAGTTGGCAAGGAAACAAAAAGCAGTGGGACCAAGACCACCTGGACAGCTCCTGTCCAGTCTAAATGAGACAGTCACTAGTCAGCCATGGCCAAATGATGCCAAGCACAATATGAATTCAGAGATATTGTATCTTGTCATTTTTTGGAAGGAGGGTAGTCTCATGATTTTTAAAAAATGTTTCTTTATTATTTTTGAGAGAGAGAGGGAGGGCGGAAGAGAGAGAACAAGCAGGGGAAGGGCAGAGGGAGATGGGGACAGAGGATCCAAAGTGGGCTCCACACTGACAGTAGAGAGCCTATTGTGGGGCTCGAACTCATGAACCATGAGATCATGACCCGAGCGAAAGTCAGATGCCCAACCAAGTGAGCCACCCAGGTGCCCCTCTCCTGATTTTTAAACATAGGAAGAATTTTAAAAAGTCAATACACTCGGCAAACAAATACCAATTTTTTCAGAAGATCACCAATTTATACTCTCTGATCTCTACATCAGATCGTATCAGTCACTTACTCAGTAGACATTAGGGTCTCCCATCCCCTACAGAATACTGTTCAAGAAACCTAGCACAGCAGGTAAGAACTTCTGTGTTCTGGCGCTTCCTTCTCCCCTCTTATCTCTCCAAAAGCCCTCTCCTCTCTAGTAATTCATGCTCTGGAGATGGCAAAAGGAGTCTCATTTCCTGCATTCATAAGGTCTTTTCTTATTGTGTATTTCTTGTTATGCTGCCCCCTCTAGCTGTAACATCAATAACTCTTTCTTTGCCTGACAAACTTCTATTCAACCTTTAAGGCTTGGTTATCACTTCCCGCAAAGGCGAGAAGGGTGGGGAGGGTCTTCCCTGGCTCCTGTCTCCTCGTCACATTATCACTGCATTTCCCCTACTATTTTGTGGAGATATGTCTGTCTTTCCCAGAGTAGATTCCAACTGTCTTGAAGGAAGGTGGTCATCTCACTCATATTTATATCTCAGCAGCATGAACCCTATCCCCGTGTGGACACACAGGAGGCATTCAGTAAAAAACAGTTTGTTTGTTCTTTTCCCCAGTATGAATGGGGAAGTGGCTTCTTGAATACTAACCAAGATCTCTTAGAATTTATTAAGAAAAGGCTTTAAACAGTCATTTCCAGCTACATTATTATTTTTTTATCGAGATCATCCACAGAACAGAGGTTTGTTCCCATTTTACAGTGGAAAAAAAAGTGAAACTCAGAGAGGTTAGGAGACTTATTCAGGTTACATAATTACAAAAAAGTTATTAAATTCTACTTCTTTTGCCTCCCATATCCAGTTTTCCTTTTACAACATCAGAACTACTTTTAATGTAGTTCAAAGTTTCAGTGTTCGGAAATAAGAGGGTCTGTGACCTTCACAGGAACAAAAATTACGTCTTTACCTTCATTAACCTTTAAGTGAAATTTATCAACTCCTTCCATTATGTAAGAAGGTAACAAACACTAGAACAAGAAGTTCGCGCAACTACATCCAGATGGAAATCGCCAAGATTTTCCTGCCACAGCAGAGTTGTTGCAGATTATTTGAAATTCTGTTTATGTTCTTCATTATTTCAAACTATAGCTGCTATTAGACTCACTGATGGGTCTTGTTATTTACTGCATTAATAAAGGAGTATGTATACTACTCTCTTACAAAGTGACTTCTACAAATACGTTTAACATGTGGATTTCAGTATATTTGACTTTTTTAGTTACCTCATGTGATTTGTAGTATGCATTTAAAACATTATTCTGGGAAGGGGTCTGTGGATGTGACAAGACCGTTAAAGCCTCCATTGCACAAAACAGATTAAAAAGCTCTGAGACTATCTTCTTATGTTGTCCCTCACTAGGAGAGTACCTCAGGCATGCAAAGGTCTGTCACACACACTCCTGCCCTCTAGCAGGAAGTGACCACACCGCTGACAGATTCTTGGGCTTGTATCCTGGCCCTGCTACTTAATTACACTGAATGAGAATGGGGTAAATCATTAAACTCGGTGCTTTGGTTCCTTCACATGTACCTGTTTTATAGGACTGGTGTGAAATTAACCAAGGTGATATTTTAACGTGTTCAGTTCTGAACCTGGCAATTCCTGCAGTATGTGTTGATTTTTTTCTGATTACTATTTATAATGTTCGTTCCTTCTACAGCAGCACAGAGCTTCAGAATCATTCTCAGTATAGCACTGCAGCAGCCACTGACAATTGATTAGAGGCGACTTGAGAGGTGGAAATTATTTGACAGCCTCGGGATTATTCAGTTTATGGGCCTGGGCGTGCTTCCCCCTGATTGTGAGGTACACTACTCTGTGGAAACATACACTTAAAAAAATTTCAACTGCCATCTACACTTATCTACGTATTGTCCCTATCTTCGGGATGGACTCTTTTGGCTTAGTCCATGATCAGACCAGAAGCTAAAGAGTTTAGGAGCTGTGGCCACTGATACCTGATGCAAGGCTGTTTTCTGCAGAGTAGACAAGTGACTCACCGGGGGAACAGGTAAGACCAAAGTAAATGATGCTTATGGATGAATGTAATGATCACATCCAGAAAATTTGTGGAGGGAGTTTACCACGGGCAGAGTAGAGTAGTTGACAGTTTCGTTGTTAGTTCACAGTTCAATCCTGGCTATGGCTTTTACTAGTAGGGTAAACTTGAGAAAGTCCTTTCAGCTCTCTAAATAAAGCTCAGTTTTTTGTTCTATAGAATAAAGTAATGCTACCATGAATATCATGAGGCTGCCAAGATATGTCTTGAGCTGATAAGCATCAATGTAAGAACAGCACATGGCACATTTACTTTCCTTTTTTTTTTTTAACCTCACTTTTTAAGTATAGGATATCAACCCAATACCATATAATCCTCTTAAAGTTTCTTACCCAAATGACCAAATACAACGCAAGAGAATCTTTTAGGTCACCCTTTACTGTTGAACAAACTCAAAAATGCAACAGACAGATAATTGATGGCCCTAAGTAAAGCACAGTGATCAGATCCAAGGAGTCAGCACGAGGCTATAGATCTTCTTTTCTGACGACTCCAATGAAGACCTCATCAAGTAGCAACAGCATGGAGATTATGCGCTCTGTCCAGTGAACACCTTGTATCGCGACTCATGACTTGGGTCCACATGAGCAGTTCTCTCTAATTAAATGGACATGGCAGTGAACCACTCATCACACTCACTGAGCCCCTTTGTCATCTCAAAAGATTAAGCTTCCACTGTGTCTTTTCCAAGAGTGAAGGGTTTAAGAGGAAAGCTGACTTGGTGATTCCTTTTAGATGTAAGTCTTCCACCCATCTGGCAGAAATTGGGTACTGAAGGGTGTAATTCAATTTCTTTTAATTTGCACTCTTTAATGACAGGCATATATAAATGATTTGTCTTTATAATTTACCGTCCTGTTGGTGAGCTCATAGCTAATTCAAATTCTGAGGCCATACAGGGAACTTACATAAGGTACAGATGGAAGAGAAGGGGCCAGGTCTCTTGCCATTGTCTTCCACATTTACTTCCCTATTCTTTAGCCAGGGGTCAGCAAATTCTTGAGATAAAGTAACAGATACTAAATATTTTTGGGTTGGCATGCCATATGGTCCCTGTTAGGACTATTCATCTCTTCCATTGTAGTGTGAAAGTAGCCACAGACCGCGAGTAAACAAGTGATCATGGTTGTATTCCAGTAAAACTTTATTTACTGAAACAGATGGTATGTCAGACTGAAGGTGCAAGACATAGTTCGCTGAACTTTGCTTTAGGCTAGTGGTTCTCAGAGGGAGATCTCAATAAAAGCAACATTACTTGAAGGTTTTTTTTTTTTTTTTAAATGTACGTTTCTGAGCCTAGATGTACAGAATCAGAAATCTTGAAGATGAAGTCCAAAAATCTGTATTTCAAGAAGCCCTCTAGGTAATTATGCTGCATGAGAACCCCTGCGTTAGCCTAAGGGACCATGTGTCTGAGGCAGATAGAATTCCCTCCTACCAAGTTAACAGCTAGAACTCATTTCAAAAAATGTTCATGCTGAATGCTAATTTCAATGTCTGGAACTGCATCAGTATTTATATATTTGTTCAATATAAATTATCCATGGAGAATTCCTCTGAGAAAATTAGTTTGCCCATACTCCATTGCATAGATCATTTGTTCATTTGCTGACTGATTAAAACAATAATCTCGCAAAGCAGATAATCCTTCAGTGCTCAATTCTGTAAAGGTGCACATCCAACCACCACACAAATTGGGATCGAATCATAGGCTGTTTGGTGCAATCAGAAGACTTTCTTCTAACTGGTCTGAAGTGACTGATACCACTTCCCCAAGATGCAAAATTAAAAATGGCAGAAATAGACAATGGACTATTCATAATCTGCTAAGCAGGTATCTGAGTAAACCAGCTAGTTTTGCAGTAAAGAAAACGCTCAAAATGCAGTGTGTGTCTATACATAGACACACACACACACACACACACACACACACACACACACACACGGCATGCCTTAAAGCTTAAATACCAGCAAGTCCAAGTCTTGTCTAATTACCATTGGATTAGGACAAAAACTAAACGAAGAGGGTGACTATAATTATCAAGAGAACTCTTCACACACGTTTTAAGTTACCGAAAAGTTATCGGTAAACAACTAGATAAATTTATCTTCCCATAACAACCCTGTGAATATTTTATAGATTACAAAATGGGATGTTAAATGTAGTAGAGTAGTGCTTGAGATTACAGGAGTTGCAAAGGGTAAATCGGGCATCCGAACACAGACTCATCTTAACTTCCAGAAGAGCTCGCAGCAGCAGAGGCAATGGACATTCCACAGACACGGTACACTGTTCATATTCCTGCAAATATTCTTAGGGACAAACAGTTCAATGGCCAGCTCTTCACTGGAGAGTTGTATGTTTCCATGGTGTGATATCATTACTGGAAAGCACAGACAAGCAAGGACTGTACTTCCAGACTCAGTCCATTTAGCAATGGTCACGTGACCACTTCTGGTGGAAATAATGCACGTCACACAAGGCTGAGAGAGCAAAGAAATAAAGCAGACTTGAGAACGCTTTCTAAGAAGTAACACTGGAGATGATTACTGGTAGGCAGAGGTTATGCGGGAAAAATAGGTCAGGAGCCTCTGAGTGTTTGAAGGAACTATGTTGCCATACGAGAAAGCTCAGAGTTAAATTTAAAAAAAAAAATGTATTTAGCCATCCAAGCTTAAAGAAACTCTTAGGTTCCCAAATTACTAAGAATAAGAAATATGCCGTGAAAACTGTAGAGCCCGAGGGGGCCACTCTGCCTGGCACTCTACTCAGATGAGGCCACAGGGGATGATGGACAAGGAGGACCTGCCATGTGACTGAGGAGGGCCATGGAAGAACATGGACCACTAGGGCAGGGATCCCTACAATGCGCGTTGGGCAGGATTTCAGATTGGGAAGAAATGGGGACTCCGTTTCTTTCCCTTTCATTCCTGCTCTGAAGGGCACTTTTTATTGCTTCTGTTCCTGCTTCCACACATATATTTGGTATGTGGGGTGGGGTGAGGGTCAAATCATGCATGTTATAGTTTCTAGGAGGCCAGACGATGAGGAGTCTCGTCTAGTCTGGAAGAAACTACTCAGATATAGGAGACTCTGGACTTTGGCCATCTCTTCTGGTGTTGGGGATGGGTGTTGTTCTCTGTGTGGGGACATATTTGGTGGCTGGAGACAAGTACTGTGGAAGAGACACCCGGCTGCCTCCCAGAGCTCTTCTGGAAGGGTTCTTCTTTCATAGAGCAAAGAAGCGACCAAGAAAAGTCTGCCTTGCTACCTTGCTAGAAACTCTATTTTCCAGTTTCCGTACAATGAAGCGGGACCACTCACCAAGACCATGTGAGTTGAACGGATGTGACCGTTTCTGGGCCTTAGAAGTAGGTGGGTCTTCGCCACTGTCTGCCGTGTGATGGAGATGCTCCCAGTAGCCATAAATGACAGAGCTACAATAAGGAGGATTTGAGGTTTCCTGAATCACCACACAGAGGAGAGCCACCTGCCATGCAGGTACCCATGAATCAGTTTTCACGTGAGTGAGCAGTGAATTTCAGCCACTGAATCAAGAAGCCAGAGTTATATAGGATGCTAACATCAAATCTCTGCCCCTCAATTCTTATCAGATGCCTGGTGCAGAGCAGCAGTCTTTAGGAAAGTTTGCCTGTGGGATAACCCATGCTCTTCCCTAGGTAACTAAAATCTGTTTCTGGTTTCAGTCAGGCTAGCTGAGCGCTGCTGCATGAACCAGGTCATTGTGCAACACACAACCACTGGAACTACTTTTATTGAATCGTGGGAGGCCATCAGCCCGCACTAAGGAATGCTGGCAAAGCACCCCATGAATTTTGTGATATATAGTACAGGCTTCGCCAACCTTCCTTTCTTCCTCCATCCACTCACTAAATATGTATTCGCAGACACTCTGTGTTAAGCACTCTATTAGGGTGTTGGGGTTTGCTGGAGATACCGTTATTTTATATGGTATCCTCTCTATTTGAACCTGGAGAGGTTGCTCTCTGGTATCGTGCCAGGAATAGCTGTTCCCCTCCTAAGAAATTGCCTGGATTAAGCTGGGAACCTCCTAAATCTTGTAACCAATCTCATTTCCCTCTTTGCATTGCCTGTAAGGCTTAGAAGGCTTAAGGCCCATTTGTAGCCCGCTGCTGGCATATTTATAGGCCCCCGTGACCTTCTCTCGATGTGTTCACTTCCCTCTTGGCCTGCTCACAAGTCTCCTATGCTTGCTTTCCCTGGATCCTGACTTCTTTCCTGCGTACATTACATTTTATCTTTCCCTGATGTGTGGGCTGCATCCCGGGAAGTTACCTTTAATCTTTTTCTGAATATTTATAAATGAAAAATGAAGAGAAGAGAAACCATTTTCAGCACCATTAAGAGGTTCCTAATAAAGTGGGCTGAATCGAGACAACAGAAGTGGAGTCAGCTCTACCTGTGAATGAGAGCCAAGGTGTCACAAAGACGAGCATCTGTCTCCCTGAGCACCGGGGATTATTAATACCCAGTGACTCCTTGTTCATTTTTGAAGCTCTATGCTGATTTAATCTCAGCTTTTCACAGAGACATCTGTTGGTCCCACATTTGTGTTAAACTGATACCAGAGTCCAAGTTTTGGAATGGACTCTGGGCGACCCTTTAATTTATTCTACTTCGTACAATATACACCTGCTTCCCTCACATTTGGGGACCACGTTATTAGATGATCAATTAATGAACACTTGCTCAAATGTGAACATTAGCCTGGAACTCAAGAAAGCAATTTGGCCCCAACTTGCCTTTCTAAATGTTTTTTCCTATTACTCCCTGAGGCACCAGCCAAACTAATTGGTGCCCTTGGAACATGCCTTGTGATTTCTGCCTCTGTCCTCATTTCTCTTATTAAATGCATCTGGGTTAAGAAAACTAGTTTATATTCATCAAGCACTTATCTGCCAGGTATTTGTAAATCACTTTATTTGTTAACTCATTTTGTCCTTGCAATGATCCTACCAGGGAGATAGTATTAGTTTTCCATTTTACAGAAAGGAAACTGAAGGCAGAGGAGTAAGAACTAAATTCCTTTCATACTGACATTACATTTTATCTCTATCTTCCTATGTCAGATATAGCGATATAAGCCATCTTTAATGCATAAACAAATGAAAAATTAAAATAGCAAAAATACTTCCATTTCCAGAAAGGGCTGTAATTCCAACTCCCACCACCTTAGTCTCCAGCCCATTCTCTTGCCCACTACACATTTGGTTCTTGAATCTAGTTACAATTTAGTATCCCTTGTGGAGCCTTTAAGAAATACAAATGGCCAGGCGCCACCTTAGCCCAATTAAGTACAAATGCCTAGGGGTGTGGTCAAGACATTGGTAGTTTAAGAACCTCTCCAGGTGATTCTAATGTGTAGCTAAGTGGCAACGCATAGTGTTCTTTAATCTTCCTAGCATGGGAGGTCTCTTCCTTCCATGGTGAAGACATCAGTGGAATCAACTCTCCTCTTGCCATAGTGCTATTGATACACTGCCAAGAGTTTTCCCGAAGAACCTTGGAATCCCGTCCTAGACCTTCTGAATATGCACAGTGCAGGGCTTTTGAGTCATAGGTCTAATTAAATGCCATGACTTCCTCTGAAACCTGCTTCCTCTTCCATAATCTTCACCCTGAGTTTTTGCCCACAAAACTGTGACGCACCTTTGCTGAGCGAGCTTTGACCCAAATATCACAATTGACCGGCATCATTTCCGGCATTCCTCTCTTGGGTTTATTCTATCGTTAGAAATATGGGCCCAAGTACAATGAAGAGCAGTTCACTATGTAAGCTCCTATAAGCAGTTCTTACAGGAGAAACAACTTGTTAATTCCTTTGCTAGCTAATGATACTCTGCAAGATAAATCCAACCATGCCATTTATGGGCACACAATCCATTAGTGCCTGAGTCCATCCATTTTGGACAGAGCTCCATTTTTGCAACATGGCTGCCAGGATGCTGCATGAGCTCTCACCCTGGTGACCACTCTGGTCTCACATCTGCTCACACCTATCCTATGCTCATCTCTCCCCAGGTGCACTGAACTGCTTTCAGATCCTTGGATCCATCAGACACCTTCTTGACTCCAGACTTCTGCAGGTATGGTTCTTTCTACCTCAAACATTCTTTCTCATCATCTTACCTAGATACTTAGGGCCTCAGTGTGAATGTCAGTTCTGATGGGGAACTATCCAGAGCCTTCCCCAGCTTGGGTTAGCACCCTCACCTCTGCTCTCACGGCACCCTGGGCTAATCCTCATCACAGCACAAATCACCCAATTTTGAAAGCACCCAATTACTGTTGTCTCCCCTGGATCTCATAATCATTAAAGCAGGGTCAATGTCCTATCAGTTACTCTATCCCTGATGCTTAAGATCAGAGAGGATGAGTCAGTATTTGCGGAGTGAATCTTTTGAGGTGGGCATTTTCTTGGGCCATTTTATGTATCATTTTTGGTTTATACAGGAGGTGGTATTAAACACTTTTCTCTTGAATTCTTTAGATCCTCAAAGATGAAATCATCAAAAATGACAGGTTTCAGACAAATGATGTTAACTCTAAAAGATATACCAATATTCTGTCAGTCAGCCAGCCAGTCAGTAGGCTACAAAGCCATTTGTAGAGCTTGCCTGCCTGAATAATTGTTGAGTACACTGAATAATTCTACCTTTGATCAAGAGTTCTGTGTAAACTTCATCCTCATATATGTTTTATCTCCATTGGAACACAGGAAGAGTCAGGGATGGGATATGTTTCTGTCTGAGGTCTTTTTGGTTTTCATTAAAATGGAATGAAAAGTTCTCATTATATAAACACAAAGAAAGGGCTAAGTAACGTCAAGCTCTTGAATGTACTTTAAAACAATCATTTTAAGTGGAGAATCTGATGAGTTTCTATAGATGAATCTGTTTATATAACATTTTTTATAAGTAGTAGAGAATATTTACACTGTCTTCCAGTGAGTGTTACTTATAACAAGTGCCTAGCTAGAAGAGGCTGCATGCAGAGACAAGTATAAAGGCAAGAGATAGACTAACCTTCCAGAGATTATAGCCCTTTAATTACTGAAAAAGCTAAATTTTAGTGAATTACTGAAAAAGCTAAATTTTAGGGCAAAGCATCCCAAGTTACAACAACACACACCACCAGCCAGGTATTAGTAACACAATGTAAAAACCCAATTTTATTTATTATAGGTCGAGTAAATATTTAAAAAGAGTTCATTGTCAATTTGGTTTTGATAGTGATTATCCCTTCCATGAAGTTAAAAACCACCTGACTTTTGATTTTTCCCACCAATTACAAGGATTCATCTTTCCTCTGCTTTCACCATGGAGAAAAATTAAAGGAGTGCAATATTTCAGGTGAATTTGTAGAATAACGAGGCCAAAAGAATCTTCTGTTCTGTACAAACTATGCCTACTCAAGTGTAAGGCTGAAAATTGCTGTGTTGACTTTAATTTCTCCATATTAAGAGTAGAGAGCCCCACAGGTGGTCCACCAGAAATGGAGGGTCTTTACCCTTAGAACCAATATTTATTGAGAACTAATTCTATGTTACGTGCTCTACACGCATTTCCTCAATTCATCCTGATGATCTCACCGTGAAGCTGTCTTCTTGTAATTCCCATTTTCAGGAATGTGGAAATTGAGGCTTAGAATCATAGTAGAGTGGGGAATGGAACACAAATCTGTCTGATCCCACTAGCCTAGGTGTAAAAGGCGTGAATTATTTGAGCGTCTACACCAGGCATTGAGCTGGGCACTGACGTATAGCCTGAACAAGACATTCGCATAGCATCTGTTGTACAGCAGTGAAGATAACATTGAAATGTAGTTTAAAGTGGAAATTATGCTACAAAAGGGGAAGAACAAAACACCCTGGTAGCATCTATCAGGAAGAATTATATTACTTACTGAAGGCCATGTATGAGAGAGGCTTCAGGCAACAAGAAGACATTTCAGCAATGAACGCTAAGGACGGCAATGGCCTGAGCCTGGTTGTTAGAAGTAGGGATGGAAAAAAGAGAAAAGATTGGAGAGATGTTTAAGCAGTAGCATCAAGGATGCCTGGTAGAATGGATGTGGGCGTGAGGAAGTGAGACAAAGCAAACATGTTTCCCGAGAGGCTGGCTTGAATGAGGAATAGATGAATGCCTTAGTTCTTACAGGCTGCTAAAATAAATTTTCATAGTTTGAGTAACTTTTTAAAAAAAAAAATCTTTATTTTTAAGAGAGAGAGAGACAGAATGCATGCAGGGGAGGAACAGAGAGAGAGAGGAAGACACAGAATCCAAAGCAGGCTCCAGGCTCAGAGCTCTCAGCACAGAGCCCGACGCGAGGCTCGAACTCATGAACCATGATATCATGACCTGAGCCGAAGTCGAACGCTCAACTGACTGAGCCACCCAGGAGTCCCTGTAGTCTGGGTAACTTTTAAGCAGAGATTTATTTCTCACGATTGTGGTGGATGTAAGTGAAAGATGAGGGTGCTAGCATGGTCAGGTTCTGGAGAGAGCCCTCTTCTGGATTGCAGATGGTCAACTTGTTGTACGCTTGCTGACAGAGTGAGGGATCTCTCTGGGGCCTCTTGTATAAGGGCACTAATCCCACTGTGAAGGCTCCACCCTCATGACCTTAAGGGGCCCTACCTCCTAAGACCATCATCTCAGGACTTAAGATGTCAACATACGAATTTGGGGGGGGACATAAACATTTAGTCCACTGCAATACAGGTGCTGTTCACCGATGTGAGAATAACGTGTGCATTACCATGCTGGTAGAAATGGGTACTCCATTTTGAGCATATTGAATTTGGGTACCTTTGAGAAATCCAAATGGTGATGTCTAATAATTGCCTGAATAAAAGGGCCGGGAGTTTGGAAAAAATGGATTAGGTTAGGTAGCAACCGTCTAAGTCTTTGAAGCCATGAGAGTGAATGAGTGAACTCACCCAGGGAGAGTGTCTCTAGTGACAAGAGAAGAAGGCAGCTCTTCTGTGAATGTTGAGAAAAGACCAAAGCCAAGGTTAAGTCCATTCCAAATGGAAAAACAAGCATCACATTCAACTTGCTTGCTTTCTTCATGCTTCTCTGGGGACAGGATCCTAATTAGTTATCTCACCTTCTTTTGTTTCCGTACACACATTTGCAGGAGCTTAAAAGTCATGTTTTATGGTTGGAGGTAATCCACTGAGGTGGGGGTATATAACTTGGTATTTCAACCAAAACCACAGTCCTGACTCATGGTTTCTTGTCTCAAAATCTAGATGCACACTCATTAACAAAAATATAAATTTAATATTGTTTTCTGAAAATAATCATGAATTTATTAGAGTTAATATAACGGGGGACTCACGATATGCCTGGGGATTTTGTGGTTTGTGTGCATTATCTTTTTTTTTTTTAAATTTTTTTAACGTTTTTTATTTTTGAGACAGAGAGAGCATGAACAGGGGGAGAGTCAGAGAGAGAGGGGGGACACAGAATCAGAAGCAGGCTCCAGGTTCTGAGCTGGCAGCACAGAGCCCAACGCGGGGCTCGAACTCATGGACCACAAGATCACCGACTGAGCCACTCAGGCGCCCCTGTGTGCATTATCTCATTGGATACTCTCATCAACTCTTTGACATTGTACTTTTTGCATTCTCTGCTTAACAGATGAGGAAACTACGGCTCCAGGGGAATAATATGCTGAAGGAAATTGGACTAATAGTGGCAAAACTAGGGTGGAAATCCAGGCCTGTGCATGTTCCAAGTGCAGCATTCTATATTGCCACACAAATTTTCTTGTTCTCTGTCTGGGAAGCAACACAGTCTCAACATCTTATAGGAACACTGCTATCCGACCATCCAGGATTAAATCCTGGATCTACAGTTGGGTAGCCATGTGACCTTTGGCAAGCCCCTTTTTGTTCTGAGCCTCACTTTCCTTATCAATAAAATGGGGACAATAATAACAGTATCCATTTCATGTTGTAAAATGACATGTAAAAATATGGCTCACATTCTCAGGGAGGTGCCTGACACATAGTGCTTAACGATTTACAATTTGTGTAATTATTATTATAGTTTTTCTACA
Source organism: Herpailurus yagouaroundi (assembly GCF_014898765.1). NCBI lineage: Eukaryota > Metazoa > Chordata > Mammalia > Carnivora > Felidae > Herpailurus > Herpailurus yagouaroundi. The sequence continues at coordinate 907,974 of NW_024412444.1, forward strand.
AGGGCTGTTAAGTACAGTGAATAATTTTTATAGCATACATATGGCTTTATTACATTGTTTATCAAATGCATGCGCTTGAATATTCTGAAGGGAGCAGGACTTGTTAATGTGAGAAACAACCATTTCTCCATTATCTCCTTCACAAAATAGACTCATTAATGCCTGTGTACCCATTTGAATTTTATACACTACCGCAGATTTTTTAAAATTATTATTATTATTATTTTTAAATGAAATTTATTGTCAAATTGGTTTCCATACAACACCCAGTGCTCATCCCAATAGGTGCCCTCCTCAATACCCATCACCCAACAACCCCCTCCTTCCCACCCCCCATCAACCCTCAGTTTGTTCTCAATTTTTAAGAGTCTCTTATGCTTTGGCTTCCTCCCTCTCTAACCTCTTTTTTTTTCCCTTCCCCGCCCCAATGGTCTTTTGTTAAGTTTCTCAGGATCCACATAAAAGTGAAAAACATATGGTATCTGTCTGTCTCTGTATGACTTATTTCACTTAGCATAATACTCTCCAGTTCCATCCACGTTGTTACAAAAGGCCATATTTCATTCTTTCTCATTGCCACGTAGTACTCCATTGTGTATATAAACCACAATTTCTTTATCCATTCATCAGTTGATGGACATTTAGGCTCTTTCCATAATTTGGCTCTTGTTGAAAGTGCTGCTCTAAACACTGGGGTACAAGTGCCCCTATGCATCAGCACTCCTGTATCCCTTGGGTAAATTCCTAGCAGTGCTATTGCTGGGTCACAGGGTAGGTCTATTTTTAATTTTTTGAAGAATCTCCACACTGTCTTCCAGAGCAGCTGCACCAATTTGCATTCCCACCAACGGTGCAAGAGGGTTCCCGTTTCTCCACATCCTCTCCAGCATCTATAGTCTCCTGATTTGTTCATTTTGGCCACTCTGACTGGCGTGAGGTGATATCTGAGTGTGGTTTTGATTTGTATTTCCCTGATGAGGAGCAACATTGAGCATCTTTTCATGTGCCTGTTGGCCATCCGGAAGTCTTCCTTAGAGAAGTATCTGTTCATGTTTCCTGCCCATTTCTTCACTGGATTATTTGTTTTTCGAGTGTGGAGCTTGGTGAGTTCTTTATAGATTTTGGATACTAGCCCTTTGTCTGCTATGTCATTTGCAAATATCTTTTCCCATTCCATCGGTTGCCTTTTAGTTTGCTGGTTGTTTCCTTTGCAGTGCAGAAGCTTTTTATCTTCACGAGGTCCCAATAGTTTCATTTTTGCTTTTAATTTCCTTACCTTTGGAGATGTGTCAAGTAAGAAATCGCTGCGGCTGAGGTCAGAGAGGTTTTTTTCCTGCTTTCTCCTCTAGGGTTTTGATGGTTTCCTGTCTCACATTCAGGTCCTTTATCCATTTTGAGTTTATTTTTGTGAATGGTGTAAGAAAGTGGTCTAGTTTCATTCTTCTGCATGTTGCTGTCCAGTTCTCCCATCACCATTTGTTAAAGAGACTGTCTTTTTTCCATTGGATATTCTTCCCTGCTTTGTCAAAGATTAGTTGGCCATACGTTTGTGGGTCCAATTCTGCAGTGTCTATTCTATTCCATTGGTCTATGTGTCTGTTTTTGTGCCAATACCATGCTGTCTTGATGATTACAGCTTTGTAACACTACCCCAGATTTCAAGAACACAGGGGTCAGACATTCTTTGGTATAGGTATTAGGGAGACTTTTTTTTTTTTTGGCTCCAAAGAACATGGCATTATCAATTCATGAAGAAATGAACTGGAGTCGGAGACGATCAAGTGTTCAGAAAGAAAATAAACTAACCTGAGCCTGTAGTTAGCCCCCACGTTTATGTATATCCCAAATTATAAACCTTTTGCCTTAATGCCCCTCTAGGAATAAAGAACCTACTAGTTAAAATGTTATCTAATGACAGACAATAGAATTGAAAGTCAATGACTTAAAATTTCTATCACAAGGTTTTGTTTGCTTGATTCGGTGGTAGTTATGAGGATTCTTTCAGCAGGATGAGTGGTTGGGAACGGACAGAGTGTGAGACATTCAGGTGACAGCCACCATGTGGATAACAGCATGTGAGGAAGGCGGCGATATCAACAAGGCAATCTGATTTGCCATGCTTTGCCATTGTTTGAAGTGTGAGTGTTGAAGTTTTGCAATCTGTTGGCAGACACTACAGAAGGAGGATTTGGTCACGGTAGAGGCCTCTTGAGTCACCTCCTCATGTACCAAATTCCAGGCTGACTTACCATCCAATTTCCCACAAGAGATTCCACGTCGCTGCCTTCTCTAAGAATTTGATTAGCACGTCTCAGTTTTAACAATTAGGATAACGTATAAACTTGTTGAATCACTATGTTGTACAGCTGAAGCTAATGTAAAACTGTGTGTCAACTACACTCAAATTAAACAAAAAAGAACTATATTAAGAACTGGAGAGGCACAGATCAATTACAACAGTATTATTTAGCCCTGCCTATCTTTTCTGCCTCCTTTCACACATGATCTTATTGTTCTTTGGGTTTCAGCCACGATGGCTTTCTCTGAAGTTCTTGATCAAAACCCAAGGCTATTGCCCATGCTGGCTCTTTGCCTGGAAAGCTTTTCACCCAGCTAGCTTGACTCATATCTCCCATCTCCAAATTCCTCTCACTTCTTCACGGAAGCCTCAGCTTTCCAGCCTTCTTTAGATTCTTTGTTATAACACCCTCTCTGAGGACTCAATTCTTTCTGTCTGAACATGTAATTTCTACCTGAACACTGGAACATGTAATTAGATTAACATGTGTTCCCCTGCTGGACTGTAGGCTGCATGAAAGCAAGGGCTTTGTTCATCATTATGTGACTAAGTGTTTAGCATAATTCCTAGGATGTCGTCAACACTTTGCAAATAATCGTTGAATGAATGGGTGAGTCTATCAGGGAAAATCACAGTCAACAAAAGGATCTAGTACAATATGTTAAGTTACGGTAAATGTTGTACAGGATGCTTCGAGGATTTGGAGGAGGGTATTTATTAGTTTTGAGTGTGGTGGTTTGAGGGAGGGCCTCTGGAGCTGGTAGTCCAGTTGGGTAACAAATTCAGAGTTGGACAATACAGAGCATGGTATTGAAGGAACATTAATTAGGGTCAACATAAGAGTCTATGGCAGTAATGAAATTAGAGTATGGTGAGAAATTGAAGTATCTGAGAACCATGGGATGTGAATGATAATGGTGTATATATTTGAGGGGATGCTTAGGTAAGGACCTAGCACGCCTGAATGGCGGTGTCATTCTCTGAGGAAGGGAATACACGAAGTGAGCAGGTACTCTGAAATTTTGCTATCCATGCTTCTCGTACAATCTTCTACAACCATTTCTAGCCGTTCCTCATTTGGGGCCCCAGATCTCCTGCTGCTATTCTTTTTTTTTTTTTTTTTTTTAAATTTTTTTTTTCAACGTTTATTTATTTTTGGGACAGAGAGAGACAGAGCATGAATGGGGGAGGGGCAGAGAGAGAGGGAGACACAGAATCGGAAACAGGCTCCAGGCTCCGAGGCATCAGCCCAGAGCCTGACGCGGGGCTCGAACTCACGGACCGCGAGATCGTGACCTGGCTGAAGTCGGACGCTTAACCGACTGCGCCACCCAGGCGCCCCTCCTGCTGCTATTCTTAGAAGAAATGATTTAACTTCCCTATGGCATCAGGTTCTTCCTCAATAGGGGATAATAATAGCAACTTTCTTATAAGGCTGCTGCTTTAAGAATTACATAAATTAATACAGGCCTATTTCAGAAATATTGCAGGTACAGTTCCAGACCACCACAATAAAGCCAATGTGGCAATAAGGCAAGTCAACTAATTTTTTTTTGGTTCCCAGTGCATGTAAAAGTTATGTTTATATTATACAGTAGTCTATTAAGTGTGAAATAGCATTATGTCTAAAGAACAATGTACATGCCTTAATTAAAAAATACTTTATTGCTAAAAAATGCTAACCATCATTGGAATTTTCAGTGAGTTGTAATCTTTTTGCTGGTAGAGGGTCTTGACTCGATGTTGATGCCTACTGACTGATCAGGGTGGTGGTTGCTGAAAGGTGGGTTGGTTGTAGCAATTTCTCAAAATAAGATGACAAGAAATTTGCTGCAGTGATTTTCACCGTAGCATGGGATGCTGTTTGATGGAATTTCACGCCCAGTAGAACTTCCTTCAAAATCCGAGTCAATTCTCTCAAATCCTGCCTCTAAATTTATGTCATATTCTAAAAACCTTGTCTCATTTCAACCACCTTCACAGCGTCTTCACCAGGAGTAGATGCCATCTTAAGATGCACACTTTTTTGCTCATTCATAAGTAGCAACTCCTCATCTGCTCAAGTGTTCTCATGACATTGTAACAATTCATCCCATGTTCAGGCTCCATTTTTAATTCCAAATTTCTTGCTATTTCTACCACATCTGTAGTTACTTCCTTCATTGAAGACTTGAACCTCTCAAAGTTGTCCATAACAGTTGGAATCAACTTCCAAACTCCTATTCATATTGGTATTTTGACCTCTTCCCATGAATTATAAATGTTCTTTTTAAAAAAAAATTTTTTTTAACGTTCATTTATTTTTGAGACAGAGAGAGACAGAGCATGAACAGGGGAGGGGCAGAGAGAGAGGGAGACACAGAATTGGAAGCAGGCTCCAGGCTCTGAGCCATTAGCCCAGCCTGATGCGGGGCTCAAACCCACGGACCGCGAGATCGTGACCTGAGCTGAAGTCAGATGCTCAACCGACTGAGCCACCCAGGCACCCCAAATGTTCTTTTAAAAAAAAATTTATTTATTTTAAGAGAGAGAAGGGGTGAGCAGAGAGAGAATGGGACAGAGAGAGAGAATCCTAAGTAGGCTACCCAGTGTCAGTGCAGAGACCAGTACTGGGCTTGAGTTCACAAACTATGAGATCATGACCTGAGCCAAAATCAAGAGTTGCATGCTTAGGGGTACCTGAGTGACTCAGTCAGTTAAGCATCTGACTCTTGATTTTGGCTCAGGTCATGGTCTCACAGTTGTGGGATCTAGCCCCACATTGGGCTCTGTACTGAGTGTTGAGCCTGCTTGGGATCTTCTCTCTTTCTCTGTCCCTTCCTCACTCACACTTTCTCTCTCTCTCTCTCAAAATGAATAACTAAACATTAAAGAAAATTAAAAAAAGGGCCTGACTCTTAATCAACTAAGCCACACAGGTGCCCTGAATCACAAATGTTCTGAATAGCATTTAAAATGGTAAATCATTTCCAGAAGGTTTTCAATTTACTTTGCCCAGATCCATCAGAGGAATCGCTATCCATGACAGTTATGACCTTACAAAATATATTTCTTAAATGATAAGATTGGAAAGTCAAAATTACTCCTTGACCCATGGTCTGAAGAATGGATACTGTGTTAGCAGGTACAAAAACAACATTAATCTCATTTTACATTACCGTCACAGCTTGGATGATCAGGTGAGCAGTATTTTGAAAAAACAAAACAAAACAAAACAAAACAAAAAACAACTTTCATTATGAGCAGGTCTCAACAGTGATCCTCAAATAGTCAAACTATGTGATGAACAGATGTACTAACATCCAAGCTTTGCTGTTCCATTTCTAGAGCAAAGGGAGAGTAGATTTAGCATAATTCTTTTTTTTCTAACTTTTTAATTTTAATTCCAGTACAGTTAGCATACAGTGTTATATTAGTTTCAGGTGTACAATATAGTGATTCAACAATTCTATACATTATTCACTATTCATCATGATAAGTGTGTTCTTAATCTTCTTCACCTATTTCACCCATCTCTCACCCACCTCCCCTTTGGTGGCCATCATTTTGTTCTCTATAGTTAAGAGTCTGTGAGTCTATTTCTTGATTTATCTCATTTCTTCCCCCATTTGTTTTGTTTCTTAAATTCCACATATGAGTGAAATCAAATGGTATTTGTCTTTCTCTGACTTATTTCACTTAGCATTAAACTCTCTAGTTCCATTCATGTCATTGCAAATGGCAAGATTTTATTCTTTTTTATGGCTGAATAATATTCCATTCATCTATATCTATATCTGTATCATCTACATCTATATCACCTATATCTATATCTATGTATCTACATATTATTTATCCATTCATCTATCTATGGACACTTAGTCTGCTCCCATAATTCGGTGATTGTAAATAATGCTTCAATAAACATAGGGGTGCATATCAATCCTTTCAAATCAGTGCTTTTGTTTTCTTGGCATAAATACCCAGTTGTGTAATTACTGGATCGTAGAGAGACTTAGCATAATTCTTAAGGGCCCTATAGGATTTTTGAAATGGTAAACAAACACTGGCTTCAACTTAAAGTCGCCAGCTGCATTAGCCCCTAACAGGACTGTGTCAGCCTGCAGGTATTGACTTCTACTCTCAAGCTATGGGAATCCCAGACAGCATCTTCTTTTAATAGAAGGCTGTTTCATCTACATTTAAAATATGTTGTGTAGTGTAGCCATGTTCACTGGTTATCTTAGCTAGAACTTCTGGAGAACTTGCTGTAGCTTCTACATCAGCATTTCTTGCTTCACCTTGGCATTTTTATGTTATGGAGGTGGCTTCTTTCATTAAACTTCATGAACCAAGCTCTGCTTCATATTTTTCGTATGAAGTTTCCCCACCTCTCTCAGCCTTTACAGAATTGAGGAGAGTTAGGTAGGGCCTTGCTATGGATTATGCTTTGGCTTAAGGGAATGTTGTGGCTGGTTTGATCTTCTATCCACACCACTCAAACTTTCTCCATATCATCAATAAGCCTGTCTCCCTTTTTTGCCACCCATATGTTCCCTGGAGTAGCACTTTCAATTTCCTGAAGGAACTTTTCCTTTGCATTCACATTTTGACTAACTGTTTCAGGCAAGAGGCCTGGCTTTCTGCCTATCTTGGCTTTTGACACATCTTTTGACATGTCTCACCAAGCCTAATTATTTCTAGCTTTTGATTTAAAGTGAGAGATGTGACTTTTTTTTTTTTTTCCACATGAAAACGTAGGGATCATTGTAGGATTATTAATTGGTCCCTTTTCAATATTGTTGCATTTTAGGTAACAGGAGAGCAGGGTTGGTCTGTGGAGCAGCCAGAACACACACTTCTATTAAGTTCACCATCTAACAGGTGTGGTTCATGCTGCCCCCAAAACAACAGCATTGGTAACATCGAAGATCACGGAGCATCACCTCAAACGAAATAATAATGAAAATGTTTGAAATACTGCAAGAATGACCAAAAAACGTGATGCAAAGACACGAAGTGAGCAAATGCTGTTGGAGAAATGTTGCTGTCACCCCAAACCTTCAATTCGCAAAAAATCGAGTATCCGTGGCATTCAATCAAGTCAGGTATGGCTGCACATGTAGTACACAGGCACTGGCACAGAGGAGGACTCGATACTTTTCAGCCAGTATGACTAGCAGTTTTAAACTAGTACTATAACTAGTGACCATACAGTTGACAGGACTGTTTCCAGCTAACATGGACAGACTTAACCTCCCTCATCCACAGAGAAAAGAGAAGAAGGCCAATATCCAGAAGGGTCCCCAGACGAAAGGTGACATCATGTGTCAGACAGAACTATGAGAAGCACATGTGTCCTGGTTCTGTGTTAGCTTCCTTGAGTCTCGCTATGGAATAATCTCTGCGCTTGGACTCCTGTAGAGTCTCACAATAACTTGGCTTCTCACTTGAGCCACTACTGAGAGTGTTTAGGTTTCCTGCACTCTGAAGAGTGTTGATGAGAACAGGTGTCCGGCAGAAAGCAAATCTGGTGTGTAGGCACCAAAGGAGATGATGAATGAGACCTTCTGAGGAGGCGCATACAAGCCCTTCTAAATCTGAAAAAATGGGACCTTCCTTTGAAGGAGTGGCTGGTTAACCATGCAATCACTTTACCAGCCTAAGTAATATTAGCTAGAACTGAATTTGAGTCCATTGAATTTTCCATTGAATTATTTAAATAATGCAATCTTGGGAGGTGCCTGACTAGCTCACTTGGTGGAGTGTGTGACTCTTGATCTCAGGGTTGTGAGTTTAAGCCCCACACTGGTTGTAGAGATGACTTAAAAAATAAAATGAAGAAAAATGATACAGTGATGAAAGTACCAAATAATATCAGGGATTATAGGTGAAGTACCTAGGTTGGGGGAAGGTAAGAGTGTTCCACCATTGTCTTAGCTCGGTGAGAAATCTAGTCTTAGGTAGTTGTTGCATGAAATTTCTTTTCTATGTCCACTCTACCTATTAAGGAGCCTAGGTTCCTCCTTTCACTCCCGGGAATTCATAAGCATCCTGGAGGTCACCTATGCAGTACGGAAGGCTAAGACTCCGGTGGTTATGACTGCTTTTGGAGAGTCGGGTTGCAACAGGCTAGCTGCCGTTTGTGGATGGTCTTCCCAGGAAGGCAACCAAAAGGATATGAAGACAGTGTGTTGAGTTATCATGTACAGTGCTCTCTTGGCTGGTGGTTGGATAGGTGAGTCTATATGTCTCTGGTGGTAGTGGTAGGCAGCCTTTACTCCAGTGGACCACATTTTTCCTCCTCAAGTGTTCCTTTCTTTCTCCCTCCCTGAGCTGACCCATCATATTACCTTGGGGGGAGGAATAAATGAACTCTTCCATTGTATATCGGAGTCTCAGAATGGCTTTTGAACTTAAACACCAAATATTTGGGCCTCTATTCTCTGGTTAGTGGGTGATTCATGTTTTGTTGTTTGGGTTTGAAGTAGGCCCTCAAAAATTCCACTAGCTTGGGTGTATTGAGGAATACATCATTAATTTTTCAAAATAGTATTCATCTGCATAAATTTCTGCACAGGCTTCAGAAGGGGACATAAGTTTTACCACATTCTTAGATGAAGATATCGGAACACTCCACAAAGAAATGTACCAACATCCTGAGCGGCTTCCAGCATTGTTGCGGAAGGACAGGGCTATAGATTTTCCTAGAAGTGTGAAATAATTCAGAAGGCTCGCTCGTTATTCATGTGGACAGCACATTAATAACACAGGACCCTGAAATCTTGCCTTATCTGGGCTGAGGCCCAGCTGGAGAGGGATGAGGAGCTGACTCCTTAGATTTAGAACAACATTTCCCCCCTTTTTTGAAAGAAATAAGAATTGATTAAAAGTGCTCTCATATCAGACAAGAACAGGTATTTGAAAACATCTAAGCTTTTTGGAGATAAATGGAAACGAATGACTTTGGAGCTTTCAGGATATTTTCTTAATGAGTTTGGAATTCTGTATAAAGAAGTACATTCCAACTAGGTAAGGGACAAGAATTTGGTGTTGTACCATGATTACACACACACACACACACACACACACACACACACACACACACACACATGACATGCACACCACTACAAATACTTGTGCAGAGAATTTTGTATCTCCCAAGTGGCTACATTAATGGACTTTACAATGGACTTCCTACATTTATGTCCAGGTGTATGCACTAAATATACTTTCACATATGGCTTTCCCATGGAAATGAAATCAAAATCCTTAGAAGATGTCTTAGATGATATCCATATGGATGAACCTCACCTTTTTGAAGAAATGCAGGGCAGGATGTACACATGAACTCTTGCTAAATAAAGTCACTGTGAGCAGTTAAAACACATGTAGTTCATATTATGTTCCCCAAACATCCAGTCTCATTACCAAATTTCCTATTTATCTTCTTCTCTTCTGGTGAAAGAAATAAAGAAAAGTGGCTAACTAATTGAGTCTGTAAGCTGTTTATCACGGAGTATGATTTATAAGTAATTTTTCTCTCCTTCCTTAATACTGGGTATTACCAAACTTTTTATCTCTGCCTATTTGATTGATGAAGCGTTACATTTCAGAGTTTAATTTACATTTCTTCAACTGAGTGATGCTGAACATCTTTTCCATGTGTACCGCCCATTCTTTCACTGAAAGACAACTATTGGAAGATATTTTCTTATGCTAAAAAAATACAGATTCAGACCAATGTTTCAGTTATATAGCACCATTCTGATTTATCAGGTTGTATGTATGTGTTATCCACAGGCCTGCGGGGGCATGGATATATTCTCTAAGGATGCACAGAAAGCTGGCAACAGTGGATGCTTCTGGCAATTAAGATGTGAGAGGTTCAGTGGGAAAGGGGAGAAGGGGATTTACTCTTCCTTTCTCTGCTGTTTTTGTGTATGTACACTTCTATTTATGCCAAGTTATGTATATTACTTTGATATCAAAGAGCAGGTTTTTTTCCCCAGAAAATTAATTTTTTTATTCATGAGAATAGCAGGGAAATGACTCTCAGCAGGAAGCATGGATTCCCCTATCGTCAGGGATCAGGCAGGTCACATCAGAGGGCCACAGCCAGGTAGGTGAGTAATAGAAAGTGGAGAGGCACAGGAAAAACTGGAGTGTCCCTTTGAAAGGCACGCAGTCAGGTTTCCCCATCACTCTGCCAACCTATGGAATAGGTCTGAGGGTAGTTTCTGCCAGTGGGCTGCCATGTGGCAACTGCTGCTTAAAAAAAAATGACATCCACTCTTAGTTTTAGAAGCATGGGAAAATCTGGGGCGCCTGGGTGGCTCCGTCTAAACATCTGACTTGGGCTCAAGTCATGACCTTCCCGTTTGTGGATTCGAACCCCACATCATCGGGCGCTGTGCTGACAGCTCAGAGCCTGGAGCCTGCTTCCCATTCTGTGTCTTCCTCTCTCTCTCTCTGTCCCTCCCCTGCTCAAACTCTGTTGCGCTCTCTTTCTCTCTCTCTCTCTCTCACAAATAAACATTAAAAAAAAAAAGGTAGCATGGGAAAACCTGAAAGCTGAATTTCTGTTGTCTTTATTATGCAAAGGAACAAACTCAGGGACAGACCTTTTATCAGATGGTACAAAAAGCTTTGTCAGTTCCTCTATATCCTTTCTCTCCTTCCTCTTGCTAATGGAGGCTTGGATCCCTCACGTACTTGGGCAGGACTAGGTGCCAAGTAGGGGAGCAAAAGCAAATTTGTATGTAATTCAGAAATTATACCTAGATGTGCCACAATTTTACTAATGATCCTTTAGTAGACCCTCTTCAATAACAGTGGGATCTCCCTTCAGAAATGCCTCTTGATGAAGCCAACTGAGCTCACCGTCCCATCTATTAAACAAGCAGGAGTCTGCCTTGAAAGAACAAAGCAGGCTTCGAACAGAGACAGTAATGAAGGGACCACAGACTGTTGCTGTGCCATCCCGATCCACCAGAGCAATTCATTATCTTCGTATTTCATTGTGTGGACAAGTAACAAATGGCGGAACCAAAATAGGTCATCTTCCCTTGTTCTCGAAAACGGTTAATATTTGTGAATAAAAATAAGGGCTTAAGCTTTTTCATACAATGTTTGCTCTGGAAGGTCCCTAGATGATTTCCAAACTGCAGCTGAGCCTGACATGTCACAGAGATATTATAAATCACATACCACCAAGACCCGTTGTGCGATGCTTGGTTAGCCAGTCTTAGGAAAAACACTGAGCTACTGGCATAGGAATTATTAGTCAGTCTCAAAAGACCTAAGAGGAATTCCTGGAAACAAAAACAAAAACATAGTCCATAACGTCCATACCAGCATGGCCCAAAGTCTGTTTCATGGAACATTGGGTCTACAGGATATGAATAAGTGTTGAATAGAAAAAGGTTCTCTAGTCAAGGAAGTTTGGGACATAATGGGTCAAAGTTGAACAAGTTTCTTGTCTACAGAACTTCTCAGAGCCTTTAATATGCTATCGTATTTTGAATGGCTATGAAGGGGTTGTTACATGCAGTATTTCTCATATATATTTCATAACATTCTACAGAAAACTGTTGCTGAATTTCAAATTTCCTTCAGTTATCAGACCTTTTTCTCGACCGTGGCTGCCTCTAGAGAATGTGTTGGTATGTGGTCAAGAAACTTTTATCATGTTTTTTCTAAAGAAGCAATCTCCAGAAGCTATTTTTACAGATATTCTGGTTCTAGAATCTCTTATCATACAACTTGAAAAAAACATTCAAAGTCTCAATCTACCAAGTAGATTTCATTTTGTTAAAATTAGTCATAACTGTGAGAGTGAATACAAACAATTGTTTGGACAAATGAATAAAGCTATTTCATAGGTAGATGTTTAAATTTTTTTTTCAACGTTTATTTATTTTTGGGACAGAGAGAGACAGAGCATGAACGGGAGAGGGGCAGAGAGAGAGGGAGACTCAGAATCGGAAACAGGCTCCAGGCTCTGAGCCATCAGCCCAGAGCCCGACGCGGGGCTCGAACTCACGGACCGTGAGATCGTGACCTGGCTGAAGTCGGACGCTTAACCGACTGCGCCACCCAGGCGCCCCATAGGTAGATGTTTAATATACCTTCTAAGCACTCATTGTCTCATATCTCTTTTACACGTCTTTTTCTTTGACTCCCCCTTTCCTCGTCCCTCTTTGTATGTCCTCTCTCACTGTCTGTCTCCTTCCCTGTAAGTCTATCTGTTTTTCTGGGTCTGAATATTTGTGTATCTTTCTTTCTTGCTTGCTCTTATCTTAAAGGTTATGTATGATGAGCCAGCAGTAAAATGTCATCTTATATTGTGGGTTTTTGTCTTCACAGAAATAGGCAGGAATATGATTACTTTTCCATTACATTAACTGTACACAAATCTTAGTTACAAACAAAAAATCTGGGATTTCCATAGCTGTCAAAGTTAGGAAGTTCTGTGATGTAAGCTAGTCGCTTCTGGCTGGTATCTGGTATAAAAAGACGACAATAGCAGACAATGTTTGTAGCAATCAGTCATAGAAATGGTCAGAATTCACACTGAATGAAAAGGAAAGGCCTATGAACTTATCATGTAGACTCTTCTTAATAAGATTGATGCCAAAATCTACAGAAAATTAAAAACCCTTCTCTACAAACTAGTACTTGATTTTTTTTCACATTTACAGAGCATGAGAATAAAATCCTAAAGAGAGAAAACCACACGAAAAATTCCCCATAAAATAGTTATTTTATGCCACTTCCCCATCTCCATGACACTTCAATCATTCCATAGAACAGAAATCATTATTTATAAAAATGCTTCTAATTGCTCAATGACTACAACCTTAGAAAGGGCAATTAATCAATCCTCTCTGACACAGAAGGGGAAGGGGCAGGTATGGTCCAAAGGACTGGATGTTTCTGAAAGTCTGCACATAGTTGGGCTTCCCCCCTCTCCTCACCTAGAGATTTTGGTATCTCGCAAGAAAGGCTTTGGAAGGGAACGTGTGTTTATGTTATATCCTTGTTTGCCCACACTTGGTAAATAGGGCCCTGGAGTCAGACAGCCCGGGACGGATTTCTGGCTCTGCCACTATTGGCTGCGTGATGGTTAGCAAGTCACAAAATCTCTGTGCTTCAATTTTCTGACAGGCAAAAGGGAAGTAAGAGAAGGAGACACCTTCAGAAGTTGGGGTTAGAGTTAAATGAATACAGAGACTTGAAAGACTTGAATCATACATACATGGTGAGCCTTCAGGAACATATTAGCCATTAATTTTTTAAATGTTTATTTATTTTGAGAGAGAGAGAGAGAGAGAGAGAGAGAGAGAATCCTAAACAACCTCCATGCCCAGCAAGGAACTCAAGAGGGGCTCAAACTCACCACCTTGAGATCATGACCTGAGCTGAAATCAAGAGTGAAATGCTTAACCAACTGAGCCACCCAGGTGCCCCGCCCTTATTTTTATTATTGTTAACAATGATAGTGAGGAAGGTGCCTTCCTTTCGGGTTAGAGAATACTTAACAAGACACAAGAGGGTGTGAATCAGAGTGTAATGATTTAATATTTGGTCAGAAAAGTGCTAGGCACAAATCCAAGAGCACAACACTTTAAAAAGTCTTTATACATATCACAAAATTGAGTGAATGTTAGTGTTGAGAGTTTCTTTTGGTATTTTCACTTATTAGGTGATAGAATATACTTTTTCAACTCAAAGGCCACTATTTAAAAAATTTTCCCAATATCCTATATTCTACTTTTGAATAAGTTGCTAAAATTACGCTGCAAATGTATGTCCCATTTTAAATCATCTGGTCTCCGATTTTGAATAATACAATATATGCTTATTTTAAAATCATAGCTGTTTGTCGGGTTTTGAAAATGCTATGGAAGGCAAGTGACCTGTAATTTCAGAGGAAAGTAAATAACAGCAATTGGAACGCTTACATGGGAAATGCACTATGTACAACAGAATATATTCAGGACAAATATGGTGTATGGGTTGTCAACTACTGTTATGGGGAGAAGCTGGTTTCCATCCATTTTTAGACTTAGAGAAGTGTGCCAAACATTGTAAATATGCCAAAGTGGAGGAAATAGATCAATCACTTATATCCACCTCCGAAGCCCCATGTAGTTATTAACAATAATGTTTTTGAAGAATATGTTTTAAATTGGGAAACGTTCACCTCATGTTAAAGGAAACAAGCTGTTGATAAAAAGCACTGTAACATTGTAGTTCAATAAAATACCTACCACATGAGTTTCTTTTTAGTAATGGGTTAAGCCAAAGGGGACATATACATGTTTTCTTACAAAGTAATGATAATCTCTGAGCAATAATATCCTGTGTGATTTTAAGGTATGGATTATTTCTGTAGTTTTCAGAATTCCTGTAATAAACCTGAATTCCTGAAGATGACTTACCAGCATTAGTGATCTCCAGGATAATCAGTGAGAAGCAGTTTTAGGAAAAGGTTGGCACTAAAATGCTACCGTGTTTGATTACAATGAAGCACAACTTTGTGAAGCAATGTGTTCTTCCAAGTATTACCCACACTTATTAGTAAGATAGGAAACAGATGCCATCATTCTGCAAGCACTACATGGGAATCAGACATTATGCAAAACACACTTGACTTCCTTAATCCTCATCCCAAACTAGAGAAGTAGAAACAATTACCATCTCCATTTCAGAGCTAAGGAACAAGTAACAAGCGTATGTGACTTGCCCAAGGTAATTCGATTAGTAATTGGTGTAGCTGAGTTCCACTCATGTCTGTCTAATGGCACAGCTCGTGATCGTAATAACTACACTGGAATGATTATTAGTTTATATATATGCTTCATTTTTAATTTGCATGAGGAGATTTGGCCCATAAAAATAATTGTTTAATATCTACTTATGTATCTTGAGAGAGAGAGTAAGTAGGAGCAGGGGAGGGGCAGAGGGAGAGAGAATCCCAAGCAGGCTCCAGGCTCAGTGCAGAGCCTGACATGGGGCTCAATCTCATAACCATGAGATCACAACCTGGGTCAAAACCAAGCTCAACCAACTGAGCCACCCAGGCACCCCCAGAAAAACAATGTTGGCCAGAGTAACATGTAGACTTTACTCTGACGCGCCAACGGAGTCAAGGATTTTGGAAGAGTGGAATGCTTTAGAAAATATAAATCATCAGCTTGATCCTATAGAATACTCTATATTTTACAGACTTTTGCTTGGAAGATAGGGACTAATAGCCCTCTTGCCTGAACCTACCACCTTAAAGGATTCAGAGTTTCCAAAGTCAAGCACACTTGTTCCGACAGACAAAATATTACCATCATGTGCTTTAACTTCTCATAGACACTTAGGGCCAGATGCCATTTCCCCCTCTGCCAGCATAAACAATGTATTGTTCTTTGTGTCTTACATCCAAATCCTGAAGGCAATTCTATTTCTAGATCATTAGAGATAAAAATGAACTGGAAACAAAATGGAGATTTATAGCAAACAGACTCGATGTTTTTTTCTTTGGCAGACAATGTGAGAAACTATCACGGTTTTACAATATTTATTGGCTTCAAGGGCCAAGAGTTTCCTCCTGCAAGTAAGAAAAGCAGCATTTCTAGTCTAGCTGCTTGCCTTTCCTGCACTGGAGGTACCTTGCCGTGTTGACTGCGATCTACAAGAAATAAATAATCATAGCGCAGGTTTTCAACCTCAGCTCCATTGACGTCTGGGGCTTGATAATACTTTGCTGTGGGCGCTGGCCTGTGCACTGTAAGATGTTTCACAGCATCCCTGGCTTCTACCCATCAGATGTGAATAGTACCCCCATAATTGCAACAGATGTCTAGGCCAAAAAATGTCTCCAAATAGTGCCAAATGACCACTGAAAATGCCTTAATTGAGAACTTACTGATCATAGTATATTCCCAAACTTGGCTTCTCCACATCCTTTGGAAAAAAGAAAAAAGAAAAGCTTGGTACATGATGGGCAGCTGTACGTGCCACATGTACGGCTCTCTGGCTATGGCTGATTAGGCAAAGGTTGACACATGACCCAGGCTGAGCCAGGTATGTTTTGTCTTTTTGGAGAACACATTTAAACACAGAAACTGAGTCAAATATTTTTGGGCTGTATTGTGATCCCCATGAGATCAGAGTTGGCACCATGGAAATAAGAACTTGATGCCAGCTCCTAAGCTATGGGGGTTCAAAAGCTAAAATCTTGGAAGAGGGAACCAGTTCACATGGAGAAAAATGAGGAGAACAGAGATCAGAAAAATGCGTGTCCCATGAACAAAGAAAACAAGATGGCTTCCACTTGAAGGATTTATGAATTGAATCCCATGAGGTCTCCTATAACTGGGCTCCCCAGGATTCTTCTATTTTCTTAAAAAACAACTTTACCTGGTGTAGCTTGAGTTTGTTTCTCTTTCTAACCACATAATAATGAAAATAAATAACACAAGTCAGTCTAGAAGGTGTCCTGCTCTGTCTACATTCTAGAGGTACAACCAGGGATCCTAAGCCAAGAGATTCAGGGTCTAATCGCTGTTGTGTGACCCTGAGCAGGTGACTCACTTCTCTGAGTCCTGATTTTCTTACTGAAGAATTTGCACATCACCTCACGCTTGGCTCTAAAATTATGAAAGATAAAGATGGGGAGAGATATTTGTGGTCCTTGTGAGCCTTGGCTCAACTCTTAGGACATACAAAGTTGTTTTAAAGACGGTAGCCAAGACTTGGTATTACAGTTCGTTACTCTAGGCTTAAGAGTCAGTCAAGCTACAACTTGTCAGCCATGGGACCAATGGAACATTACATAACCCTTCTAAGCCTCTGTTTCTTAATGTCTGAAATGGGAGGAAAAATGTATCTGTCTCAATGATAGATACATCTGGCCTTCAAGTCCTGATAGTTCACTCCCACACTGAATGGAGATGACTTCACTAACCAATATGATATTGTAGAAACAATGAAGGGTAACTTCTGAGGTTAGATTATGAAAGAGAACGTTATTGTGGCTTCTATATTGTTCTCTTGGATTACTCGCTCTGGAGGAAGCCAGTTGCCATGGTGTGGGACACTGAGCTCCTCTGCAGAGGACCACACAGCAAGGAAGTGAGTCCACATGCCAACAGTCTTGTGAGTGAGCCATCTTAAAACCTTCCTCCAGGAGCAGTCAAGCCTTTAGATCTTGACTGCAACTACATGAAATGCCCTGAGCCAGTCACACACAGCTCAGTTGAATTCCTGACCCACGGAACTTGTGAGGTAATGTTTGCTGTTTAAAGCTGCTAAGTTTGAGGGGCTAACTTGTTACACGGCAGTAGGGAACTATTATAGGATCGTTGGGAGGTGTAAATAAGATAATGCATGGTAAGTGTTTAAGACACTGCTTGGCATATCGTAAGCATTCAAAGCATCTCTATTTGTTTACGAATGCATGTGATGAACCCAGAGCAGCACCTGGCATAGAGTAAATGCTCGTTATATTTGCATTGAGTAAATGTTAGGTATTGTTATCTAGTACTATCGTCACCATCATCATTATGTATAACCGCATCTAAAATTACTTCCCAAATGAATGGGGCCCTCCAATTTCTTGACTTGAAGAATTACTGTACCTTAATCTCTAAGAAAACATTAAAATGGACCTATGTGACAATTCCACAGCCAGAGAAACAAGAATTCAAAGTCTGCTGAGGACGGGCATTTGTACAGCCGTCTAACTCTTTGGATGCACCGTGTTCGTTATCCTGAACCGTAGATGAAACAAAAAATATTTATTATGCGCAGTGAACACCTCCATAAACACCTAAGGATAGATGTAAAACTGGCTACTTACCATCGACGCAGGAAGGTCTGTTTCTTGTCGTTCCAGCCACTTTTCCAGGCAGACAGGAACACTTTACTGTTTGTGACCGCTCCTCGATTCGATTCTTATTACAACATCTGTGTGCAGCTATCACTTCACATGTCCCTCCTTCTGGCAAGACAGAAAGAAGAGGGACACTGATTAGAAATAAATCAGGGGCCATTAAAGCCTGTGGGGGTACACGTGGAGGGGTTGGGGAGAGTAAGAGAAATTACAGAAAAAGTTTCCAGGAAGTATAATTACTGTGGGATTCTCTGTCACCCTCTCTCCGTAACATCGATACACACATGTATACAAGATTCTATAGTAGGTACGTGCAGTCCTGCAGAAGACAGGTAGTACAGCCCTATACTTCAAATGCACCAAAGACCACCAATGAATAGTGCTCAAGAGGCAACGATTCCGGGCTGTATATACTGAGAAGCGGTGAACCAGGGAATGCCTGGCGCTAACACAAAATAAAGAGTCTATCTGATTTAAATGCATTGTATTTTGGGAGCTCAATCCTATGTTATCTTTCCATTTAGAATTCTCTGAGCTCCTGCTTAATGACAAGCAACTGACACTCCAGTGATACAGAACCAGCGGTGGCAGGAACACTGCCCAGAAATTAGCTCTCCCGCCCAATGCCCGCCTACTCTCAAGGGGGCTGAATAGAAAATCTAGTTGGGGAGTCATTTCCCAAATCCAGATCTCATCCAAAAAATGATAGAAAGAATTGCTGGAGAAAATAGGTATGTGCTTTAAATGGCATCTCAAATTACAGAGCTAGGCATATGGCTTCACTTAATTGTTACAGGTCAGCCATGCATTCAACATTTATTGGCAACCTAATGTATGTCACTCTCCACTAGGTTCTTAACAGGTGCACTGCTGGGTCTGTCTAAATGTTGGTGAGCATTCAGGTGGGTCTTGCCAGCCTGTAGGATAGCTCTACAGGGACACTAAAGATACTCCAAGTACCCAGAAACCAGAAATTAACTTCCCCGGTATCAAGTTTTACGTTACAAAGAATGTTTTTTATTTGACCAGAATGGACCCGTAACATTTAGGATCCAGTTGGCATAAATTCAGCAAGTATTTGTTAAGCAACCACTATATACAAGTCACTGTGTGATAAATTGTTAGGGACATGGGTTCAGCCCATACACAGGGGGCACTTAGGAAACACTGGAGAGAAGGAGAGGAGGGAAGGAAGACAGAAGTCAGGAAAGACTTAAGACATGGCCCCATCCTACCCTGAGAACCCACAAAATAATGTAATGATTCTCAAGGCAGGGCTGGGGATGGGGTGATTTTGCTATTTGCCCTCTCCACCAGTGATATTTAGTAAAGTCTGAAGGTATTTTATTTGTCATCGCTGGTGGAGGGTAGGTGCTACAGACATCCAGCAGGTGAAGGCCATGGATGCTGTTAAACAACTCACAACGCACAGGGTAGATCCCACACCAAAGAACGATCTTTCTCAAAATGTCAAGAGTGCCCAGGTTGATGGGGCGCCTGGGTGGCGCAGTCGGTTAAGCGTCCGACTTCAGCCAGGTCACCATCTCGCGGTCCGTGAGTTCGAGCCCCGCGTCGGGCTCTGGGCTGATGGCTCGGAGCCTGGAGCCTGTTTCCGATTCTGTGTCTCCCTCTCTCTCTGCCCCTCCCCCGTTCATGCTCTGTCTCTCTCTGTCCCAAAAATAAATAAACGTTGAAAAAAAAATTAAAAAAAAAAACAAAACAAAACAAAAAAAGAGTGCCCAGGTTGATAAACCCTGGTTTAATAGGAAAGAAGCAAAAGAAACTCTGGTTCAAGTGAAACTAATTCTACCTCCTCTCAATGGCAGGGAGAGCTCGGGCTTTTGAGCCAGCCAGTTTTCGTCTGCATCTCAGCTCTGCCTCTTACTGTGTGCTTCAGTTTCTTCATCTGTAGAATGGTAAAAATAGTAACACCTGCCTCAAAGGGTTGCATGAGTGCACACCAAGATAACACACGTAGAGGGGTGAGCACTGAGCCTGACACACGGCCGAATGTCCGTATATGCTACCTCTGACTATATCTGGTCACATTTGTATTATATTTCCTTGGCAACTTCCTCCTCCTTTCTGCCTCAGGGACTGTGCAAAGATGGCGTGTCCTAGAATACTTCCTCCTACTTCCTATCCTTCCACCCTCCACCCACAACTCAAATGTGTTCACTCATGAACTCTTCTCTGAACTAAATGCAAAGGTCAGTTCCTTTAAGAAGGCGTCCTCACTGCTGCCACTGCTCATTCTCTTAGCACCCTACGCATTGCCTCACACAACTGTAACCACACGTCTGTGACCGCAGGCAATTTGAAAGCTTGGCCAGGGCCCAGGTTAGACTTACTGTCAACAAGCGCTGTAGGTACACTATAATTGTTGGTTGGATGAACGAAGAAGGAAGTTCGTTACCTAAAATTAACACCATAAGGCAAGTAGCAATTTCTGTGGATATAGGCCAAAGGGGAGACCCATTTGTTTTTGAAGAATTCGAAAGGCTTCTTCTTTTTTTTTTTTTTTTTGAGTATCAAAATATTTACTTATTTATTTATTTTATTTTTTAAAGATAATTTGTTGTCCAATTGGCTAACAGACAATGTGTAAAGTGTGCTCTTGGTTTTTGGGGTAGGTTCCCACGGTTCATCGATTCCATACAACATCCAGTACTTATCCCAACAAGTGCCCTCCTTAACGCCCATCACCCACTTTCCCCCTCTCCCCCAACCCCCTATCAACCCTCAGTTTGTTCTCTGTATTTAAGAGTCTCTTATGGTTTGCCTCCCTCCCTCTCTGTTTGTAACTATTTTTTTTCCCCTTCCCGTACCCCATGGTCTTCTGTTAAGTTTCTCAAGATCCACATATGAGTGAAAGCATATGGTACCTGTCCTTCTCTGACTGACTTATTTCACTCAGCCAAATTATTGAAAGGCTGCTTAAGTTGTGAGTTGAAAGGGAGAACTTCAGCAGGCTATGATGAAGGGAAAGCATTTCACTAATGCGAAAGGTCACAGCCTTTTTTTAGAACCACGTTTTAATTAATATAGAATTGTCTTAGGTTTATAGAAAATTTGTTAGGATAATACTTCCAGTTCCCATATGCCACACCCTATTATTTCCTATTTCTATTCTGCTAATGCTAACATCGTATATTAGTATGCTGTATTTGTTATAATTAATGAACCAACACTGATACATTATTATTAATTAAAGTCTATGCTATATTCATATTTTCTTAGTTTTTACCTAATGTCCTTCTCTGTTCCAGGGTGCATTCCAAGATGCCACATTACATTCAGTTGTCAACAGCTCCTTAGGCTTCTCTTGGTTATGATAGTTCTCTATCATAGTTTCAGACAGTCCTTCCTTTTTGAGGGCTTTCATAGCTTTGAGAAGTGTTGCTCAGGTATTTTGGAAAATGTCTCTCAGATGGGATTTATATGATTCTTTTTTTTTATGATTACACTGAGGTTATGTGTTTCTGGAGGAAGACCACAGAGGTAAAGGGCACATGCTATCAGCATGACTTACCACTCTTGATGATAACCTGGCTAAGACAGGGCTGGTCAGATTCCCTCCAGATAACATCACTCTCCTCCTTGCCTTTCCATACTGTCCTCTTTGGAAGGAAGTCACTATGTACAGCCCACACTTAGGGAGTAGAGAGTCAGGCTCCACCTCTGTGAGGTTGAGGCATCTACTAAAATTACTGGGAATTGTGCATGACAGATTTGTCTCTTCTTTTTCATCTATTTACTTAATCATTCATATCAGTATGGATTCAAAGATGTTTATTTTACACACTGGGTTATAACCCAACACTACGTTATTTATTTTCTTGCTCAGAATGCTCCAGTTTTGGCCACTGTGAGTCCCTTCAGTTGGTTGTTGTGTTCTGTCTCCCCATGTTGCTTGCCCTTCACCTTTTTTTTTTTTTTTTTTTGAGCACTTTCTTACTTTCTGACTCTACAAGATGCCTCAGGCTCATCTTGTATATTTCCCGTCCCAGTCCTATAACTAGTCATTTCTCTAAGGAGCTGGTCGGGGCATTAAAAAAATATTTTAGAGTAGATGAACTAAGGACCTGACATAGGATTAAACTGGAGAGATCTTCCCTCTCCAGAAAGAGTATTCAGCGTGATTCTGTTCGAACAAGGCACAAACGGGGATTTTGAAGCCAAGAACTGAAAGGATCTAGATATTGTTCAAGAGTGACTGACCATCCTGGCTGCTGTGTTAGGGAGGAATTGGAGAAGTGCAAGGTAGCAAAGCAGAAGAAACATAAGGCCAATACAAAATTCTGAGCAGGAAATAAGGGGGTTTGAAATTGGATCATGGGAAGAGTATCTCACTGTCACCACAAGCCTTTCATTGGGATGAGAGTTAATGAAACAATAGGGCTAATCACACATTACATTCTTTCACCCAGATAAGGGCAATTAGGTTGCTTTAACTTGTAATTGTCAGTTGTAAGTACCCTCAGTCAATTCAGTAATAGCTGGTTCTACACTTTATGAAAATACCACCAATGTTTAAGTCACCACTTGGCTTTAATGGAAGACTAGAGCAACATTCATGAATAAAAACAGCACACGCCATAGAAAAGCTTCTAGGATAGATCTTGACTCTCATTTGATTTACAGTTAAGGCAGTGACAGACATGCCAAATCATCCAGATTGTTGCCCTGAATTAAATAATGTGGACAGGGAGGTGGCCACTGGAGGCCCAAAGCCAGTCTCTCCCAACACGCTTGTAGATGAGCCAAAGGAACAGTTCTGCACCAGCTAAGTGCTCATTGACATTGACTGGATTCTGATTGGATGGATGCTGGGCACTGTCCTCAGCACTTTACCCACATTACTGACAAACCTTGCAGCAACTATAAAAGGTTTTGCCCCTATTTTAGAGAAGAAAAACTGAGACTCGGAGAGGTTGAATAACATGTCCCAAATTACACAAGCATGATTTGGGCCTGCTGGGCCCCAAAAGTGCTTTTTTGCATCCTGTCACAAGCTGTCATTCTTTGGAAGTTCTTGCAAAAGGAAGTCTGAAGCTACGTTTAGGAAGCTTATCAAGGTTAAGTATCCAACTCACACTTCCTCCTCGAATTATATTCTGACCTCATCTGCTCCTATCCTTCCCTCCATCTCTCTGTTCTAGGGACACTGGTCTTGCAAGCTATTGCCTCCAAATGGTAGGCGTGGTCCCTCTTGAGGGTTACTCTAAATTCAGGGAGGCACTGCTCTAAGAGGCTCCTCTGATCTTCTTGACAAGTTGAACTGTGCCCCACCTGGGACACTCTTTTAGCAAATCTATTGGGCCTTCCCTTACTCTCTCCACATCTTTTCTCAAATGTCATTTTTTCAGAGTTTCACTGGACTACCCTATTTAAATCATAATTCTCTTAGAAAGTGTTCATTATCTCCTTTATTTTGCTCCATGTCCTTATCTTCGTCACCTCCAGACTATTTGTAACTTTCAATTACTGTAAGTAGTTTATTTATTTACCTTATTGCCTATATGTCCCCCAACCCCTTCAGAATATAATATCCTCAAGGACAAGGACCCTTATTGTCTACTTCTTAAACATTTAAGTGCATATTTCAATTTACTTGCAAAGTACTTCACAGATAGAAATAGGACTATTGTTATGCTGATTTTCTAGTGAGGAGGCAGACTTAGACCAGGCAAATGGCACAGCCACATAAGTAGAGGTGATAACTATAGGAATATAGGAGTTAACCATTTCTTGAGTACTTATTATTTTCCTGACACCATGATAGACACATTATAAATCTTCCATTTCCTTTATGCTTATTAGAGCCCAATGAGGTTATGATTACCCCCATTTTACAGGGGACACAACTGAGATCAAGAACAGCTAAAAAAGTGGGCCACGTTTTAACTACCCAGATAACTATTATCTGGCCGCGTGTGGACCAGAGCCCAGATCTTCTGACCCCATATGCAGTGCTCTTTCGCTAGCCCCACTCGGGCATACATGCTGACATTTCTGTGAAAAGGGGAGGAGAACTCAGACACTGGGAATTGACAAGTGCTCCATTTGCATTAAAACCTTGTGTATAAAGTCAGTGACCCCAGACCACGTCTTCTGCAGGCTCATGGATGATGGATTTGCACACAGGAAGCCAGAGAGGTGTTGCTCTAAATAACAGGCTCACCTGATCTTGCCAGCTTGAACTATAGCTTCATTTTACACTGACTGCTTAGGTAAGCCAATGTGGAATATGCAAGCAGGTTCTGGAGCCCACAGGACCCTAAAATTCAGAAAATCTTATTGGACCTGTCATACCCAAATCTCCTGACTCCAAAGTTTTATATTTGTGACTGACCTGGCCACAGCCAACCAGAGCAAGTTAATCTATCCAGACCATGAAACCCTGGTCCAATGACTTGGGTTGACAAAATAAAAATATTAGATCTTTGACAGGAAAAGGCTCACTTGTATCTCTAGTCTTTTGCTTGTAAGTTTTTAAGTTATGCTTTTAGGGGCTCTATGAATTACTTAAGAGGGTTCACTTCTACTGGAGACAACGAGAAGCACCTCTAGTTGTTTTTGACATTGAGTACAAGAATCTATTTTTTAAATTTGAGACGGGGTAGGGGGAGAGGGGCAGAGGAGGGCGAAAGAGAAAGAGAGAGAGAATCTTAAGCAGGCTCCACGCTCACCATGGAGCCTGACACGGGAGTAGATCCCATGAGCCTGGGATCATGACCTGAGCTGAAATCGGACAATCGACTGAGCCACCCAGGCACCCCAAGAATCCATTCCTTAAAGGAATGCTTCTGCAAAGGAAAAAGTGGAAACAACTTTGTTTAGCTGATGATCAGCCCTCTAAAGTTAATATCAAATGATAAATATTATTGGATGGATGGACAGATGGGTGATTGAACAAAATGAATGATTAGTATGAGCCGGTCATGAATTTTTACACAGCCAAATAATATGTAACTTACTGTTTCTTGAGAAGCTTGGATGCCTTTGGTGTAGTAGTGTATAGTAAGATTGTAAGATCAACTTCCCCCTCCCAACTTCTATGTGTTTTTTACTTCTTGGCTATATAAGGAACCCACATTTACTTTGGTCTACCCAAGACACAATGAGAAACTGATCAAATCCTGTGAAATGAAATAAAATTCTGAACTTCTCTTATAACCATAGGGATAGAATTTTTCTATCAAGCTGGCTGCTTGAACAAGGGGACTGCAAACCAAAATATTCTTCAGGTTTGTCCCTGATGATGAAAAGGAAAAGTAAGATTTGTCATAACCCTTTCCAGAAACTAGAAAAAGGTCCCTTTAAATCTATTTTATCTGCGATTTAAAGATTATCTAGTTAACTGTCCCTTCAAACCTAACTGCCAAGGTTATTGCAAACTCATAACGATAATATTTATCATGTAAATGTCTTTCAGACTTTTCTTTGGTGCCAGTGCCAATCCATTCATAAATTCTATCTCAGTCCAAGTCAAAATGATTTCAAAATGATCTATCGCTGCTCACAGCATTCATTTAAGTGCTCCATAAATTGAACTCCCCCCCCCTTTTTTTTTGCTTATGGATTATCTGGAAAATGGCTTTTTACCTGGATTTCACCCAGCATCTGTAGATCTATCACATAAGACAATGAGGTAACCTATTAGCTAACAGCAAAGAATGGGGCACAAAGAACAGTAGGAAGGTTTTCTGTACTCTTCAGAAATTTCCAGATTATTACTTGTATCATCACTTGAATTTGTCCATGGGAAAACATCTAAGATACAATATAAGAAATTAGCCATGGTTTGCCTGGGTGGCTCAGTCAGTTAACTGTCTGACTCTTGGTTTTGGCTCAGGTCATGAACTCATAGTTCATGAGTTTGAGCTCCACATCGGGCTGGCTCTGTGCTGGCAGTGCAGAGCCTGCTTGGTATTCTCTCTCTCTCCCTCTCCCTCTCCCAACTCTCTCTCTCTCAAATAAACAGATAAACTTTAAAAAAATTAAAAAAAGAAATTAGCCTCATATCCTAAATTGCACTTCATAAGGGGCCTCCTAGTTCTTTTAGATTAGAAGGTAAGTGCAGTAATTACCTGGCTCACATGGGTCAATCCAAAATGTTAGATGTGTTAGATGAACATCTATTGCTCAGTTCTTCCTCTCCCACAAATTTTCTAAATGGGAGCCTTGCTTCTCACTCCATTTGTCCATTTCACCCCAGTGGCAATGGCAGCCCCCTGTAGGGAAGCTCTACGGGTCAGCTCTCCACTTTCCCTTCTGCTTTTTAACAGGAAGAGAAAGTTTCTAATATCCAAAAATGGGGGTGGGGAAGACAGCATTTCAAGATTATTTCTGGCAGCAGCAACTCTCTCTGAGCTGGGGAAGTTAAAAAAAAATGCCAAGCCCAATATGCTCCTAGCAATGATCCCTCCTTCCCATCTCAATACATCACTGTCTTCCCCTGCACATGTGAGGAAACACAAAGAAGATGAATTGCTAAGGGTAACATGTCTCTTAAAAAGAGTCCCCACTGATGACAATTATATGTCAAGAATGAAAGGGATGATGAGGTTAGAAATGACTGGCAAGCAGATGGCTAAAAACTTGAAGGCTGCCATCATAAAACAGGGTTTGCTCCCGGAATGGTCATCTAACAGTGCTCATACCAAGCAACTGGATTGCTCTGGGCTACAAACTGGGTCAGCCACTTAAGAATGGGCACTTATGGGAAAATGCTATGTCTAATCCTTTTCATCGGCCAGGCAATTTGACATTCACTAGTATATTTTGGTGTTGATGGCTTAATGTCAATGACTAAGCATAGCCAAGTAATTCAAAATTATCACGACACTGGGTTTTCTGGGAAAGGAAATGCTAGGGGACAGTACAAAGTTACAAGAGAAGAAAATAATCTTAAAAATAAAAAGAGAGAGACTGTAAGTCTAAACCCTGTACTATATTTTTATTTTATTCTTTTTTTTTTTTGCCCCCCATACTCATCATTAGGATCATCTTTAAGTATCCTTGAACCATACAGTGAGTTAGATTCCCCTGCTATATGATTCTACAACCTTACATAATTCTCCCACAATAATATCACAAAGTATTATTTTGGCATTTTCAAACGATGTCTTCCTTTTCCTATAAAGGGTGAGGGTAGCAATTTTTCTTTTTTATCACTCTATCCCTAGTACTTGCCTTAGAATCTGGTCCAGGTTTGGTCTGTAAACATTTGTTGAATAAATCTCTTCCCCAAAGACTAGCTTTGGATCCCCATGGTATGATCTCTTAGCAAGCCTAAATTCTCCTTTGCAGTGTATCTCCCAGTAAAAATGTTTGGTTCACTATGTGTCTATCCTGTTGGGCTAGATACTCCACATGGCTGGGACCACATCTTGTTTACTTCTTTATCCTTAGTGCCTAGAATAATAGTATCACTTTTGCTAAATGATTGAATGATGAAGGAAGGAAGAAGGGAAGGGAGGGAGGGAGGGAGGGAGGGAGGAAGGAAGGAAGGAAAGAAGGAAAGAAAGAAGGAAAAAAAGAATGGAGGGAGGAAGAAAAGAAGGGAGTAAAGAGAGAGGAAGGGAACAAAGGAAGGAAGGAAAAAAGTGAAGGGGAGAAAGAAAGTAAAAAAAGAGGAAATAAAAGAAGGGAAAAGAAGAAAGGCTAATATAAATTAATCATCTCTGGGGGACCTATTCCTATTTGAATATTCACTATGAGATCTTTTAAGAAAACAAACTTGAGTGATAGATGTAATTTTTGCAAAGAAATGACCTAATATACCTTCTAGAAAAATCTACTTGGAACTTTGGTTTGGGGTAGTGCCAAAAAAGTACAAAAGACAAGCTTTTTATTATTCTAAGCAAAATGACTGGAAAATGAAATCGCAATTAAGAGTAATCATAAGAGAGGCACCCGGGTGGCTCAGTCGGTTAAGCATCTGACTCTTGATTTCGGCTCAGGTCATGATCTCATGGTTTATGGGATGAAGCCTTGCATCAGGCTCTGTGCTGACAGTGTGGAGCCTGCTTGGGATTCTCCCCCTCTCCCTCTCTGCTCCCGCCCCTGCTTGCATGTATGCACACACTCTCTCGCCTCTCTCTCCCTGTCTCTCAAAATAAACACACAGACTTTAAAAAATAATAATAACTGTAAGAAAGCTTTAGTCCTCATTAAGAGTTAAGCCAGGATATATCTGCTTATAGTTGAGGGCAACTTCTGGAGGAAATGAATAAAACATAGCAAGGAATGTTAACACGGACATAATTACTCAGATCCTTCCATTTTCATTTCATTGCAAATGGTTCCTTTCTTTAAAAGATGTTACGTAGGAGACAAAGCACAGATTTTTCTGAGATTCACTTTTATAGGGCTTCTTGATCAAGACCTTATAAATAGCTCTCTTGGAATGTATGGTAGTGGCTGTCAGAAATGCATATTTAAGACTCTGTTAAAAATGCTTTATTGACCCAGTAGACTGGAAGGAAGCTCCAAGTGTCTTCGTCTGTAAATCACTGACAAGAGAGACACTAATGGATCCTTAAGCATGTTTTGGTCGAGGAGGGCAAAATGGCTGCTTGATTTGTTTATGCTTCAGATTAAACAAATTACCATCTCCTCCCTCCTAGGGCTCTGGGGTACAAAGAAGACAGATGAATGGAAGAAAAAAGAACAAATTCTGGGCTGGGAAGCCCTGTTTGAGGCAATATAGCATAATGAGTAAGATCGCAGATTCTAGAGCTAGGCTGCCAAAATTCAAGTCCTGGATCTGCTGCTTCAGATCATTTTGCATGCTATGCCTCAAGGTTCTTGTCTATAAAATAATAGCATTAATTTCATAGAGTTGTTCCAAGGACTATGAGAGAGTATAAGAATTAAATAAGTATAGGCAGCTATAATAATACCTCATTAGGAGTAAGCTCTGAAATGCATTCTGCTCTTAATAATACTGTTGGAATCAGGATTATTACTGGGAAAAAATGTGACCCTTCTCATTTTTTCCCTCATTTCACTAACATGGACCATTCCTCACACCTGTATCCCTACTCCCAGTCAGGGCCACTGGGAAACATTTAGACCCCGCTATTCCCCTAAAACAAGATGGCTAAAAGTAATGAAATACTACCATGCACTTATCACCCATCCCCAAGATTTCTCCTTTATTTATTTTTTTTAAGGAAGAAAATGGCTTACACATAGGATATGATGAAACTCTACTGCAAAAATTATTTTTAAGAACTTCTCTAACAACATGGAAACAAATTTTACCCAAAGATGTACCAATGAGCTTATAAGAAGAACACCTTTCAGTCTTTAGCGTTCTTTAAATACTACACAACTTTTACTCTTTTTCCAGCAGGGATGCCTTGGATTGCATTAGAGAGGGCAAACCCCAGTAGTGGTTTGGATATCAGAGGATGTAAAATAAATAAGTTGTGTTCTACTCTTTTTTAAGTTTATTTACTCATTTCAAGAGAGCGAGTGAGCAGAGGAGGGGTAGAGAGAGGGAGAAAGAATCCTAAGCAGGTTCTGAACTGTCAGTGCAGAGCACAAGATGGGGTTGAACTCATGAACCGTGAGATCATGACCCGAGCCAAAGTCGAGTCAGATGCTTAATTGAATGAGCCACCCTGGTGCCTCTCCACTATTTTGATAAAGGCAAGGGTTAAAAGGGAATGAGGATTGGAGGAGTAGCTATGTCCACTGGTCCCCTATAAGGTACAACTTTCTTCAACCAAATCCCACTTGGATCCCCCCAAGTCCTTTGCCTAAACCAAAATCATCGGTCCAGCTAGGTGGTAGGTTACCAGGTTTTCTTCTCTATTGCTAGCCTTCCAGGCTGGGAATGATAGGGCAAAAATTTTTAGCAAACAGACAGGCAAACTCATTTTACATGAGCAACTCCTCTGATTATAATATTATAATAATTCCCCTAAAATTATGTGAAACACTGACCTTAAAGGTTGAATACATTAATATTTAAATATTTCAAATAACGCAATATGGGTTACTAGCTGGATAACTAGGAACAAATCGTAATCTCTAACTTCTGGTCCTTCATAAAGAAAATGCCCAACTCTACAGGATATTAGGAGAATTAGAAATTGTGTATTAATATACCAAACAGCACTCAGTAAGCATACTATAAATAAAAGCTAACATTATTCTTATGGCAAACATAAAAATACGAAACCCAGTTTTAAAGACAACACTGGAGGCAGTTACTTCTCACAAGAATTTTGATAAAGGAAGAGAATTCTGAAAGGGTGAAAAATGGAAGAATTTGCCTTGCAGGCTCCAGAATGTCCTGTCAATGGTGGGTGGTCTGATATGTTGTCTATATTGAATCTTATCTGCTCCTCTGTCTTTATTCATCTTTCTATTTGGGTTTCTTCCCGGCATTTATTTAATGGTATACAGATAGGAATACTCTCTGAGGTGGAAGCCCAACAACAGTTATACACTTGGTTTATTCTCTTAAAATGAGATTCTTCCATTATCCTTCGCAGGTAAGTATGATGGATGTTAACAGGAACACGGGTGGTAATTATACATAAACTTCATTAGGACAACATGAAAGTATAGTCAACAAAATAAAGCAGGCAAGAGAATGGCTCCAAATCTATCACCTCAAAGCCATGACTGTATTCTTTGACATGTCTTCCACAAGCCACACAACGCTAACAACAAAAATGCTCACGCAACAACATTCCTGAGACAGCCGAGAAGCAAAGACAGGAAGACAGATACACCTTGAGTTAATCCAGGAAGAGAGTGGCTGTAAAATACTCTCCTCTGAAAGAAGTGATCTTACTCAAGGGACTGATGCCCACCAGGGGGTCCCCCTGCTGAGTCAGAAAGCGATTTTAAACTACAAGTTCCTCCTTCAGTATCTGGAGGAAAACCACATGCATCTCCAACACACAATCCTACCTGAATTATCGGGCGTTATGGAAATCTGTCTCACAAGAATAAAAAGTAGCATTTTGCATCTACTGAACTTTACAGTTAAGGGTTTTGTCAGGGAGGGGTCTCTACCGTACCAAGGGCTGGCACTTCTGTGAGTCCCAGGGGTTTGCACGTGGCACGATGGTAAGAGTCCAGTGTTTGGATGGGATTCTGGAGCTCTGTTGACTGGGTTGAAATACTGCCTTCCCGGGGCGCCTGGGTGGCGCAGTCGGTTAAGCGTCCGACTTCAGCTCAGGTCACGATCTCGCGGTCCGTGGGTTCGAGCCCCGCGTCGGGCTCTGGGCTGACGGCTCGGAGCCTGGAGCCTGTTTCCAATTCTGTGTCTCCCTCTCTCTCTGCCCCTCCCCCGTTCATGCTGTGTCTCTCTCTCTGTCCCAAAAATAAATAAACGTTGAAAAAAAAAAAAAAAGAAATACTGCCTTCCCGCTTGATTAACTGTATTTACCTCAGGAATATCACTTAAGCTTTTCATTCTCAGTTTTATCATCTGTGTAATGGGGAAGATAACAGTACTTTCAGGATGAAGTTGTTGTGAAGTGCCATGAAGCGAGTAAACACTGGCAAAACACTTGGATCAGTGCCTGAGGTATAAGGAAAATGCAATTTCCTCCTATTAATATTCTTGCTGTTATTAGTTTTAGCTCTGGCAGCCAGCAGGAGTGCTAAATGACTCTCTCTGGCTCTCTTCCTCCTGGACTTATGCGTAGTTCTTAGTCGCCTTGTGGGAAGTGGGGCCATGCGACTATTTCTGTATTAATGAAAGTGACTTATCACTACCGTGATGAGTTTTTAATTCCCTATGCAAGACTCACCAAGGCTCTCTTCTTGCTGGTGTGATAACCAGAAATATAAAAAAATTTTTTTTTAATATTTTATTTTATTTTTGAGAGAGAGAGATGGAGAGAGACAGAATGCAAGCAGGCGAGGGGCAGAGAGAGAGGGAGACACAGAATCCGAAGCAGGCTCCAGGCTCCGAGCTGTCGGCATGGAGCCCGATGTGGGGCTCGAACTCACGAACCGTGAGATCATGACCTGAGCCAATGTCGGACGCTTAACAGACTGAGCTACCGAGGTGCCCCCGGAAATATTTTTTTTTTAGTTTAAGTTTATTTATTTATTTTGAGAGAGACAGAAACAGCACGAGAGGGGGCGGGGCAGAGAGAGAGGGAGAAAGATGCCCAAGGGGGCTCTGCACCATCAGCACAGAGCCCGACCTGGGGCTTTAACTCACAAACTGTGACAGCGTGACCCGAGGTGAAACCAAGAGTCCGAGGCTTAACCGGCTGAGCCACCCAGGTGTCCCCAACCCAAAATATTTTAGGTCAGGGGTCGGCACGCTTTTTCTATAAAGGTCCAGATAGTAAATATTTTTGGTTTTGTAGGCTACCTGATCTCTGTGGCACCTACCAAACTCTGTTATTTTATCAGGCAAGTAGCCACGAACAATACTTACACCAGTGAGTGTGGCTGTATGCCAGAAAAAATTTATTTATAGAAACTGAAACTTGGGTGTCGTGCAATATTTATGGGTCACAAAATATTCTCCTTTTGAGTTTTTCTAGCCATTTAGAAAGGTAAAGGCCATGCTTAGCTCATCGGCAGTACAAAGCAGATAGGACGTCTGGGTCAGGGTTTGCCCACCCCTTGGTTTTCGATGGTGGCTCCCCCAGCAATGCTAGTCCCTGAGTGACGTCTATCAACACAGCCCCACTGTTGAACCACAACAAGCATGCTGCCAGATGAAGAAATAAACCTTTGTTGTATGAGCCAATCAGATTTGGGGGTGGTGAGTTGGTGAGGTTTAATGCGGCCTAATCCGACTAATAAATTAC
This sequence comes from Herpailurus yagouaroundi, assembly GCF_014898765.1. Classification (NCBI taxonomy): domain Eukaryota; kingdom Metazoa; phylum Chordata; class Mammalia; order Carnivora; family Felidae; genus Herpailurus; species Herpailurus yagouaroundi. The sequence goes on from NW_024412444.1 coordinate 940,951, forward strand.
TCTTTAAGATGATTAAAGTAAGAGTAGTATGTTACTCCCTTAAGAGTGTTTAAATAACTTCTATAAATATGTTTAATGGTAACTAGGGAGGCAGACTCTCCGAGGCTTTCACCCGTGAAATATGGTCTTTCAAATCTACGCTTTCCAGGGAGAACCAGAACAAGACAGAGCTTCCTAGTTTCCTCCGTGCACATACCTCACCTGAGCCAAGAATCTGGCCCTTGTCATCTTGATATTTTATTGGCTTCGCTGAGAGGTGATAATAAAAGTATATACTTATTTATATCATGAGACTGTGCCTCACGTTCACAGCCAGAAATCTCAGAAAACACACATTTCGGGGGAAAGCAGACAAACAGAAGCTCTGATTTGTGTCACACATTGTAGAAGTCATTAACTATGACTCAGGTAGAAAAACTTATTACTTCTCTTTTTGACAGTGATGACAATTTAATAGTATTTGACTCTACCGAGTTACATACAGCGTCCAGAGGCACTGAAAGGGACTGTTTATCAAGATGATAAACAAGGTTTCATTTCCTCCCTGGCTGCATGGATGTGATCAGAAGTCTAAGGCCATCCGAAATCACTTAGTCTGGCCACCAGGCAGACGTTAAGCTACTTGGGACCATCTGCGCTTGAAATGAGCTTCACTTAATGGACCTTCTCTAAGCCCATCAGCACCGAGGGAAGTATGCGTGCATGGGTGTGTGAGCACTGGGGCATACGGTGTGGACGCGAGGGCTGAGGGAAGGGTTTTAGTCCCACTAAAAACCCCATCCTCTGGGAATCTGATACTTACCAATTTCAAACCTCAGAGCTAGTTTTTCCTTCTGGGTTGGGTGAAGCAGGCTGGATACATTTTCAAACGCTGGGAGTGTAGAACGGATTTGTATGGGTAGGCATAATAAGGAACACGTAGAAAATAAGCATTTTTCTTAATGTTATTACTATTATTTTTGTTAGCTGTGGCAGTGAATGAAGCCATTAGTCATTTGTACCCTGTGGAGTCCCCTGTTCCTCCTGTCTGCCCAGCCAACATTCCCACTCCCACTAGTGAATGCTTCTTGCTTTTCCATGAGAAGCCAACGGTCTTCATCCTCATTCCCACATCGTGGAGTTTTGAAGATGCTGCTCCTATCCCCGTCCGGGAGAAGGCACAAGACTTAGGACTTGCAAGGTGGATCATGCATTTTCTGGTGACCAAGGGACTGCCCCAAGCGTGGGTGCCTGGCCTAACCCACACACAATGGGAGCCAATCAGAAAATATTTATTCTTGGGAAAATAACATTTTTTTCCCCCATGGGTTTCTGATAAGAATTTGTAAATCTGGAGCTTGCCACGACCTTACTATCATGAGAGCAAAAGCAGCAAACGAATGGAGTCAACACAGAGGGAAGCCAAGTGGAAAAGCATAGAGCTACTTGACAACATGGGTGATGTTACCTGATGTTACCTGGTGCCAGAAGGTAGAAGGTGAACCGTAATGAATACATGCCTGTTTTTTTAAAAAAAAAAAAACTCAGGGTGAACTTAGATTTTTTTGCTACTTGCAATAAAAAGAGTCACGAAGTACAGTCCTACTAGGCATCGCAAGACTCCGTGTCGTGATTTTTTCTTCTTTGCTATAAACTTTGTTATATGAAGGACCCTATGTTAGGTGCTAAAACTGAAGTAGATACCACCCTAAGGGCTCCTCGTTCCGGAAAGCCTTCCTAACTTCCCTGATTAGGTCCTTCGTATCTCCTCCTCCCCTTCCCAATGCTCAGAGCCCTGTGACCTTTTTCACATCAGCACAAGTACAACTGAAGTTTACATGTGTTCAACAAATACTTTTCATTATTGCCTGTGTCCTCTAATTAGGAAAAAAGCTATATGAAGCGGGGGCCATAACTGTTTTCATTGATCATGTTGCCTTGAATGCCCGGCACAGTGCCTGAGGGTGGAAATCACTGTTGCCGACTCAATGCTTATTCTCTTCTTTTTCACAGAGCTAGACCAAGAATGTTGATCCGAGTGCCTAAATGCCCGCCCGTTCAAAAATATTTTTCCATTCTCCTTTCAGCTACGGATGGAAACACGACACAGTTCTTGCCAGTGGGATACAAATCAAAGTCTGGTGAGGCTACCTAGGAAAACTTTGTTTTCCAGACATAATAACTTCCTATTTACCATTTTCTGCTTCTTCCTCCCCAAAATGCAGGCTTGATGCTGGAACTATGGAAGCCATGGTGTGCCAATGAGAAAAAGCAATGCTTAAAAAAAAAAAAAAAAAAAAAGAAGCCAAGAGAATCACAGAGATTTTAATCTTGAGAGTTTGGGACCGCTGAACCAATGTCACCAAAACTCTACTTTCAAACTTTTTTTTTTTTTTTTCCCTACGTTCAAACTTTTTATTGCATGAGAAAAAATAAACCGCCTGCCAGTCCGCTTAACCCACCATTCGGTTGGGGTTTTCTGTCCCTTGAAACCTAATGTAGTTTTGGTACAATGTCACACATTAGGGTTTGGATAAACATTTGTCAAATGTATGAATAATGAAAGGAAGGGCGGGCCTTCGGCTTCAGAGATCTAGTCAGAGTGCTGAGACATGGAAAAAAAAATGAGTATTTCAAAACAAAAAGTAATAAATGTCCAGAGAGTTTAGGGATCGGTACTGGAGGTTTCGAAGTAACCAGGAGATACTTCCTTCAACCTAATGGACTAAGTAAGTCGTGGGGAAGTAGAAGTATTTGATTCAGGCCCTTGGTCCTTCAAGGAGGACTTGTTTTTGCAGTGATGGGAAACACACATTTTAGGTAGTGAGGGCAAGTTGAATGAAGGCCGAAGGGTGGGCCAGTGACAGATTCTAGAGTGTCCCTTAGACTATAGAATGGAATACAGGAAAGGTAATAGGATGATACTCTTGTAACTAGGCTACATTATGTGGCAAGGATGATGTGATGCCACACCACGGTTATCTCTATCTTTATCTCTAGGTAAGATCTTGTTAGTAGACATTAGGGAGATCCTCTCTCCATTGCTAGCTTTGAAAAAGTTTACATGGCAAAGAATTGCAGGTGGCCCCGATGAGCTGAGAGTAACCCCTGGCTGGGTGTCATACAACCACAAGGAGATGAATTCTGCCAACAACCTGAGGGAACTTGGGAGTGAGTATTTACTTACGTTACCCTCTGAGGAGGTTCTATGTGACTGTCATCTCATACCTACCCAGTGCATATTCTCACCAAGGATGAGGGATTAGTTAGGCAATTTCAGGTAAAAATGTCTACTACATTTGGCATTTGATTCCAGTTACTAGGGACATCTTCCAAGAATCGACAGCATCTATAAGATCTGTACAAATAAGAAAACATGTATTTTGCTCTTTAAGAGTCTGGTTCAGAGTTAGTAATTTTACTTGACTGAATCCAAACATAACTCTCTGTTCTATTTTAAGTTTACAAGCACGAGCAACAAGCTCCTTTTGAAAATCTTTACTTGCAGACTTAGTTCCTAGAAATTCACTGTGGTTTTATAACTACCCTGAGATTTCCTGGCTGGAATACTGGCTTTATATCTTAGTAACTGGCAGATACTGACATGTCACTCTAAAGTTCTTGAACCTTAACGTAGCTGTCTATAAAATGGGGATAATGGAGACTATCACTTTCTGTAGCTGAAATCCACTGTTCTTGCTAATCTATGACTCATTTCCTCTTCTAATAAAAAAGTTAATCATCTGGGGAGTGACCACCCCACCCTAGTTTCAGTCCATGTAGTGCAGGTGAGCAAAGTCTCCAAGGGTGAAATTGTGACCTAGCATAGGCAAAACTGCATGGTCCATCCCAGTCACAGAGACTGGTTTGAGAATAAGTTGTGATCTAAGGTGGTTCAACGAACTTAAACATGAGGGCTGTATGGAAGTACTATGTGAAAAGAAGCTTTCTTTTCTGCTGGGCTTAAAGCTGTGGGCTAACTTTTGGGGAGATTCTGTGTGAGACCAAGCTGACATGGAGAAAAGTGGAGAGGAGTCATAGCAAAGGACTAAGCCCTCATGACACATTTGAGCTTCAATAATGCTGGCTCTACCTTTGAACTTATTAAGTGTGCTAATATACCTTCTTCCTTTTACCGTACATGAGTGGGCCACTGGGAATTCTGTGGTTTCTTTCTCATACCACACCTCCAACGCTCCAACAGAAACTAATATCCAACAATTCCATTCAAATTATGACATTAACTACTTGGAGTTAGCATAGACCCCACAGATTGAAGGGATCAGTCCCACAAGAATGACCTCACTTCAGACACCTGTCACAAGTGGGGTGCCCGAACCACATGCACTTCGGTCTGACTTGGTGATAAATTTGGGGATTCCCAAGACCCCTTGTCAGGTTCAATAACTAGCTCGAATGGTTCGCAGAACTAAGGAAGGCAGTTTACTTACATTTACTGATTTATTATAAAGGGTACAAGTCAGGAATAGCTACAGGGAAGACATGCATAGGACATGGTATGGGGGATGGGTGGAGTGTGTTGAATGGAGCTCCCACCTGCCCAGCATCTCAATGTGCTCACCAACTCAGCTCTCCAAACCTTACATTTAGGGGGTTTTATGGAATTTTCATTACATACATAAGACTGAAAAAGTCAATGGCCATGGATGATTAACTCAGCCTCCAGGCCCTCTTCCCTCCAAGAAGTAGGGGAGCAAGGTTGACATTTCCAACCCTCTAACATGTGTCAGTCTTTCTGGTGACTAGCCCCCATTTTGAAGCTATCTAAGCACCCCCAGCCACCAGTCATCTCTTTAATCGACAAAAGATACTCTATTACTTTGGCAATTTCCAAGGGTTTCAGAAGCTATGTGCCAGAAACAGGAGGCAAAAGCCAAATATTTTTCTAGAATACCACAGGAATTAGGTTTTAGGGTTCTAACATTATACTTTATAGGGTCTTTGTGAGGACTAAATTTAAAAATGCACAGGAAGCATTAAGCACAGTGCCTGGAACCTAGTAAGTATTCAAAGTAAGTAGTCATTTTTGTTACCACTATTATTATTATTATTATTATTATTATTATTATAGCTATTGTTCTACCCTTTTTTATGAAGTGACTGGAATTTTATTACACTCATATGCTTACGGGTCTACAAGTATTGTTGAATATCTCTAAATTTACTGAGAGAAACTGATCAAGAATCAATGTGATACTGATTTTCTGTGACTTTTACTGCAGGTGAAGTCCAAATAACTCACCACATCGATCCCTGGCAATTGATAGTTCAAGAATCAGTTGAAGTGACTCATAGTCAACTGGATGGTTGAGGCTATGTTGTTAAGCAATCCCAAACAACAGAGCCATGAAATGATTGGCAAAATCATTCATGTGATTTTGAAGCCTCTTGGGCTCAATATCTGCCAAATGTGGGTTTGAATCCCAAACTTGCTGCTTATTATACATCACGTAAAACAGATCCATTTCTTAATCTCTCTGAGCTATGTAACATGGGGTTAGGGGAACACCTTCTTCATAAGGTAATTGTAAGGAATAAATGGAGTAATAAATCTGAACTGCTCAGTACAGCCTAACTCAAATTGTACAACACCCTAATCCCCAGCCCTTCTGATGTTTTAATTATGTTGACTGATATGAATAAACTAGTTCCATCTAAAGTAACACAAAGTTACCTTAACATTCTTATGGCCAAATGTATTGATTCACTGTCATTTGAGCAACGTAGAAGCAATACCTCAAAATAGATCAATTTTGACTTTTAAGCTATGTATACTAATGAGAGACATATTTTTATGCCTAATGTAAAAGAACGCATTCTTTAAGATATTAAACGCACTAGTTTAGATAAATCATACATAAAGAATGAATGACCCTGTGGTGAGAAGCCTGTAAAAAGAAATGACCATTCTTCTTTGGTTAGATGTCAGTCTGACAGCAAACATTTGTGAGTGATCACTTCAAAAAGCAGAGCATGATTATTGAAGTTTTAAGTTCTTTTAAGAAACAGTCAAGTAAGTTAATAACTGTAATGAAATAACGTTAGGGAAAGCTGTCCAAAAAGTACATAAATTTCAACCTAAGTCTGAAGTTTTCTTCTTCACAGCAAATTATATTCAGGTTAATGGAGTCTACATTGGGGATTTTAGCTACTGAGAAGGCCTAGTTGGCTCATACCAAATTTCTGCTAACATCAATAACACATAGAGGGGCGTGTGGGTGGCTCGGCCGGTTGAGCGTTCGATTTCGGCTCAGGTCATGATTTTGCAGTCCATGAGTTTGAGCCCCACGTTGGGCTCTGGGCTGACAGCTCAGAGCCTGGAGCCTGGTTCAGATTCTGTGTCTCCCTCTCTCTCTGTCCCTCCCACACTCATGCTCTGTCTCTCTCTCTGTCAAAAATAAACAAACATTAAAAATTAAAAAAAAAATAATGCATAGAGACATTTGGAAGAATGCTATTACCTGAGGATACTTGTGAACATGTAAGGTCTTCATGGGAAGAGCCTTACAGAGAGAATGCCTTTCTCCTTTTTACTCTATAGTTTTGCTTAGACCTTTGTGTCCACCTAGAATGGCTTCCTTCCTGTCCAACAGCTTTTCACCTTCCAATCTCTCATCCCTGAATCCACCACTTTTTTTTTTTTCTTCCAGCACATCTACTTCGAAAGCTTAGGGAAGCAATATAAAACAGCAGCCAAGGAAATAGACTCGGACCACTCAGGGTGCAGTTTAACTCCCAGGTCTGGTATTAATTTAACCTTGGAATCCTTGATCAATTTCTCTCACTGTCAGTTTCCTCATCTGTTCAATGGGGTTAATTTTAAAGTTCATTTATTTTTTATTTTTGAGAGAGAGAGAGAGCACAAGCAGAGAGAGAGGGCAGAGAGAGAGAAGGAGAGAGAGAGAGAGAGAGAGAGAGAGAGAGAGAGAGAGAGAGAATCCCAAGCAGTCTCCATACTGTCAGTGCAGAGCCTGATGTGGGGCTTGATCCCATGAACCATGAGATCATTACCTGAACTGAAATGAAGAGTTCGACGCTTAACGGACTGAGCCACCCAGGCACTCCTCAATGGGGTTAATTTTAAAGATGATGGAGAGGAATAGGCAGAAAAAATACTGGGTTAAAATTACCTAAGAAAATCTTTACCTCCTCCATCACCCTGGAGAGATGCCTACAGCGATGGGGGCTACATGATTTAGGAGGAAGTGGAGAAGAGGAGACGCAGGACCCCTAGCTCTTGCGTGCTCACTCCTGGCAATCCTAAGAGGGGTGAGGGTCAGCACCACGTACCTTGTGACTCACTGCTGGCTCTAGCTCTCCCCTTCCCAAGCATAAGCCGCTGAACTGAGCAAGCTTAGCGCATGCAGAAGGGCGTTCCTGCTCTTTCTCTTGGAAGATTAGAGAGAAAATCAATTCTACCCGATTGTCATTTTATCTTAAATTCCAGCAAGAAAGAATTTTGTGGAGGGGCGCCTGGGTGGCTCAGTCGGTTAAGCGTCCGACTTCAGCTCAGGTCATGATCTCGCAGTTTGTGAGTTCAAGCCCCGCATCAGGCTCTGTGCTGACAGCTTGGAACCTGGAGCCTGCTTCGGATTCTGTGTCTCTCTTTCTCTCTGCCCCTCCCCTGCTCATGCTCTGTTTCTCTCTGTCTCTCAAAAATAAATGTTTTAAAAAAACTAAAAAAAAAAAAAAAAAGAATTTTGTGGAGCTTTGTTTTCTCTCAACCATGTTATTTAAGTACCTGCATAATACCCTCAATTTTGTCTTTTGGCCCACAAAGCATAAACTAGTTCTATCCTGCCCTTAACAGGAAAACTTTGCCAGACCCTGATGCCGCTGAATTCAAATTCCAACTCTTCCCTTAGGCATTTGATAAGTGGAGTGAGGGGCAGACAGGAATTAACATTAACAAAAAACAAAACACAAAAAAATTTTTTTGGGAGAGAGAGAGAGGGCAGGGGAGGGGCAGAGCGAGAGGGGGAGAGAGAGAATCCCAAGCAGGCTCTGCACTCTCAGAGCAGAACCCATTGCGGGGCCTCAACTCACAAACTGTGAGATCATGACCTAAGCCGAAATCAAGAGTCAGACACTAAACCAACTAAGCCACCCAGGTGCCCCAGAAATTAACATTTTTGCGGCTAAGTGAGAAAAGGTTGATGTGTCCCTCTCTTCCTTTATCTCAGAGGGTGTGCCTCAAGCTGTGAGAGCGATCGTGACCGCTAACATTGGTAGATCACAGGGTTTTACCTTTCAGACTTTAGTTTTTTAAATCCTACAACAAGCTTAAGGCTTAGTTTCCGTTATTACCCATTGTGTAAATAGGAAGGCTTATCCGCGGGCACAGTTAGAGAGGTTTGGAACCGGGACTCGAACCCAGGTTCTCCATATACAGACAGATATTCATGGTAGTGAAGCAATACAAAGTTACTGTTCACATTGGTCTAAAACCGTCAGCACTTGTGTTGTGCAGTGTTGTGTTTGGTAAGTATGCGATGATGGAGTGGAGGGTAAGGGACACGTGAATGTACACAAAGAGACACATTGTACGGAAGAGTTTCTAGAAACTCAAGTAGAATAATTACAATTTCATGGGTCCTTATTTTAGCCAGCGGTTTTGGGTCCTGAGGATCATGAGTGGCTTTTATCTGTTCCTTTGCACAATCATTAATTCATTCAACAAATATTTTGAAGACTACCTACTGTTTGTCATCACTACCTTAGGCAAAAGGATACAACAATGTAAATATCCCCAAGGTATTTACAGTTCAGTGGGAAAGACAGAAAAATTAAAAAAAAAAATCCAATTCAGTGATGTAAATGCTATGATTTTGATAAGCACCTTAAAGGGGACCTAACTCCAGTTTGGTGGGAAGGGGAAGTTTTCTAAATGACTTAAAACCTGAACGATGAGCAAGATTTTCTCAGCCAACAGGGCAAAAGAGCGCTGAAAAATTTCCAGGCACAGTAGTGTTCAAAGAGGCTTTGTTGTAAGCATAATTGCAAGGAATTGGGATGGCTGAAGATTACTCAGGTCAACACAGAGGAAGGTGCTTTATAGATGAGAATAAGGAAAGTGGTCAAAAGATAACCTGATGTGAAATTCTTAAAACCCATGTTAAAAAGTTCTCAGTTTATTTTAAGGACCCTGAGCAAAATGACATGATTGAAGCAGTGTTTTAAAAGAATGTTTAGGGGGCACCTGGGTGGCTCAGTCAGTTAAGCATCTAACTTCGGCTCAGGTCATGAACTCACGGCTCATGAGTTTGAGCCCCCCCCATGGGGCTCTCTGCTGTCAGCACAGAGCCTGCTTTGGATCCTCTGTGCCGCTCTCTCTTTGCCCCTCCCCTGTTCGTGCTCCCTCTCTATCTCAAAAATAAACGTTAGAAAAAAACCATGAAAGAATGTTTAAGTTTGTATGGAAAACTGTCATCCTTCTTCTAGGTGTATACCCAAGGATAATGAATTTATCTTGCATTTATGCAAGAACCGTCCCAGAATTCTCATAGGAGGTTTATTCATAATAGCCCCAAACTGGAAGTAACGAACAGTCACTGAAAGCAGCCAGACATCAAAGAGGATATAGTACACTGATGAATTTAAATAAAAAGGTTTTTTGTTGTTGTTGTTTGTTTGTTTTAGGCAAGACCAACCTGTGGGGTTAGAAATTAGGAAAGAGTCACCTTGGGGTCAGCAGTATACTTCTGGATTGCTGCCAATGTTCTATTTCTTGATGTGAATTGTAATATGAGTGAGTTCAGGTAATGAAAATTCATTGAGTTGCTCACTCATGACTTGTATGCTTTTCTTAATGTATATTGTGTTTCCGTTTTACAAATTATTTAAAAAGAAGTGAACACTGGACACGGTGACTTTCCTATTTTAAAAGATCTCCATCTCAATAGGGTTTTTGCTCTAAAATAAACAAAGAAATAAATGAACAAAAACAAAGACCCTCACTTTAAAACAAGAAAACTGAAGTTAACCTAGCAATAATTTTCCCCAATCAGTTTGGTAAAAATGGACAGGGATGGTTGGAATCCAGAAGTGATGAGGGCACACAGAAACAGACACTCTCAAACACGATTAGGAAATATCAAGAAGACGTTTTTAAAGAATAGAATTTGGCAGTATTTACCACTATTTAAATGGACATAGCTTGTGGGGCGCCTGGGTGGCTCAGTGGGTTGAGCGCCCAACTTCGGCCCAGGTCATCATCTCATGGCTTGTGGGTTGGAGCCCCGCATCGGGCTCTGTGCTGGCAGCTTGGAGTCTGGAGCCTCCTTCGCATTCTGTGTCTCCCTTTCTCTCTGTCCCTCCCCGCTCACACTCTCTCAAAAATAAATAAACGTTAAAAAAAATTTAAATGGACATAGCTTTTGACCCAGTGATATGAATTCTAGAAGTTTCTTCTACCACTATCTTTGCAAAAGTTTACAAAGCTGTATCCACAGATATTCAAGGCAGCCTTATTCATAATAGATAGGAAAATATTATAGTTATTGAAGATGATATAAAAAATGAATAAAATATTTTTAATTACCATGAGGCCAAACTGATGAAAGCCTTTATGTGTTCTTCTGGTTAAAACAAATCTACACCAAAAAAACAAAAACAAAAACAAAACAAAACAAAAAAAACCCCAAACAAATATGAGCTTAAAACGCACTGCCAAATACCTATTATACTTAGGCTTAGAAAGAATAATTGAAAAATCAAAGCAAAGTATGTGACAGTTTTACAACTACATACAGATCTCCTTAATCCAAGGTAGAGATTGTCCAGACATATTCTCCAGGATAGCTACCGAAGGGGTTCATAATGAGCCTCATCAAAGTGTGCCATTTTAGAAGGTGGATTATTCTGAGCTAAAGACAATCATGGCCCCAAAGACTCAAAGTGTATTTTACTTCCTCCTTTTCTGTCTCTAAGAATTTAGAGGTCCAGGGAGATAGCTATCACCAAGGATAATTACCCAGACTATGGGTCAGGTGTGGTAAACTGGGGGAAGCTCAGCAAGGCCTGGAGAGCAAATCCCTCTCTGTGTCCCCCTGTCTCTGCATGGCATGACAACCATTTGTTTACCAAATGTTTGCTCTTCCGGTCTTCCTGTACACTATCCTCCTCCCCTGCAGCCCCAGATCCCGACCTCCTTCTCCTTAGCTGAGTGTGCATACAAGCCTCCATTGCCTGACTGTGTCTGAGCCTCCCCCATCTTTGTGGGGCTCCTGCATACCCAAAATACAACTCGTTTTTCTCCATTAATTTGTACTACGTCAATTTAATTAATAGGCCAGCCAAAAACATCTAGAAAGGGAAGAAGGGAAATTGTTTCCCTCGTACTATCTACAATCCCGAACTTTGGAAATATAGAATTGTCCTTATCAGCACAGACTATACGCTAGTTGGCAGAATCCACAATTTCATTTTTAATTAAAAAGTTATTTGCACCTTTCGGTCCATCATCAGGAATAGTTTTCTTATTTTCCTTGTAGAAAAAATCATGCAAAAAATACAAATAAAGGGATCTGTATTATGGCTTATTAACTTGCACAATAAAAACCCCTTTTCCAAATCACCGATGTACAATAATTCTCTTGGGCTAGTTTCCCAGATAAATATCACTTAACAATGCAAACAATTACAACCTAATTTTCTCCAAAACGGATTTTTGAAGTAAAGCTAAAGCATCAATGGCTAATCACATGGAGATCTATATTCCATTGTGATGGCGCTGTTGGCTAATTGTTAAGCTTTAGAATGACCATTCAAAAGGCTTCTTTTGCTGTCTACGTTTATATTTTAAAAAATCAAATGGCCACAAACTTTTAAAAAGGAGCAGGTCTTTCTTAAGATTGATTTGGCTTCGTGTCGTTGTTTGTCAGTTGTACAGTTTTAGAATATGGGACCAAAGGGGTCCAGAGGAATGTGGTACCATGAACGGTGGCATGCTATCTAAATCTGAAGGTGATGGGGATTTATTCTGGGGAGCAAATTAAGATATTGGTGCGAAGATCCAAAAAGAAACCTGCAGGTGGGATAATGAGCTGAACGCAGCTAGAAGGAAGCAAGAGAGATAAATGTTAGACACGACATATTAGAAACAAGTCCCTAAGTATAGATGGAAAAGAGGCTTAGCAACTGCAGTGGTTTGAAAAAGAGAGAGAGGTTTAAATTGCTGGTGAATTTTGAATGAGCCCTCTGTGTGATGTGGTTACTAAAATCGCTAATGTGCTTGTGGGTTTCATTAATAAAAGCTTAGTACCTAGTTTAGTGATGTCAGCCATTTTTTTTCCTTAAATCCATACTACCTTTTGATAAAGGTAAGATTTAAATCTAGTGATGCTAACATGCATTTATTCAATGGCATATCCTTCCCTAAATCTCTTCTAACAATCTTTTTTTTGTTTGTTTTTTGTTTTCTGTTTGTTTGTTTTTTGGGTTTTTTTGCATATCTCTTCCAGCCAAGATTCCTTTGGCCCTAATTTTGGTAATGTGAGTTAAGACATAGGAATTTTATTTGATTTCTAAAAGTAGCAATGTACTCATATACTGAATATGCCTCTTCAAACTATATAGAGTATGCTTGTAATGTGATAAATGATTAACACTCTTTTATAAAATAACGTGAGTTCCTTTGGTGGAATGTGGAAATGTTACCTTGAATCTCATGAATGAGTTTTAATGATATAGCCAGAAAGGACTTAGATACCAAAAAGAATATAATATCATCATTGTTTTGCATGAAAACATAGCGCTGAATGGAGGGTATAATAGAAATAACCTCCCCATCACAATCCCATACTTTAGCCTCTACTACAAAGCTGTAATCATCAAGACAGTATGGTATTGGCACAAAAATGGACACAAAGATCAATGGACTAGAATAGAGAACCCAGATTTGGACCCACATATGTATGGCCAACTAATCTTTGATAAAGCAGGAAAGAGTATCCTGGAAAAAAGACAGTCTCTTCAACAAATGGTACTGGGAGAACTGGACAGCAGCATGCAGAAGAATGAAACTAGACCACCTTCTACACCGTACACAAAAATAAACTGAAAATGGATTAAAAACCTGAATGTGAGACAGGAAACCATCAAAATCCTTGAGGGGAAAGCAGGCAACAACCTCTTTGACCTCAGCTGCAGCAATTTCTTATTCGACACATCTCCAAAGGCAAGGGAATTAAGAGCAAAAATGAACTATTGGGACCTCATCAAGATAAAAAGCTTCTGCACTGCAAAGGAAACAATAAAACTGAAAGGCAACTGATGGAATGGGAAAAGATACTTGCAAATGACATATCGGATAATGGGCTAGTATTCCAAATCTATAAAGAACTCACCAAACTCCACACCCATAAAACAAATAATCCAGTGAACAAATGGGCAGAAGGCATGAATAGCCACTTTTCCAAAGAAGATATCCAGATGGCCAACAGACACATGAAATGATGTTCAATGTCCCTCATCATCAGGGAAATACATATCAAAGCCACACTGAGATACCACCTCACACCGATCAGGGTGGCTAAAATGAACCACTCAAGAAGCTATAGATGCTGGAGAGGATGTGGAGAAACGGGAACCCTCTTGCACAGTTGGTGGGAATGCAAACTAGTGCAGCCACTCTGGAAAACACCGTGGAGGTTTCTCAAAAAATTAAAAATAGAATTATCCTATGCCCCAGCAATAGCACTGCTAGGAATTTACCCAAGGGATACAGGAATGCTGATGCTTTCAACAATGTTGGCTTTCAACAATAGCCAAATTATGGGAAGAGCCTAAATGTCCATCAGCTGATGAATGGATAAAGATATGGTTTATGTATACAATGGAATGCTACTTGGCAATGAGAAAGAATGAAATCCTGCCTTAACAGTAGACCATAGGGGAAGGGAAGGGGAAAAAAAAAACCAGTTACAAACAGAGAGGGAGGGAGGCAAACCATAAGAGACTCTTAAATACAGAGAACAAACTGAGGGTTGACAGGGGGGCTGGGGGAGAGGGGAAAGTGGGTGATGGGCACTGAGGAGGGCACTTGTTGGGATGAACACTGGGTGTTGTATGGAAGCCAATTTGACAATAAATTATATTAAAAAAAATAAGAAATAACTTTCCAAGGCAAGGTAGGTCTCAGGAAGCTACCATGTGCCTCTCTGCTAACAAAAAGGAGAGAGTGAGAGAAAGTTTTCACGTCACTGTTAGAATAAGCATTTACTACTGATGACCCTGTATAGGGATTCTTAACCATGGCAAAGAAATGATGTCCTGCATGAAAGGAGAAAGAAGACTTACAAAAGAAAAATCTGAGAAAAGAGATCGACTTAATACACCCTGATTCTTTTGTTTCCCCAGCACCAGCATAACGCCAGGCAGAGAGCTATTTCTAAATAAATGTTTGTTGAAGGTTGAGCACAAGGTAAAATTGTACCAAGACTCTTCATTGAGACATAAAATTTCCATGGTACACTGGGACAAATTACCACGTAAAAAAGTCTAGGTGGTGCTTTTTAATGTAAGAAAGCATAAATAAGTCCACATTAGGCTTCTTAAACCTAATTTTTCTTTAATAAACGATCCTAAGGAGAGGTTTTTAACATAACTGGAAAATTCCAAACGCCACTTGACAATCGATCAATGTCTTTCTTAATGTTGTGAAATAGATCCCCATTGCAAAGTGGACTACAGACTGCCATTTGGAGTTGAGCATAGAGGACATGAAATCTGTAAGAAACCTAATTATCACTGGAAATACAATGCCTGGATTTATAGCCACCGGAATTTTTAATCCCACCTTCAGCCAACAACAAAGACAGCTTTTTGAAGGTTCAGATATCAGATTCATTCCATCACGTTCTTCTCCTGCTTAAGGGCTTCATCCTTAAGAAAGCGTCTATATGCAGACACCAAAAAAGGATCATTAAGGCACAGGGTGTATGGATTTAATTTCTGACTTTACAAAGAAAATTCGGAGCACACTAGCAATCTACATGTAGAGCAAGTGTATGTATTTCCATATCAAACCAACATACACACTAGAGAATGATCTTTCCTTCTAAACTAAAGGTTCTTGCAAATTGATCTCACGGGAAACCTTTCACTGGACCTAATTCTTATGCACATGACGTATTTCAAAAATGAATCAAAGGAAAATGGTACCTTCTCAAACAAAATAAGCTTCTGGGGGGGGGGGGCAAAGCTTCAGACATTCGGTATTTCAACTAGCTCCACACCTACTACAGTAGTTACAGAGCGGATACCCAAGAGGCCAATAAGAA
Source organism: Herpailurus yagouaroundi (assembly GCF_014898765.1). NCBI lineage: Eukaryota > Metazoa > Chordata > Mammalia > Carnivora > Felidae > Herpailurus > Herpailurus yagouaroundi. Next base: position 956,232 of record NW_024412444.1, read on the forward strand.
AGGAAGCCACAGTCTGTAACATTAATTCATCAGCTACACAGCTGGCCTTGTGGAGGCAACACTGTTGGTGAAGGCCAAGTGTTCCATCCTGGAAGGAGGAGGATGGTTTTCAACAAAGATGGAGGCAGGAAAACACACCTGTCACCAGGCTAGCTTTATTCAGGCTTGTCAAGTTAGATCGAGCACGTATCATCCTGCCTGAGTTCTTGGTGCAGGTAAAATGCAGGTGGGTGGCCCAAACGTGGACTTTTCAAACATGCGCTCTTTGTACCATCTATATCTGAGATTAGAAACAAAGTGAAAGAGGAGTCGCTACCAAAGCCCTATTTGTCATCAAAGAATGACCTAAGTGAATCTGAGAAATATGGTTAGACATGTGGATTTTGAGTCATAAAGGAAAAAACAGCGGTTCAAGTTCCACACTCTTTGCCATTTGCTAGTTGTGGGACTTTGGGCATTTTACATAATAATTCTAAATTTTTGCTTCTCCTTATGCAAAATAGGGATAGCGATAGTACCCACCTAGTGTTATTGGCAGAAAATATTTTTCATGCTATGGGGATTAAATTTAGTCCTGTAAAGATCCAGATAGTAACTAGGTCAGTCTTCAGGGGCCAAGTGGCTTTCCTCACCCCTGCTCAACACCGCCATTGTAGCACAAAAGCAGCCTGACAATGTGTCAAATAATGAGCACGACTGTGTTCCAAGAGAACGTTATTGACAAAAACAGGAGATGAGCTAAATTTGGCTTGGAGGCTATAATTTGCAATGGCTTATAGATATGCTTAATTGCAATATTATAAATAAACTTAATGATAAATCAAATATTGGAAGTTGTTTAAAATACGCTACATATTGTACTGTTTCATATGGATTGGCTCACTCAGTTTTCATAAAATAGAAACTATTACTATGTCCATTCTTACAAAATTAAACAGGCCCAGAGATGTTAAATAACCTGATGAAAGTTACAGACCTAATAAACTGAAGAGGTAGGATCTGAACCTACGTCCTCAGGCTTTTGAGTCTGTCCTCTTAGCCACTCACTATGGCAGTGTCTACGACCTACTAACCCCTGTTAGAATGCAACTGTATGCCAGGTGAAAGCCAGTCTATAACTAAAGTTCAAACAAAACTCTAGTGTATTTGAATTTTGAGGAAATACATCCTCCATAATTGTGAGGTAGGCGAGGCAAGTGGTGAATCTAGAGGAATTTCGATTAGCTTTATCTTTGATTTTGACCATTGCTATTTGTTTTCTCGGAAACATGTCCTACCTATGAGTCACTGTAAGTTTTCTCAATGTTGTAAAATTCTGTGAATGAAAATGAACTAATGATGATACTGATGAAGATGGATAGGGCATATCTAAGTTTTTCAGGTCAAAGAGAACTTTAAGAATGATTTATTATGTGGAGTGCCTGGGTGGCTCAGTCGCTTAAACGCTGACCCTTGATTTTGGCTCAGGTCATGATCTCATGGTTGGTGGGTTTGCGTCCCACGTTGGGCTCTGCACTGACAGTACAGAGCCTGCTTGGGATTATCTGTCTCCTGCTCTCCCTGCCCCTCCCTCACTCACACTCTCTCTTCCTTAAAAATGAATTAAAAAATTTTTTAAAATTTACTATGGAGTATACTCACTTATAAAAACAATACACCAACATCAACAATTCATTTAAAAACACAAAATAACTTGGTTAACCAACAACGTTACTTGTTGACCAGGATTTATTTTATGTGGTTTTGTAGTCATTGGAAATGTTTCTAAAATGACAAGCAAAAGGCTATAGAGGACAATGCGAAAGGCAGTTCTTTCCCGGTTCTTTGTAACATACTAGATGCATGCATTATCTCATTTAGTCCAGTAAGGTAGGCTCTATTATTATCACAGATGAGAAAGTTGAGGTTGAGAGAGGTTATCTTGCCCAAGCAAACCTAGTTAGTAAATTCCGGGACTGGGAAATAATCCCAAGATATTAGATTCCAAGGTAAAATATTAAGCCAATTAAACTCTGCCCTGAAGTGTCCCTTTTCAGGAATGGCATTTAACTGATGGGTATGGAGCACGTGGGGCTCAAAGGTCCATATCCTGCTTAAGACCAAAGGACAAACAAAAGATACAAATTGAAATGGAATGAAGGATCAATGGAAAACATCATCTAATTAAGATACTGGTGCTCAAATACTCACTGGTGAGTATCTGTAGGAGGCTTTAAAAATATAGAGATGCCTGGGCTGCTTGCTCAGAGATTCTCATTCATTTTGGACGGGGGTGGCGCTATAAACACAGGGGCTCATCCTCGACTGTGTGCTGTGATAAGGCAAATCTTTATATATGTATATATAAACATTATTTATTTTTTATTATGTTTATTTATGTGCGTGAGAGAGAAAGAGGATAAGCAGGGGAGGGGCAGAGAGAGAGAATCCCAAGCAGGCTCCGTGCCATCAGTGAGGAATGATGTGGGGCTCAATCCCATGAACTGTGAGACTGTGGCCTGAGCCGAAATCAAGAGGCAGATGATTAACTGACTGAGCCACCCAGGTGCCCCTACCTATGTGTAAATAAAGAGTGGGCTACAGTAAAGGTCTCCAACATGGCCACATACGTGAATGACTTGTGTATACAAAGTTAGAACAGCGCATGATATATAGAGAACACCAAAAAAAATTCATTATTACTATTAGCTAAGAATGTTAAATATGAAGGAGTGGATACTATGCTGGTTTTTAATGAATGTAAGTTACACAAGGAAAAAAGATTCATAGTGGTCCTTGGAAATCATCTATACATTAATCTGAGATTGACTTTCCCCCAATGTGAGTTGATGGGGGCATATTTATATACAAAATGTGTAGATCACGATCGACGTAAGGTCAGGGACAGCATGTGATTCATCTCCATTCCTTTCACTCAGTGACTTGTATGGAACAAATGCAATATATACTCCCTGAGTTGATTTCCAATGTGGTTTATGTAGGTAAGCCACCATGTATGATTTTTAATGAACCATATTTTAATTGATATAGATTTAGAAATTATTTGCTTGGTAATAGAAAGTCCTGATAGACACTGTCAAGTGATAACATCGCTGTCTGGAGTAGGATGCACAATGGAAACGAAGCCTGTTTGGAAAAAAGCTCTCGCTTTCAGTGACAACGGCTGAGCAGCAGACAGAGTGAAAAACAGGAGGCCAGAGAGCTATTTATGTGGGAGAGGATTAGCGTTCAGGTGGGAACCCTGAAAAAAACGTCTGGCACAGTCATGTCAAAAGCGGACCTCCTTCTACAAAGATTTGGGTTTGATAAGATCAGCACCAGATAAATTTATCCCCAAACACAATTATTTTGAAATGTGATTAGCCTATGGAGAGCCCATGATGCCATCACCAAGAGAGAAAGGTGGTTGGAGAGAATGCTTTTCTTTTACTTTTCCACTGGAGGCTGATTTTGCAGGCAGGGAGATAAGAGGCAGTGAAAGTAATGCGATCCATAAAGAATGTATAGAGACAGAGCTCATGAGATCGCTGGGATAATATGAAAAGGCTGAGCTGGAGTTCCTGGCAGGGCTGGGGACATTTATCTCACAAGAAAGCATAATAAGTAACTGAACAACTAGGAGACCTGGAAGTAAATGAGTTTCATCAATACATATCATAAGGTGAATGCTTAACATGATGCTGGCATGTCGTGGTGATCTTTAGAAACAGTCAGGGTGTGGTGACATAATACAGAACGGTTGTGGGGTTCTTAATAGTCATTTTATGCATCAAGCCATACTGAATTCTAGAGTGCTCAAAGAGCCAGTTTATCATAAGAAACATTAATCTTTTAAAACCCTTACAATCAGTAACATCTCCGTTCAAATTCTACTCTGTATGAAACTATACACAGTAGAGACATTTTTCTTTTGTATGTGTGTACAGATAACAGTATGGAGGACCACCGAAGGGAGCTGACTTGCTAAGAATCCACTCCCCATCACCCCTTTCTTCTTTACAGGAACCAGCCCCTTACCGCTCTGCTCCACCCAAATGTTTACAGTGCAAGCAACCGTATCTGCAAAATGTGACCTCTGGCTTCCTGGTTTAAGTGGATTGGCCAGGGGTCGACCGCTGACCCAAGCTGGACCAAAGGGGATTTGGGATTCCCGCACGCACGTGGCTGGCCTCCTGAATACTAAATTTAATCACGAAATGCATGGATAGCTGTGTTTTACCATGTGAGCTAAGAAGCAGAAAAGGCAAGTTTGCAGGGAAGAGAGATTCAGAAAGGAGAGTGACCTTGTCTTGGGTCTAGTTCTGAGTCTTAGGTGCATTGCTGCCCTCAGGTTTGAAGAGACACTGCGTATCCTTATAATAAATTTCCTTCCCTCTGTTTTATTCTTGCTCAAGTGGGTTTCTATTCCTGTCAGACAAGAGTCTGAACTAATGCAGAAATGGGCTCTAGCTGTTTGCAGAATCCATTTGCTTGTACTTATGAAAAAGGGTCCTAAGAAAATGAATGTTTGCCAGGCAGAATGACCCAAGTTTCCAGTTTGAATGCTGATAAGCATTTCCCTCACACTGGAGTTAGATTTAAAAATCTGGCCTCAAATTAAGATTGGCATATCTGGTCTTCCAGAGGGTGACTCGTGTCTTGATGTAAAATGAAAAGACTTCTGTCTCTTACGGTAGCTCTGACATCAACATTTATTACACAGCCAGAGCATGCTATGGCTGCTGAGCAAAACAAGCCAAGACGTATTGTTTGCCAGGGTTTCCTGGAGGAAAACAAAGCAGGTATGGGGACTGTGATCTAATAGAAAGAGCAGTCGGGTTAAAGGAGATAACCTGGATTTAAGCCTTCTGTTTCTTTGTATCATTTAAGCCACCTCCTCTAAGCCCATCTGTATACAACTAGTACAGAAAGGAGTCTGCTTCGAGAATTAACCAGCTTCGGGTTCAAATCTCACTTCCGCCACTCGGGAGTTATGTGACTTTCATTCAGTTCCTCTCTCTTTCTGAACCTCGGCGTCCTCATCTGTAAAATGAAAAGCATACTCTTTTCTGCCCTTAGAGTATCAGAATAAGTAATACTATAAAAAAGCTAGGAACACAGTAGTTATTCATCACATGGTAGTTACCAGATCGAGCAAGTAAATTCAGTTTTTACTTCATTCACTTCTTCATTTATTCCACAAGTATTTTTGCTGTGACTGCTGTGTCCCAGCCACTGTGTTAAAGGGCTACAATTGCACCAATCAGTGAATAAAAGTGGCGGCCACGTCTTTCTGGGGCTTGCAATTCAGGGGGCATTAGAGTCATTAAAGAGACCCCATAAAGGTACATATCCCTAACCAGGTCTGGTCTGAGCATAAGCAGTCCCCGTTTGCCATTGTTTTAAATGCAACGTTCACGAACATGCTTCTTCACTCTCAATGCTCATTTTTCAACCACGTGTAAGAGGGGCTAGCCATTTGGACAATTTTCTCTTGGGCACAGTTTCAAGGCTAGGATCTGTACGTTCCTCATGAGCAGCACCCCGGCACTCCATAAATGGTAGTGGGAACTTGCAATTTAAAACTATAAGGATATGTTAACTGTGAACTTTACATACTGAGGGACCAAATTTTTCCCCACTGAGGTTGAGGCCAAATAAATCCATTACCATCTCCAGTGTGAGATCTGCCTGCAGACAGACTGGGGGTCTTGCACATCGGTTTCCTTTATAAACCTGGACGGCTTTGCAAATAACTTTTGTATTTTCCGACAGATTCCTGGGTTTAGTGTCGCATAGAGGCTATTCCTATGGTGTCCTTTAGTTCTTCCTTCTAATCACTGATTTCCTCGGTGCTGGCTTCCCGCCCCCCCCCCCATCTGATTGGTTGTGCTATTTCATTTTATTAATTCAACCTTTGTTGGATCAGATCTTGGCAGTTTATTCCCCAAATTGTATTTTTCCAGTTCGCCTTTCATTTGCTTCTATCTGAAAACAAGGCTCTACTGTACTATGCCCTGAAATTTCTCTACGCTGCATTTTCTTAGCGTCTGCCAGTTCTGTACTAGGCTATTTGTCATGTGGTAAGCAATTAGTATAAATGGCACTTTGAGCACATGCCCAAAGCAGCACCAAAGATTGGTAGCCCACGTCCAATCCCACCTGGCTCTCTTCATCAAAGTGCTCATTAACTCAGAGTTTGGGCTTCCATGCTGTTGCTTGCTGGGACTGATTATTCACCATTAGGGTCTGGATCAGTCTCGATGACAGTCTTGCTCTTTCCTTGCATGTCAATCTTCACCTGAGAATGAACCATTGTGTTGCTGCCAGGCTCTAGACGAGCTCCAAATAGTGCAGAGTTATGTTCTTCTGGCATTGGCCAGACCACAAAACTATCAACATGATTCCTGGTGTATTTTATTTTATTTTATTTTATTTTATTTTATTTTATTTTATTTTATTTTATTTTATTTTATTTTATTTTATTTTTTTCAACGTTTTTATTTATTTTTGGGACAGAGAGAGACAGAGCATGAACGGGGGAGGGGCAGAGAGAGAGGGAGACACAGAATCGGAAACAGGCTCCAGGCTCCGAGCCATCAGCCCAGAGCCCGACGCGGGGCTCGAACTCACGGACCGCGAGATCGTGACCTGAGCTGAAGTTGGACGCTTAACCGACTGCGCCACCCAGGCGCCCCAAGATTCCTGGTGTATTTTAAAAACAAACAAATGACACCAAATTTCTGGGTTTCTTGGATTGTTTATTTTCAACCTTTGGGGACATCTTTAAAAAATTTTTTAAATGTTTATTCATTTTTAAGAGAGACAGAGTGTGAGTGGGGAAGGGACAGAGTGTGAGTGGGGGAGGGACAGAGTGTGAGTGGGGGAGGGCAAGAGAGGGAGATACAGAATCCACAGCAGGCACCAGGCTCTGAGCTGTCAGCACAGAGCCTGATGCGGGGCTTGAACCCATGAACTGTGAGACCATGACCTGAGCCGTAGCTGGATGCTTAACCGACTGAGCCACCCAGGCACCCCTAGGGACGTCTTAAAATAACTTAAGAATTTAGATAATTCTTTTTTTTTTTTTAATTTTTTTCAACATTTATTTATTTTTGGGACAGAGAGAGACAGAGCATGAACGGGGGAGGGGCAGAGAGAGAGGGAGACACAGAATCGGAAACAGGCTCCAGGCTCTGAGCCATCAGCCCAGAGCCTGACGCAGGGCTCGAACTCACGGACCGCGAGATCGTGACCTGGCTGAAGTCGGACGCTCAACCAACTGCGCCACCCAGGGGCCCCTAGAATTTAGATAATTCTTAATTATCTAAAGTTGGTTAAGCTTCCAACTCTTGGTTTCGGCTCAGATCATGATCTCAGGTTGTGTGAGTTTAAGTCCTGTGTTGGGCTCTGTGCTGATAGCATGAAACCTGTTTGGGATTTCCTCTCTCCCCTTCTCTCTGCCTCTCCCCTGCTCACACTCTCTTTGTCTCTCAAAATAAATAAATAAACTTAAAAAAAAAAGGGTCTAGGTTTCTAGTTTCTCTGCAAAGTATCAGAATGTTTGACAACAGTGGCCTCTGTGCCCTCATGGGAATAATGATCTGGGGCCCAGGCTGACTAGGTACCCCACTTTCAATTAAAAGTAGCCCCTGCTCCCCTTGTACCCCAATGTTTATAGCAGCACTCTCAACAATAGCCAAATTACGGAAAGAGCCTAAATGTCCATCAACTGATGAATGGATAAAGAAATTGTGGTTTATATACACAATGGAGTACTACGTGGCCATGAGAAAGAATGAAATATGGCCCTTTGTCGCAACGTGGATGGAACTGGAGAGTGTCATGCTAAGTGAAATAAGCCATACAGAGAAAGACAGATACCATATGTGTTCACTCTTAGGTGGATCCTGAGAAAGTTAACAGGAACCCATGGGGGAGGGGAAGGAAAAAAAAAAAAAGAGGTTAGAGTGGGAGAGAGCCAAAGCATAAGAGACTCTTAAAAACTGAGAACAAACTGAGGGTTGATGGGGGGAGGGAGGGAGGGGAGGGTGGGTGATGGGTATTGAGGAGGGCACCTTTTGGAATGAGCACCGGGTGTTGTATGGAAACCAATTTGACAATAAACTTCATATATTGAAAAAAAAAAAAAAAAAAGTAGCCCCTGCTCATCTGTTTACCATGCTCACTTCTGCCTCCAAATTGGCCGCTTTGGCTACTTTTAAATCTCCTACATCCTGTATGCAATCGAGGTGACACATCTGGAATAGGGGATTGCAAGCATTTTAGCTTCACAAAAACCTCGAGAAAGAAGTATTATCTGCAGTTTACCGATGAAGAAACGAAGGCTCAGACAGGTGCCTGCTGGGGAGATGGAAACAATGACAGTCTTCCCTTCAGAGAAGAGTCAGTAAGAAAAACAAAGTGTTTCTGGCTTGCTTGACCTGTTCATACCTTTTCTTCATTGATTGCTAGATGATTATACTAGTTTACTCTTATAGTTAAAGGAAAAGATAACCAACCAAAGGTAGCTAAAGAATGAGGCGGGAGGGGAGGAAAATCAGTGTTCTGTAAGATTATACCTCCAAATACCTTCTTCATACCAGAAGATTTAACCACCTGGTGACAGTCAATTAAGTGCAGAGTTTCTTTTTTTCTCCCTCCGCCGGACCAGACTGCCTTGTTTGTGCACTCATCGGCTAGAAACTGGAACTGAATGGCAGGTGTCCTAACACATTTAATAAGGGGGACTGTGTCAGCATCGCTTCTCACTGCTCCCAACCAGCTCCCTGACACCCCCACAACGTATCCAGTGATTACGGCGCACAGGCAACGAAAAATAAACAAAAATGAAAACAAACACACACAAAGAGGAAGGAGGTTCAGCAAGGATATCAGCCATTCTCAAATTTTCTAAGAGTTTTGGTGTCGTTCTTCCATGTGCCTTCGTGAAGACAACTTCTTATACCTATAAGGGTTTTGACATCGCTTTTGTTCTGCCACACGCTTAAAAAAAATGAACTCTACATCTCATTTGTAACACCTATTTCCTTAAGTAGTAAACAATTCATTTGATTTTTTTTTTTTTTTTTTTTTTTTGGCAACTAAAGTTCAGCTCTTTCTTCCACTTTGGTTAAATTCAGGCTACAAAACGTCTTTTTTTGTGAACGCTGTGCAATTTAAGACAAATGTTTGTTCGGCCATCAAATCTCTTGTGTGTTTTAAAAGCATATGGGTGGTCTTATTTTCTTCTCTATTGTCTTAAGGGAGGCTTTCTCCTGGTTTTAAAGGTGTAACACTTGCAAATATTTTGAGAAGGACATGGGTTCATCCTTAATAAGAATCCTAGAAAGAGAAGCTCTTGTTTAACAAGAAGAGTATTTGTAGAAACAACGCAAGAGGCAGAGCCAATTTATATTGAGATTGAAAACAATGTGAGAGTGAGTGACGGCAAATCCCTAAGAAATTGAGGATTTAAATGGAACAAGAGCTATAAAAATAGAATTGGCAAAGGGAGAAAGATCACTCAGAAACCACACTGGACAGTATCATCTTTGTACTGTGACTGCAGATGCCTAATAACCAATTGCGTAAAACAGTTGACAGAACTGAGTTTTAAAACTAGGTCTCATCCATATTCTGCTAATTTATATTATTTGTTTAAATGCATATACCTTCACTGCACACATGATTTCTTTGCAAAAAATTTAAAAACACAATTTATTTTTTTGCAATTTTGTTGAACTTCACCATTAATGTATTGACATGCAACGCAAGCCAACATGTCACCTCTATCTTTGCATGCATGATAAAAGATATTCTGATCCAAGTATATGTCAAAAGCTCATCTCAACTGGAATAATGGTTGCTGGTTTCATGGCCTTCCATTACAAAATTATTTACGTACTAGACTCTTTAGTTCTATTTTCATTTGGTGTGGCGGTGGGGGGGGGGGGGCGGTGTGCACACATACACACTAGACTGATGGTCCAGAATGTTCTTCTCCTGACTAAGCAGTATTGGAGCCACAGAACCTGCTTTGGAGAAGTGAAGTCTCTGCTATATAATCTGATAAAACAAGTTTATATCAACTAATAAAATAGCCATAGAGAGATGATATCTCCTACACAATAAATTTTATTTTCATCCAACGCTTTCCTTAAACGATTTCTTAACTCTCCACCACACATTGGTTCTCGTTCTAATATGAAGTTACTCACAGAGGAAATAAAAAGAAGAAATAATAGAGGATGGGCATAAACCATGAATTCAGAATACATTCATGTGTGATGAGGTCCTGCTCCTAAATTGTAGCCAATCCCAAGGATTTGTTGTCCCCAATTTCCCTTGGGTCTAGGTGAAAGGTTTGTTGGTGGAGACACCATGGCATAGATGGGACATACTGGGGTTCTGTTTCCCTCTTTCACCTGTGCAAATAAGTAAATCTAAAAATGATGCTGAGGAACCAAAGGAGGGAAGAGAGAAGACAATTTAGAATCTCCATTTTCCATTACAAAGAACACTAAAAAATATCAAGATTGTTTGGGGTTACTTGTCAGATTGACATGCCAGCTGTCTTTATGAGGCACTTCTGTCAGTGTTCTGTATAATGGGGTTTTCTTTCCTTTGACTGTGTTACCTTTACATTTAATGGAGAGATGTCAGGGCTTTACGGCCCATGAGAAATAATCTCATGGTGTAGTAATAAAGTCGTTGGTAGACCCCCTTGAACTATCTCCCAGTGGGAAGTGGAAAATATCTATTCTTATAGACCAAATTCTATGATGCTCAGTGCTAGTCTTGCTTACGAACTCTCAGAAGGTTGGGTTGTCAGAAAAAAACTAATAGTTTAATAGCTAATGTCTATCTATTAGGTTTGTTACATCCAGCAAATTTAGTTAGATTAAGAGACTAGAGGAGAAAATGGTGAGGTTGAGCACATTTTCAAAGGCTCCCCAGTTTGTCTGGTACTTGACAAGGGCGGGGTGGAGGGATAGAATTCCCAGCTTTTCACTTGGGAGAGTGAACAAAATGAAAATTCCAGGCAACTAACTGGCAGAATTGCATGTATATTTATACATAGGATGGCATATTTCTCATTGTAATTAGCTTTTAGAGCACCGCTTGGGATTCAAATAAATGTATGGGACTATGTTCATATAAATAAACTGTTTGCATTTGAGTTAATTTGCTTCACCACCAGATACAGGCAGCAGTTAAGTCAGCCATTAATGTTGAACATTAGTTTTGCAAACAACAGAACCACTCCCTCCACCCAGGCAGTTGCCCTTTGTTTTCTGTTGCTATCCTACAATCTGCCTTATTAGAACTTAAAAAAATTTTTTTGACATTTATTTATTTTTGATAGACAGAGAGAGACAGAGCACAAGTGGAGGAGGGGCAGAGAGAGAAAGAGACACAGAATCCCAAGCAGGCTCCAGGCTCTGAGCTGTCAGCACAGACCCTGACGCGGGGTCCGAATTCACAAACTGCAAGACCATGACCTGAGCAGAGGCCGGATGCCCAAACGACCGAGCCACTCAGGCGCCCCTGCCTTATTATAACTTTTATGCCCCATTTCCTAAGCTTGGCTTAACAATGGAACCCCTTGGAGAGCTTTAAAACAAACAAATTTACGGTTCCCACCAGAGAGAGCCTTATATTTTGTCTAGGGTATGGCTGGGATACAGTAATTTTTAAAAAGCTTCTCAGGTGATTCTTATATGTGTCTGAGCTGGTGGACCAAGGAATCCCAGCTTGACCTTCTTCAGATTTTAGGAGCATCACCTGGATGAACACAGTTCTTCCAGCTTTGTCTCCGCACTTACAGGTGACTTGTGGTGTTCTTGTTTATCCTTTGCCATTTGATGGAGAAAAATCATGGCATATGACCTTTGATGGACGCTGTAAGCTGTTATTAGACCAGAGGGTTACACAGTCATTTGATCCAATTTTTGTTTCCTTTTGCTCTATTTCACTCCATCACTGCAATACTGTTAAAGACCTTGCATGCCTCCTAAAACAACTGTATCAAGTGAAGTAAGGGGCTGCTAAATGGACTGCAATTGCTCAAGAGTGGCTCTGACTATTTACAAGAATTGTCATTTCCGAAGGGGGAACCAGAAAACACTAGACTCTGGGAGATTTCTGTGCCAGAAATTGTTCCCTTAAAGGTTCAGCTGGGACTTAAAAAATAGACAACCTGACCATCTCTGTAGTGGCAAAGCCTGAAGCACTTTGACATAGAACCTCACTTGGTACTTGACAGCAGCATTATCAACCACAGCCAAACTGTGGAGAGAGCCCCAATGTCCATTGCATGATGAATGGTGAATGCATAAAGAAGATGTAATGTGTGTGTGTGTGTGTATACATACACACTGGAACATACATACATACCAAAATATTAGTCAGCTTAACAAAGAGAATAAAATATTGCCATTTGCAATGATGTGGATGGAGCTAGAGTGTATTATGTGAAGTGAAATAAAGTCAGTCAGAAAAGATAAACATGATTCCACTCGTGTGGAATTTAAGAAACAAAACAAATGAACATATGGGAGACAAAAAGAGAGAGAGGGAAACAAACCCTAAAAGACTCTTTTTTTTTTTTAATTTTTTTTTTCCCGACGTTTTTATTTATGTTTGGGACAGAGAGAGACAGAGCATGAACGGGGGAGGGGCAGAGAGAGAGGGAGACACAGAATCGGAAACAGGTTCCAGGCTCCGAGCCATCAGCCCAGAGCCTGACGCGGGGCTCGAACTCACGGACCGCAAGATCGTGACCTGGCTGAAGTCGGACGCTTAACCGACTGCGCCACCCAGGCGCCCCCCTAAAAGACTCTTAAAGATAGAGAACCAACTGAGGGTTGATGGAGGGAGGTAGGTGGGGGATGGGTTAGATGGGTGATGGGTATTAAGGAGGGCACTTGTTGGGATGAGCACTGGGTGTCGTATGTATCACTGACTTCTACTCCTGAAATCAATATTGCACTGTATGTTAACTAACCAGAATTTAAATAAAAATTGAAAGAAAAAAAGAGAAATTAAAGGTATAAACAATGAGTTCTTGAAGCTTTGAATGAGTCATGGTCAATGTCCAGGGTATAATAATTGACGAGAGGTAAGAACATAAACATCTTTGAATATGATCTGGCATTAGAGGCATGGACACATTTCCAGGTTTTTCATTCTGAATCTTGCATCTAATAATAACAGTGGGTCCTATTTATTGAGCACATACTATTCGTCCAACCCTACACTAAGCAACTCATCTTAATTATTTCATCTGATCCCCCCAATCTGAGATAAGTACTATTCTTGTTCCCACTTTATAAAAGAGAAAATGTAGGCTTAGAGAAGTTAAGGAACTTGTCCAAAACTCAAAGTTGGGTTTGCACTGTCTTGCCTTGAAACTTCTATTTTGAAATTCTGCCACCACTGCCTTGTTCTAAGGAAGGGATTAACCACATTTGTATCCATTACATTATACTGCTTCCTGTGTCATTACATTTCCACCCAGTGAAGTCCCTGTCTCCATTTTAGATCTTTCTGCTTAAGACCAATCAGCACCGTATCGTGTAATGGTCTGAAAACAGGGACTCAGCGTAAGGATGTTAAAGGAGGTCTGTGAGCTTCTCTGTTCATACGAGGGGTGGTGCTTCTTGCCTTTTCTGGAGGTCAGGATTCAAACCATCACACTCACTCACCCTGAAGCAGGGCTCTGGCTCAGCTACTACCTCAAGAGGGAGACCAGAAAGGACACCCATGCATCTTTACTGGAAATGTCCTACATGGTAATTCACATCCTTGATATTTATTCCACATCGGTGTTCCCTCTTCCCCCTCTGCGCCTTTATCACGGTCAAAATGTTTCCTGCATTCCATTTTTTGAGCGTCCAAACTTGCCTTCCTCTGTAAGTGGTGAGTTCCACAAATAATTTCAGGTACAGACATGACTTCAGTAGACATGGTCCTTGTGTTGGAAGTCATTTGTCTTGGGTCTGAACTCTTCTGAGTACTGACACTAATTCCCTAAGAAGTGGCAATACAGTGTCCAGAAAACGAACTTTCCGGCCAGAGAGACCTACATTCAAAACCTGGATTCATCATTCAGTATCTATGACATTTTAGCAGTTAATGAGGATCTTCGGAAAGAAATTCAGTTTCCCTATCTGCAAAAAGGACCAAGGCATACTTACTTCACTGGGCAATTCATGAGGTGAAGCATATGAATGGCAAAGCACAGTGCTTGCTTGGTGCATGTTACTTTTACAGCAAACACAACTACAATGATCATGACTCTCCTACCCCACTGCTTAATAAAAGAGTCTTTCAGCTTTATGATCAACATTAAGGGCAAAAGCTCCTTTATAGACAAGCTGGTTGTCATCCAAAAAACAACAAACCAACCGACCCACCAACCAACCAACCAACGGCGTTATGTAGCAGAGAATCTCCACAGCTAGACATCTGGGTTCAAATCCCTGCCTGGCTCTTTCTGTGTGAACTTTGATAAGTTCCTTAAATTCCCTGTGCCTCAGCTTCCTCATCTATGAAAGGATGATACAAAAGGTTGTTATGAAGATTGAAAAGGTAATATGAAAATTATCATGTGGGAGTTCCTTGGACTAGTATCATGCACATAGCTAGCTACTTTTTGTTATTATTTCACTTAAGTTCACCCAAATCCACAATGGCAAAAGAGAATCGAAGAATGTGTAGTCTACGATATTCTTAGGTACGTATCTCGGTTTCTAAACTTGTTTGTTTAGAGGTTATAAAGTTACATGCGTATCAGCTTATAAGATAATTACATCTTCCTAGAAATAGGTTTCTTTTGAAATCCATCCCTAGCTTTAACACCCTTACCCTCTTTAAGTCTTTGCTACAAATTCCTCTTTAAGGTGCTCTTGTCATTTGGTAGCTTAATTTCTTAAAGTTTAGAGATGGGCCTTTCGAATCACACACATTACCTAGGCTCTGCTATGGGTCTTAATTGCCACGAATCACCGTTTCTGAAGTTGGTGTGCCAGGATTCACTAGAAGTGCTTGTGAAGTAGACAGATTACCTGGCACTTCCCAGAATTCCAGACTCAGCAAGTCTGGGTTGGAGCCCAGGAATCTGTATTTAAGTAAAAACACCTCAGGATATGCTTATTGCTAGCTCTCTCTCTGTCCTAAGGGCTGATTTACTTAAAGTGGAGGCGGCAAGTAGTAACCACGCCTCCAGTTACACTTGTCATTCTACTTCCTGTTGTCACTTCTCCCAGCCCCGTTGGGTACATTTCTCAGCTTATTCCTGGGAACAATTTTTTTTTTAAACACACTGTGCAGTCTTCATTTCCAAGATTCCTAACTTCTGGTAGCTCATGCTTTTGAGTCCCCCAAGTTCATGGACTGTAAACAGTTCTCAGGTCCTGGTGAACAAGATGGAAACCATCCAATGCCCACTAGTCTGCGGCATGGAGGGAAATAGGTAAAAACCTTGCAGTGGCATCACTGTGACCTTGAAAAATACAGTGAGGTACCTGTACCTTAGTGTGGGTACCCAGATGGAAAGAAGCTAGAAGTTGCCTTTCTTTGGGGATGCATTGGAGAATTGCATTAGTTATTCTAGGCAAGAAAATGAGCCAATGCTTTCAAAAGAACCAGAATAAGAATGAGGGTAGGTCTTCCAAAGAAAATCAGACAGAAGGCATTTTAAAAATTAAAATGTATTTTCTGGTTTATGTTTCCTTCAAGTTACTGTTTCTCAGGAAATGTCTGGAAGACATAAGATTTCTTTGCCCTCTCTCGGTTGGACAATATAGCTTAGGGGTCAAGAGTATGCCATGCTTCCATGTACTAGCTATGAGACCTGAGAAAAGTCACTCAGCTTCTCTGAGGTTTGGTCTTCTCAGCTATCAACTAGGGACAGTACTATCCGCCTCATACTATTTAATCCAAATTGATTTTGGATTTAGCCAACTCTGCTACTCACCAACTTTGTAACTCAAAGAAATTTGTTACTTTCTTGGAAACCAAGTTTCCCGTGCAAAACAATAATAAGACACATTTTTTTTTGCATCACAAATAAATTAAATAATATGCAAAATTACCCAACACTGAAGGTTGCAAATAGTGTATATTGAGACACACTGATTCTTTCTTTTCATTTCTTAGGTCTTACCCAAGACTGTTGTGCAACAATTTAATCTGTTTATGTTTGCTCAACACTTACTGGAGGCAGCCAGTGGAGACTGACTACCCGTCTACAATTATTCAAATACCCGAATAAATCCGTGATATCATTCTTCAAATATCAGTAATTAAGTTTGAGTTTCCACCAACATTGTATTTTGCCTTAATATTTCCTTTTTTTAACGTTTATTTATTTATTTTGAGAGAGTGACAGTGCACATATGTGGGTGCCAGCTGGGCAGGGGCAGACAGAAAGGGAGAGACAGAATCTCCACACTCAGCATGGAGCCCAACCTGGGGCTCGATCTCATGATGGTGAGATCAACACCTGAGCCCAAATCCGGAGTCAGACGCTTAACTGACCGAGCCACCCAGGTGCTCTATCTTATTACTTCTTTAGCCTAAAATCATACCAAACTTTTATCATCATGGCAGAAAACACTAGAAACATTATGCCTTGTGAACATTAAACTTCTTGATTTAAAAGACTCTCACCAGCTCTAATGTTCAATGAATAATAACTGATATTCATAAATTTTAGTTTTCATTGGGATACTGTAAAGCCTATTTCATGGTGGCAATATGTTGTCAACATGCTAACGTATAGTACAGTGATTTCCGTTTTAGAACAAAATGTAAGCATTTCCATATGAGTCAGTGATTTTAGCATTGTTGTGTCTTCGTATGAGGCCAAGCTGTGAATTTAAATAGTAGCATATGTCATACTTATGTATACAGACAGTATTTTAAATGACTAACTATGACAATATTAGTGATACTGACTTGAAATTTTCAGCCTACTGAGCGAACAGTTGTGATTTTAAAAATTTACACTCAGTGACATAGCCATTGAGTAACTAATAATGTGAATTTTGCCCCTTCCTTCCAGCCACGGCCCTTTTGTTTGTAAATGTGTGTTGGGTGACAAGTGAAGTTGGCATCCTACTCTGGGTGGAAAATTTGAATTAGTTATGCCAACAACAGTGCTGGGACTCCATGATGTATATCATGTCACATATTATGGCCGTAACTAGGCAAATAGCCTTGCACAGAGGATAAGCACCTATGCTCTATGAAGCATTTACATTGTTAACCATAAATGCTTTGCATTTGTTAAACTGGTTGCTCAAAACAGCTGCTATTAGTGATATAGTCAGAATTCTCTGGATGTTGTAGGCCTCCAAGAGGATGTGTTGAATAAATACTCTTCCACGAAATCACCATGTCATTTAGCATTAGGAAGCATGGAATTGAAGAACCACTCAAGTTGGTTATTTACTTGTATTGTTCAAGGGGTTTGGGGGAGGATCTATACCAGTATTGCATGGTTGTGAATACGACAGAGGCATGGATTCAATTTTGAAAAATATAAACTGGGGTCTGAAAAACACACACAACTATCAACACGAACGGTAAACCCATGCGCCCTCTTGATGTACAATTTTATAAGGGAGCAAAGACTTAAATTTTCTCATTCGATTTGTCCATGTTTTGTTGAAATGTCTTCTATCGAGGTCCCCACTGATGGAACCTACAGAATGGCTCATTATGAAAATAGGTAGTTCCTTTGATGAAATAAACCCTCTGGTTTGACAGTGAAATAAAGTTGAGCTCCTGCCATGATTTGGTGATCTATGAAGGGGTATTTACTGGCTATATTACTTTCCTATTACTATTCTAACAAATTACCACAAACTTGGAGGTTTAAAACAACACGAATTTATTATCTGACATTGTGTAGTTCAGAAGTCCAACATGGGTCTCACTGGGCTAAAATCAAGGTGCTGGCCAGGCTGCATTACCTCCCGGAGCCTCTCGGGGGGAATGCATGCTTTCGTCTTTTGCACCTTCTCAAGGTTGATGGCTTCCTTCCTCTACTGTCAAAACCATCAGTGACAGATTGAGTCCTTCTCACAACCTATCACTTAAATCTTCTTTTCTACCTCCCTTTTCCATTTCGAAGGACCTCTGTGATTATACTCGGCTACACAGATAATCCAGGATAATCTCTCCAAAATCAGCAGATTAACAACCTTATTTCTATCTGCAACCTTAGTTTCCCTTTCTCATTTAACAACATATTCACAGATTCCAGGGATTAGGACGTAGCAGTTTGTGGGGGGAGACTTTATTCTGCCTACCACAGATGTTAAAACCCAAGAGTTACTGGAATCTTTTTGGCAATTTCTGAAAAACGTGATTTTAAGAATATTTGCCTTTTACCACAGAACATACAGGAAAAATTTCTCATACATGCACAACAGGTGAACAATATAAAAGGAGCTATCAGGGCACCTGGGTGGCTCAGATGGTTAAGTGTCCAAACTCTTGATTTCAGCTAAGGTCTTGATCATGAGTTCAGACACCATGATGGGCTCTGCACTGGGCGTGAAGTCTACTTAAATCAAAAAAGGAAGTATCTTCAGGAGAAGAGTCTTATTTTTTATTTTTATTTTTTTTATTAAAAAAATTATTTTAATGTTTATTTATTTTTGAGAGAGACAGAGACAGAACATAAGTCGGTTAGGGGCAGAGAGAGAGAGGGAGACACAAAATCCAAAGCAGGCTCCAGGCTCTGAGCTGTCAGCACAGAGCCCGACGCGGGGCTCGAACTCATGAGCTGTGAGATCATGACCTGAGCCGAACGCTCAACTGACTGAGCCACCCAGGCGCCCCAGGAGAAGCGTCTTATAAGTGATATGTGTCTGCTTCAAGAGTAGGAAATTGTGCACTGGACACCAAGTTTATGCTGTCAACCCAATTCACGCAAGAAAAAGACTTTCTGTTAAAGTGGAAAGACCCAGTTATATTTTAGTGGTGGACTGGCCATACCCATAAGAGAAGAGAATACCCAATTAATTCCATATGTTAAAGCAACTTCTGCCTTAGGCTGAATTAAAGGTAGATTTAGGTCTGGAAACAGAAAATCAATTCAGATCACTCGATGGGTGCCAAGAGCTTTAACCGTCGTGCAAGGGTTATTGTCTATTCCATGATGCTGTGGTGAGTTTTCTACAACTGTATCCAAGAACCATAACAATATCACTAACTTGGGCCACAGGGGCTATAATTCCAAAGGCTATAAAAAGAGGGGTGGGCAGCATTCATTCATCAGCAGCACGTGTAGCTGAGGGCTATGGGTAGCACAGTGATGGAGACAGAGAGTTGTCTAGGGACAGGGGGTGGGGATGGGGCAGTCTCAACGGGGACTGGGTCAGTAGAAGTTGTAGGTGAATAACAAGACACCCAGGTGATTAATATTCAACCATTTAGGAAGTGAAGCCATATTTTATAGTGTTTGAGAGGGTCCATCAGCTATCAGCTATGTATCCTTGAGCAAATTACTGGACCTGTCTAAGCTCCAAGGGCCCTTCCTATAAAATGGAGATA
This sequence comes from Herpailurus yagouaroundi, assembly GCF_014898765.1. Classification (NCBI taxonomy): domain Eukaryota; kingdom Metazoa; phylum Chordata; class Mammalia; order Carnivora; family Felidae; genus Herpailurus; species Herpailurus yagouaroundi. The sequence goes on from NW_024412444.1 coordinate 975,783, forward strand.
ATGATAAAACTGGGATAATGCCTCAGGTGGACTGGAATGTTAATGAGATGATTAATGTAAATATAAGAGTACAGAACCTGATATATGGCAGGTCCTTAATAATTATCGGCTGTGTCTGGCATTTTAATTATGAATATTATTATTAGCTCAATAAGAAAACATGTAACAATATCCAGGATACAAAAGTAAGGATAATTAAGATGCAGAACTAGGGGTACCTGGGTGGCTCATCTGGTCGAGCACCCAACTCTTAATTTCAGCTCAGGTCATGATCCCAGGGTCGTGGGATAGAGCCCTGTATGGGGCTCAGTGTTGAGTGTGGAGCCTGCTTAAGATTCTCTCCTTCCCTCTCTCTCTCTGCCCCTCCCTGACTAGCTCTCTCTCCCTCTCTCTCTGCCCTCCCCCCACTGCACTCTCAACCTCTCCCTAGGCCCCTCTCCTGCTTGTGTGCACTCTCACTCTAAAATAAAAAAAATAAAAAGATATAGAACTAGAATGATTCTATTTTTAAAAAAACAAGCCAAAATTATGTACACAGAGAGCTCACATAAGTATAGAAAAATGTCTGAAAATACACACATCTGTTAATAATTCTGGGCATAGGATTGGATACAGGTATCTTCGACTTCCAGCTTTATTACCATAGTAAGAATAAACAGCTTTGTTGAATGCTGGCTCCCTGCAAATATCACCCAAACCAACTGCTGATAAGACAGTCTATTTAATAAATCTATAATGCTTTTGTAAAAACAGCAACAAAGCACATAAAGCAACATGTAAAGTAAATCTAAGCACTTGCATGTAATATTTGAAGACTTTTCATAATCTGCTATCATTCTGTCATCTCTCAAAGAAAAATCCTCTCTCCAATTTCCAAGATTCAAAAATCTAAAGTAAAATGGAACATCTTCCTCAGAATTCCTTGGGAACCAGAACAAATAGAAATGGAAATCCACAAAACCCAAGGAACATTAAAATCTCGAGCAGGGACACAAAAATGCCTGGTCATTCCACTTTTATTTATTTATTTATTTATTTATTTATTTATTTATTTATTTATTTAGCACAACAATGAATCAGAAAGCTTGGAAAGCGTGTAATTGCTAACAGCCACTCTCTTCCTCTGCCTCAGCCTCTTCAGAAACATTTGCTTGACCAATTGTTGAGCTCATTGGAGTTTTCTAACCGACTGGCTCAGCAGAGAAACTTGCTGAGAAACTGACCAGGGTCGGGGAGACCTTTTACAATAGAAGGAGTGAAAACTGTCTTAAACAAACAAACAAACAAATGTCATAGCTTTTTAAGGAATTAAGCAACAATAAAATAAAACAAAAAATTACCAATGGGTCCTATACCAACCTAATGCTTTCTGTGTCCCCTATGGTCCCAGTTATCTCTCTGAGAAAAGAAGATCTTTCCATCTTGACAAGACCCATCTATCAATCACTCAAGTGATAATGAATATATACATAATGAGAGTATGTTGTGTTTCATGAAAATGGGTACGTTTTCACTGAAGTAAGTTGCTAAATAAGAAACATTTCTTGGTCAGTATGTCCTTTTAGGAGATTTAGCTCCATATAATTAGGCAAATGCTTGTTTAATCCTTGTGTGTTGTGTACAGTTCTTAGAGAAAAAGAAGAAACAAATGTTACAGATATAATTCTTGTTTACTAAAGGCTTATAGTATCATTGGGAAGGGGAGAGAAATATTGGTATTTTTAAAAAAATGTTTATTTATTTTTGAGAGAGACAGCGCTAATTGGGGAGGGGTGCAGAGAGAGGCAGACAGAGAATCTGAAGCAGGATCTGCACTGACATCAGAGAGCCTGATGTAGGGCTGGAACTCACCAGCTGTGAGTTTGCAGGACTTGAACTCATGAGCTGCAAGATCACGAACTGAGCCGAAATCAGACACGTAACTAAGCCACGCAGCCACCCTGTTATCTTCATCTTTGTGTGACAAAGGCCACAGGGACATCACCCTTAAAGATTCTGCTCATCTATCTTATAAACAAGGAGGCTAGGCTGGGCACATAGTAAATACCTAGTATTAAAGAGACCTGGGTCCAACAAGTTGTGTCTGTTCCTGTGTAAGTATGGTTCAAAACAAGGCATTTGAATATTCAAAAAATTTTCACCTACAAAACAGCTATAGGAATTAAATGGCATGATGTATTAATGTTCTTGGCACAGTATCTGTCATAGGTAGTAATCTATATATATTAACTGTTATAAGTTAGAATTATTCTGAGTCAAAAGAATCTGCGTTTGAATTCTGTATCCATACCCTTTATAACTGTGGGTAGACCACACGCTCTGTAAACTTCAGTTTCCTCAATATGAGGACAGTGTGAGTACTTAACTCCCAGGATGGTGGCAGGAATCAAATGAGATATTGTATGCAAGGAGTTTAGCTTAGAGCCGGGTACACAGTTATATGTTCTCCGATGGTAGCTACTGGTTTTTTGGGGGGAAGCTGACACAAGAGGGAGGCTTTACTCTATTGGAGATGGCTGGCTCTACATAATTCCTTCCCTTCAGCTTAAGAAAGAACCGAGCAAGTGTGTGATGTCCCACTTTCTCCCAGATGCCGAGCCTGAATTTTATCCAATTATACTCATAATTACACTCTGAGGCAAGTTTTAGTTATTGAGCTGGGGAAACTGAGGCTCAGCACCAGTGCTTTGTGTGGGCAATGCGTGAGTCTGAAATCCAGGAGTCCATGGGTGAGTAAGCTCCATATCACTCAGTATACTCAGTATCTCTGTCCCTTCTTTACATTTGTTCCATGCTTCCTGGATTGACCTTTCCAGGTAATCAGATTCAGAACTCCAGAGCAGGACATCCCTCTACAATGTGCTGCTCACCAGAACTTTCTGTGATAAGGGAAATGTTCTCTGTCTGTGCTATCCAGTGAAAGGGCCACTAGCTACTAGTGGTTATTGCTATTAGCACTTGAAATGTGGATCGTGTGACTCAGGAGCTGTTTTATACATTTCATTTAAATTTAAGTAAAAATTTAAATACACTACCTCATGGCTACATATCTGGACAAGAGACCTACAGCATCCCTGACAGACAATTATCTAGTCTTTGCTTGAACAACCTAAGGGACAGGGTGCTGATCACCTGACAAGCAGCCTATTCAGTTACTTTGTATCTCTGAAAATAAGAAAGGCCTTCATTGTATTGGAATAACATCTGTCTAACTTTTGCTTATGTAGTCCTAATTTTTCCCTCGAGTTATATAAAGTATGCTTAATCAATTCCACAAGCTACTTCCCCCTAATAGTCTTCACCATGCACAAATCTTTGCATAACTGCAAAGCATTCTGGGATCAGGGTTTTTTTTTTTATGAGGCTACTGTTGGGAGTCAGCAAAGTGGGATGATAATAACATAATGAGGGTAATAATAATCATTACTGTGTACTAAGCACAACACCACTTCGTCAAAAGGCCAAAATGGAAGGAAATGGAAAAGCTGCTCTTGCCCAGGGTTTCAACCCAAAATACCTACGGAGGCCGGGAAGCTCATGGAAATGAATGAAGTGGGTTGTTTATTTCAATGTATCTTGGTTTTCTCAAATTTGTTATTGCCCATTGTTTTTTCTTTGGAACACGATGTCTTCTTGGGTTTCCTTATAGTTTCTCACTGCTCACAGACGTATTTGTACAATGAATGATCCATAGTCACTTGACCAACCACACTACCACGGGAAGTGCCAGGCGAGCTAATGGCTTGTCACCTAGTCCTATTGTCTGGGTGGAAGTAGAGAGAGGAGAGGACCCTGTGGCAAAGTGAGGTGCACACATCCTATCCAAAAGGGCAGTCATGGGTGACTCGGTTGCTTTTCACTGCTATAAGCAAGCTTATGAAGTGATGCACACAGGACTCTAGTCATTAGAACCCCTGAGCTTTCAAAGGATGTGTGAAATCCAGATTTCTTAAGTAAAATATTTTACTTTTCAAGAACTGGCAATTCAATTTAAAAAATACCTTGTACTACATGCACAGTGGTACCCTAGATTGGATCATGAGATAAAGAAAGGGCGTTAGAAGAAAAACAAATGACATCTGAAAAAATCTGGAGTTTAGTTTTTTTTTTTTTTAAGTGGGGGGAAAAGGCCCTAACTGGAATATCAGTAAATACATACGTAGCCTATGGGCTGTTAATACGCCATCACTAATCCAGTCCAAGGACCATAGTTAACGATGAGAAAGCAGAGGCCCGAAGTTCGGAAACACTTTGCTCCAAGTCACATGCATTAGTTGCAGGGTTTTGTCTAGAAACCCCATTTCCTACTGCTCAGGCCACTGATAAATTCTGGAATTGTAATAGAACTTTCCCTTTCTCAGTCCACACTTGGAATAACGCAAACCTTACGGATACTACTGGTGAAATTCATCACATATGGTAAGACATTATGTGATGGAAAAGTTGTGCTGCCTTGCTAATGATAAAGATGCTTTCTCTCCTTCCTTCCCCACTGGCTTTCTTCCCCCACTCTCTGCCTCAGCCTGGATTTTTCTTGCCATCACCTTTTCCTGAACATTTAGAGTTTTCCTTCTATTGTTCCCTACCTCCCTGAAGCCACTGTTGCACGAAAAGGCAGATTATGCAGCAAACTGTGGGCTATGAATACAAACAATGTGCTTATCCATAAACCTAGTTTAGAAACACCCCTCCATTAAAGCATCAAGAAAATTTCAAACCGCCAAGGACGAATTATTCCTACAAGGCTCATGCCACACCAGTCGCATTCTGGGCTTGCGTGGAGCAGAGAACCATAAGGCGGGGATCACCTATACATGGCCAAGAGGATGGACGTGTCTTCAGTAAAGAAACAAGGAGACGCCTGTAAGCATGTCCATCTTGACAGCGTGACTCTGACAGAACAGAGGGGACTTATGAAAGCAGACCGCAGACTTCTTGCCTGTCCAAATATGGACCAAAAGATTTAGGTGAGCTTCATAAGGCAGGCAGGAGACGAGTGAAAAGTGAAAAACTGGAGCCTGGAATAAAGGACCATTCCAACACAGGAGAACAACACATTTGTGGAGTGGATTCTACTATAGTGGGTACAATTTAAGGACTGAGAAGAGAGGAGTAACCCCAGTTGTGAAAACGCACAGTTTTAAGAGGACAAAGAGGCCATTTTCTAAGTGTCCTGGTTTATTACTGGGCCAATTTGGCTAACGAGGAGCTGGGTTTTCTAGATCCTTTGATTTGTGACTGAGTCAGACTTGAGCGCAGCACAAGCCTGCGATTCTGAAGTGTGTCACAGTTACAGCTGGCCAAGGAAAGACGAGGACTCGTGGTTTTCCTTACTCTCCCCCACTGCTGACCCTGCAGATCCCCAGCGACCTCGGGGCCAACATTAGATTCTGGGCCAACAGCCTTCCACGGGCTTCTCCGCCAGGGGCTAGGACACCTGCCTTCCCACATTTCCACGCAAGCTCCTACTTCACCAGAGCTTCGGGAGGGCTGGTTAGAGACTTCTTTTTGCACCTTCTTATTCCTTCAGACCCTCACTTCTCCAGCTTCTCCCTCAAGTGCATCTCCTTATTCCTATTCTACAGGCCTTATTCCTTAAGACTCTTGGTAATCCTGCCCCCACACTGAACTCTGATTGATGTACTAAAGCGAACCTCTTGGGGGTGTTTTGCCAAATTTACCAGATCCCAACATTCACCTAGATTGCTTATTGAAAACACACATTCCCAGGACCTATGGCAGGCTTGTCAATGCATGAGAATGTTAGAATGTTGAAGATAGGGGCCTGAGAGCCCACACTTCTAACAAGCTACGCAGGTCACTCTCAAGATCAAGTAACTTTTGGGCTACACGTTCAGTAACTTAGGTTGCACGTGAGAACTACCTGGGGAGCTTTAATAAGAAATACTGATTGGGGCGCCTGGGTGCTTCAGTGGGTTAAGCAACTAACTCTTGATATGGGCTCAGGTTGTGATCTCATGGTTTGTGAGTTTGAGCACTGCATCAGGCTCTGGGCTGGCTCTGATAGCATGGAGCCTGCTTGGGAAACTCACTCTCTCTCTCTCTCTCTCTCTCTCTGCCCCTCCCCACTTGCATTCTCTCTCTCATTCTCACTCTCTCTCTCTCAGAATAAATAAAAAAACTTAGAAAAAATACTGATGCCAGGGTCCCATATCAAGAGATTTGGATTTAGATGATCTGAGCACAGCCTGGACATCAGGGTTTTTTTTTTCAACGTTTATTTATTTTTGGGACAGAGAGAGACAGAGCATGAACGGGGGAGGGGCAGAGAGAGAGGGAGACACAGAATCGGAAACAGGCTCCAGGCTCCGAGCCATCAGCCCAGAGCCTGACGCGGGGCTCGAACCCACGGACCGTGAGATCGTGACCTGGCTGAAGTCGGACGCTTAACCGACTGCGCCACCCAGGCGCCCCTGGACATCAGGATTTAAAAGCTCCCATGCAATGTCCATGTGCCTCCAAGGGTGAGAAGCCCCGTTCTTCTGGAATAAAGGTGAGCCATCTAATAAGAGGGAATGATTTTCTTCTAACTCACTAGCAAGATATGATAGGCCCCACATGCTCCAGAAAAAGAAATCTATAGGATTTTAAAGTCAATGTGCCAGCTAGAAGGGGTCTCAGTGGTCATTTGGCAATGCTCTCCTTTCTGCCCTTTGGGTAGAACACTGAGGCCAGAGAGGTTAAGTGGCTGGTTCAAGGCCACACAGACAGTTATTAGAAGACCCGGCACAAAACTCTTTTTGCCACAGATTAGCAACCTTTCATCAGTGCTTAATTGTGCCTGGAATAAATGTTCTTACATGTAATTGACTCTGTTCTGAAGAGGCACCACGCTGCTTTTCTGTTAAAAGGGGATTTAAATCACATCCAATAAACAAACAGCAAGTACTATGTCTGTACTGATCTTATTGAAGTTCTGCAAATTCCTCCCCACATAAGAAACACACTGGGGCCTTTTAAATATGCAGATCCTGAGAGGCTGATGGGGGAAATCTGTGGCAGGCCTAAGAATCAGCAGTTCCTACCAAGTTATAAGTATACTTCCCTCCTACTTTCCCTCTGATGCAACTAGTTCAGGGGCCAGACTTTGAGGAACCCTGTCCTGTCATTCGATCCCACACACTGGTGTAAAATATTCAGATGAGAACAGCACCTAGCTCTTATCGTATATAACGCAATACTTGACATTTTGTTTTTCCAAATTTGTGTAGAACATTGGAGTCTCAGCTCTTCTAAATCAGAGATTATATCCACAGCTTCTCAAGTAATGCTCTATCAAACAAAGCCAATTGAATCACTAACTGAATATGTATAAATTGCTTTTCAACTGCAGTCTTGCCATCCATAGTCTGGCTCTCCAGAGTTTGAAAATAATGCATGCTATATATATACACCAATATGTTTGCCTATGAGTGATTGAGTTTATATCCCTTAAACCTGTCACAGACTCCAAATCCTAGAGGCCAGAGAAGTATTGCTGATGAATCAGGCCGACTGGGCTGGGAGTTTCACAGGAGGTAGTGGGGCTGTAGCTAATTTATAGCTCATTTTGTGTCTCAAAAGAACAGTTGCTGTTTGACTCTGGATTCTTATGATGCTGATCTTCTGGTCTCGCTTGCCCATCCTGCACTCAAGAGAAGATGAGAACTGAAATCAAGATTCCACAAACCGGGGAGCTTGGGTGGCTGAGTCGAATAAGCGTCCAACTTCACCTCCGGTTGTGATCTCAGGGTTTGTGAGTTTGAGCCCCGCATCCCTATTTCTGCTGCCAGCACAGAGCCCTCTTCAGATCCACAATCTCCCTTCTCTCTCTCTGCCCTTCCCCTGCTCTCTCCCAAAAAATAAATAATAAACGTTAACTAGGACCAGAGAGCCAAATCCAACCCCTCATCTGCCTTTGCAAATAAAGTTTTACTGGAACACAGCTACACTCTTCTTTACATATTGCCAGTGGCTGCTTTCTCCCTACAATGACAATTAAGTATTTGTGACTGAGATATATGGCCCTCAAAGCCTTACAATATTTACTCTCTGGCCCTTTACAGTTTAAGTTTTCTGATCCCTGATCAAGATTTGTTAATGTGTGAAAATCTAAAATGCCAGGTCAGATTCTAAAAACACAGCATATCCAAGTAAAACAGATACGTTAACAAACTAAACAATCATTACTGTTTACCCCTCCTCTTGTCTGTATGGGCGGGAAATATGAATATATAGAAGCAGAACAAAGACGGGGTATTTATTTCTGCAACACCTTTTCATAAAAGAATATCATGTCCAGAAAAATGAGCACTTAAGTACTGTGATATTTGATGGAAAATTATGGCAATTAGAACAGATTTTGCTGGTGGAAACAAAGAAAAAAAAAACAAGCACAAAGGATTTTGAAGACAATAAAGCCTGATTTCATTTTTCAAATGCCTCAAAGAGAAGGTATAGTCTAGATAACGGACTGTGGGAGATACTATCTCAAATTTTATGACATTAAACACATTTCTTGAGTACATTCAGAATGATTCAGGAGAAGTTTCCCAAAAGAAAAAAAATGTATCAGTCCCTTATAAAGAACAAGCAGGTTGGCATGCCTTTTAAGAAGGTTTTAACATCAGAAATCCAGGTTGTTTCAGAAGCAAAGCCTTCTAGAACTTTTATGAATTGTGTTTTAAAATTATCAAAACCTGTTCCTATTGCTTTCCCCTTACCCTCTATTTTATATGAGTCCTTGATCTTTTCTGCTACAGTTTTTCCAACCATTATACTTTTCATGCAGGAACGTGATCCCTGTGGCTGTTGGGGGATTGCAGTAATTCATTCTTAGATTTCACGTTGAGTTTTAAAAATTGCTTTCAGAGGTTTTGGGGGGTAGAAGAGAGAAGGAAGAAAACAAGGGTCATAAAGAAGCTTGGGTTGAAATATTTCAGAACAGTAGCAAGATGGAAATCCTCTAAAATTCACTGGTGCTTTAGGAGCCAAAGTTAAAGAACAGCTCAGAAAAAAAGACAGCCTAAATTTCCCTTCCTCTAGCCTCTCAAATGCATCCAAGGAATAAAATTAGGAAGAGAAGTTGTAAGCAGCTGGCAAATGGTTTCCATTCCCCCTAAGTTCTAGTTCAAAGAAGCATGTGTTGTGGTAGAATAAGCTGTTATTCAAGAAGTCAAAGACATGGGACAGTAAAAGACAATCACAGTATATCAATAAGAAAAAAAAAATCAGACTTATACTGTGTCTAAATCTGCACTATGGTTTGGAATTCGTGAAGCAGTCTATCACCATAAGTATATGGAAAAATAGAAATACTAGTTGGTATGGACTTTCTATGTACAAAGCTCCATAGTGAATACTATACATATATTATCTCTTTGATCCTTACAGGGTACATGATCCCACCTTCTACGCAACGACTGTGAGATCTAGAGAAGTTAATAACTTGTTCTAGATGATACAAGAAGTATAGGCTGGAATAAAAAATATTCTGTTTTTCATACTTTCAGCTTCCCAATAGCACTGTGAGTATGTCTGTTTTACAGACAGGGGATGTACAAGCTGTGTGGAGTGAACACCACGGAGTTCGCAAATGAGAGCATCACGACAGAGCCCAGGTTTCCTGACTTGGGTGCCCTTTCCATAATGCCACACCACCCCCCATGTGAAAATCTTCTAGTCTGCCATTCCAAGTAAAGGGAGCTACAGAGAAGGAATCTCAATGTTGCGGAGAAGGACGGCAGTGGCTACCTCAAAAGGGACCCTTTCAAAAGGCACATCTTGACGGACTACTGCTAATATACTGTGAACAAAATGTAAGGCCCTTCACACACACACACACACACACACACACACACACACACACACACACACATCAAAGCTAGTGATTTTAGGGTAAGAATCAGCAAACTGTGGTCCTACTGGCCAAATGTTTCCCCAAGTTTGTTCATTTGTTCCATTTTGAGATTCTACATGTAAGTGAAACTGTGCAGTATTTGTCTTTTTCTGTCCGCCTTATTTCATTTAGCATAATACTCTCAAGGTCCATCCGAGTTGTTGCACTTGGCAAGATTTCATTCTTTTTTATGTATGAGTAGTAGTAGTATTGCATACATATCACGTCTTCCTTATCCATTCCTCTCTTGGTGGGCACTTTGGTTACCTCCATATCTTGATATTGTAAATAATGCCACAATGAACAAGGGAGTGCATGTATCTTTTCAAATTGGTATTTTTGTTTTCATAGGATAAGTTCTCGGAGTGAAATTGCTTGTCCATATGGTAGATTTTTAATTTTTTTGAGGAAATTCCATACTGTCTTCCATAGTAGCTGTTTATACCATCCCCAACAGTGCAAGAGGGTGTGCCCTTCTCCATTTTTGCTTGTTATCGAGTTGTATTAGTTCTTTTCATATTTTGGATATTAGCTCCTTATTGGATATATGATTTGCAAATATCTTCTCTCACTAAATACGCTGCCTTTTTGTTGATGGTTGCCTTCAGTGTGCAGAACTTTTTCATTGTGGTGTAGTCCCATTTGTTTATATTGGCTTTTTTTTTTTTTTTTTGCTTCTCTAGTTACACCCAAAAACATAAAAACCAAGATCCCTATGAAGGAGCTTACCACCTATGTTTTCTTCGAGGAGTTTTAAGTTGCTGGTCTTATATTTAAGTCTTTAATCCATTTTGAGTTAATTTGTGTGTATGGTATATAATAGTGGTCCAGTTTTATTTTTTTGCATGTGGCTATGCGGTTTTCCCTACACCATATATTGAAGAAACTGTCTTCTCCCCATTGTATATTCTTGCTTTCTTTGTCATAATATATAAATTTCGATATATGCATCGCTTTACCTCTGGGATTTCTATTCTTTTCCATTGACTTATCTGTCTGTTTTTATGCCAATACTGTACTGTTTTGATTACTGTAAATTTGTAGTATAGTTTTAATCAGGGAGTGTGATGCCGCCAACTTTGTTCTTCCTCAGTGAGAGAAATACTTGTGAGACCTTTTGTTATTCTGTACAAATTTCATTATTGTTTTTTCCATTTCTGTGAAAGTGCCACTGGAGTTTTGATAGGGACTGCAGTGAATCCATAGATTTCTTTGGGTAATACAGACACTTTAACAACATTAATTCTTCCAATCAATTAACTAGTTCAATTTCTTTCATCAGTGTCTTAGAGTTTTCCACATATAGGTCTCTTCCCTTTTTGGTTAAATTTATTTTTAGATATTTTATTCTTTTTGATAGAATCGTAAATGGGATTTTTTGTTAGTTTCTCTGATACTTGATTGTTAATGAATAAAACTGCATTTGTTTTTTTATATTGTGTTCCTTGCAAATTCACTAAATTCATTTATTAGTTCTAGTTTTGTTTTTTTTTTTTTTTTGGTGGAGTCTTTATAATGCTTTGTATATAAAATTATGTCATCTGAATATAGTGATGGTTTTATTTCTTCCTTTCAAATTTTGGTGCTTTTAATTTCTTTTTTTTTTTTTCAACGTTTATTTATTATTTTGGGGACAGAGAGAGACAGAGCATGAACGGGGAAGGGGCAGAGAGAGAGGGAGACACAGAATGGGAAGCAGGCTCCAGGCTCTGAGCCATCAGCCCAGAGCCCGACGCGGGGCTCGAACTCACGGACCGCGAGATCGTGACCTGGCTGAAGTCGGACGCTAATTTCTTTTTCCTGCCTTATTGCTGTGTGCTATTGCTGTAGCTAAGACTTCCGATACTATGTCAGATACAGGTGGGCGTCCGTGTTTGATTCTTGATCTTATACACAAAGCTTTCAGCTTTTAACTGTTGAGAACGATGTTAGCTGTTAGCATGTCATATATGGCCTTTATTATGTTGAGGTACACTCCTTTTATACCCACTTTGTTGAGAGTTTTTATCATAAATGGATGTTGACTTTTGTCAAATGCTTTTTCTGCCTCTACTGAGAAGATAATATGATTTTCTTCTTTTATTTCATTCGTGTGATGTATTTCACTGATTTACAGATGTTGAATCATTCTTGCTTCCCTGGAATAAATCCCATTTGATCACAGTGTATGACTCTTTTAACATATCGACGAATTTGGTTTGCTGTTATTTTGTTGAGGGTTTTTGCATCAATGCTCATTAGGAATATTGTCATTATTTTGTAATTATTTTGTGTGTCTGATGTTTTTGTATGTGTTTTGTGTGTTTATTTACTTAAATATATGTCTATATTTTAATATTTACATATTATCTGAATATTTTAACATGTGTTGTTTATACATATTTATATATAAAATGTATGTACAATAATTTATATAATTAAATAAAATATAATTATAATATATAATGCAATAAACCATGAATATATAATAAATACATACATATATTATGCGTTTTAATAAAGTTTATATAAAACCTATATATATTTCTCTATATCATGTAAGGGAAACAACTGGGAAACCAGTATAGTTCATTATTTAGGACTACGGAACAATTCTAGTTAGAAATTCTAAACTTGGGTAGTTACTTTGTGGCTTGAAACCTCTAACCACAGCTTTGGCAGTTAAATAAAATGTATACCAAGTACTGTGTATAATGATGGTCAGACAAAAGAGGTTCAACAAATGTTAGTGATAATTTGCAACCAACTCTTCTGCTGACTTCATAAAAATAATAAAGAATCCTTTCGAGTACTATCTCTTGGAGATATTTATGCTGGGAGGTTCCCCTGTGAGTAGAGTAGTGGGGATTCTGGATTCAGAGAAGGAAAATGACAGGTAAGCAGTATCCCCTGCTTAATATCTACATGCGAAGCTTACTTTTTTTAAGTTTATTTATTTATTTTGAGAGAGAGAGAGCACATGAGCTTGATCCAGACAAGGGTAGAGAGACAGGGAGAGAGAGAATCCCAAGTAGGCTCCACACTGCATGGAGCCCCATGCAGATCTCAAACTCATGAACCTTGAGATCATGACCTGAGCTGAAACCAAGAGTCAGTTGCTTAACCGACTGAGGCCCCCAAGAGCCCCAAACAAAGCTTAATTTTATTTTGGTAGGCTACCCATTCTTCTAGCACTTTAAATATTTTTGCTTCTTAATTAGACAAACTTGATCTATATGCAGGTGGTAAGGTCCCAGAGAAACTGTTGGTAAGGAACAGCAACTAAGCAGCCAGCCATTCCTTCTAGAAAAATTCTAAGCAGATTTTTAGTTGGTTGGTAGAGCCCAGTATGTAACTTAGCAAGCTGCTCTTTCTTGACAGTCGTTCCCATCTTTGTCTCTAAGAATGTACATTTCATGATCAATTATCCTCAGTGCATCTTCTGACTCACCCTTTTTACCTCCAGCCCCCCACCCCCACCCCATGCACACAAAATATTGCACAAATTTCTAATGGGATACCTTTGGCTTTCCAGAATCTTCATTAAAAATATTCAAAAGCTATCATCTGGTAAACACAACACTTTTCACTGAGGCCTGTTTCCTTGTTTGGTTTCTTAAATTTCTAGCTGTAAGAGTATTTTCCAGGCAAGAGCAAACATTTGAATAAGATGGTATCTCACTGCCTTAAGGAAATGCTTGAACATGATCTCCTGGGTCTCCTCGTCAAGCTGAAATGTCATTCTATGATTCATGTCAACATATTGCCGATTTCTCACGTTCTTCTCTGACTTCTTACACTCTGCGTGCTGCTAATCCCTGTTCTATTTTCCTTGAGTCAGAGGATTTTCCTGTGTAAAAGAGCAGCTCTCTTTCTATATCCATCCTGGTACATAAAGAAAGGCTGTGATGATGAGACTAAGGGCAGATGGAAAGTACGAAGCAGCAACTGCCTGGTCCCAGGTTCAGATTTCTTCTTCTAGGCCTACTTGCCTAGACTTCCATGAGGTTACATCCAGCCCTGGTTGTGCACTTTATTTCAATCTGTTGCCTCCCCCTGCCTCAATGACAGGTCTCTGGAGATTCAGTGGGACATAGCTTGTCTTGAGGGGTCAACAGTTGGTCTGGATGGTCCCTTCCAGATCCTGGATGTAGGTTAATATTTGCTAATATTCCATTTGATATCAGTCTCCCAAGATCTAAATATGAATGAGGCACTTGATTTTACTTTCTTATTTTAAAGCCTGGAATAGAATTTAACTTCATTTATTTATCACTCTTGTAGACAGTGATTAAGAATGCAAGTTCTGGGGTTGAAAAGCCTCTGTTCCCTTCACCTCCCAGTATCTCAGTTTGCGTATCTGTTCAATAGGGATAATAACCTAATTCGGGAATATTTAAAGATTAAATAGAGGACACCTGGCTGGCTCAGTCAGTTCAGAGTCTGACTTCGGCTCAGGTCATGATCTCATGACTCATGAGTTCAAGGCACACATTGGGCTTGCTGCTGTCAGTGTAGACCTTGCTTTGGATCCTCTGTACCCCTTTCTCTCTGCCCCTCCCTGGCTCCTGCTCTCAATCTCTCTCTCTCTCTCTCTCTCAAACAAACAAACAAACAATTTAAATAGAATAAGGACACAAAGCACTTGGAAGACTACCTGCCAGGCAAAGGCTCTGTAGTATTTATTCCTCCTTTCCTTCTTATCTCTGTTATTAGCTGTGGTAGACTGAACTAAAACCTAGAAATTCAGAGACGTTGAGTGACCCAGCCTAAGTCACACAGCTAGCTAGTAGCAAAGTCAGAGTAGAGTCAAGGTTACACGCTGTCCAGTTCACTTTGACCGTTTGTCTAGGAGAGGGACTCTTGCGCTAATGACTCAGACCTGAGAATCCTGTCCCATAAGAGCTGGCTCACATGCACACATGTACTCTGAAAATCTCTTATGAGGTTATGATGTGAGAAGCACGTAGAAGACACATGGCACGTAGAGACAGGCAGACTTGGGTTCGTATTTTATTTCCACAAATGCATGCTTTAAATCAGAGGTTCCCGAACCTCGTCAGGTCGCATGGTATCCACAGCGTCTCTGTGTTTCTTCACGGGGCATGCCAGGCCCAACTTTCCAGCTATTAAGTGGTTAGTACAACCACTTCATAGATATTTATGCCCTAACAGCTTAGCAGCCATTTGAAAATATAATACGCATAACCTGAAAGATTAAATATTATAAAAGATACATTTCCCACATAATAGTATATACATATTTCACATATTTACATATTTCAACATATATATAACACTTATATATTTTTTATCTAAATAAGAAATAGACTTAAAATATAAAAATATACAGGGCGCCCGGGTGGCTCAGTCGGTTGGGCGTCCGACTTCGGCTCAGGTCATGATCTTCCAGTTTGTGAGTTCAAGCCCCGCATCAGGCTCTGTGCTGACAGCTCAGAGCCTGGGAGCCTGCTTCGGATTCTGTGTCTCCTCCTCTCTTTGCCCCTCCCATGCTCATGCTCTGTATCTCTCTGTCTCTCAGTAATAAGTGAATGTTAAAAAAAAAAAAAAAGTTAAAATATAAAAATATAAGATGTATTTAAATTTATTGTATTTATAGATAATATATAATATTAAATGGAATATGTAAATATTATATTAAAATATATCCAATATTATAAATATAGAACATACATATAAAAATGTATGACAAAATATTATTACTGTATTAAAAAATGTATATATGACAAAATATTATATTGAAGCACAACTTCTCAGACATCAGAATCAGACTAGACACCACCACTCTTTTTTCTTTTAATTTTTTTTTTAATGTTTATTTTTGAGAGAGAGAGAGAGACAGACAGACAGACAGACAGAATGTGAGCAGGGGAAGAGCAGAGAGAGAAAGGGAGACACGGAATCCAAAGCAGGCTCTAGGCTTTGAGCTGTCAGCACAGAGCCGGCTGCGGGCTTGAACTCATGAACCGTGACATCACCACCCGAGCCGAAGTCAGGTGCTCTTACCGACTGAGCCACCCAGGTGCCCCGAGACACCACCACTCTTATTTCTTGGGACATGCTTTGGATCACAGAAACTCCTGGAAACTCAGCTATACAAAGACAAAATATCCTCAAAAATATGTCGCAGGGGCGCCTGGGTGGCTCAGTCGGTTAAGCGTCCGACTTCGGTTCAGGTCATGATCTCACGGTTCGTGGGTTCGAGCCCCGCGTCAGACTCTGTGCCAACATCTCAGAGCCTGGAGGCTGCTTCGGATTCTGTGTCTCCCTCTCTCTCTCTGCCCCTCCCCTGCTCATGCTCATGCTCATGCTCTGTCTCAAAAATAAATAAAACATTAAAAAATATAAAAAATAAAAATTTTTAAAAATGTTGCAAAAAGTACAAACGATACAGAATTTGAGAGAGAACTACCTTAAGCTAGGCACCGGCTCACTATTCAAGAGATGTTGAGCATCACTGTATCTTTCCCCCAATTTCAAAACATCCTGCAAAGCTCTGTGAAATCAGTGTAGTTAGTGTTCAAGGATGGAGCGGCACACAGTGTGAGAACCAGACACATAAGCCACGCCCATCCTCATTACTCTTACCTACAAACCTGGGGAGGCTAATACACAACTATTTGTGGGGATAAAATTCAGTAGTAAAACTACCAAACCCAGCAGTGAGTCCCCATCTTTCGTGTGCCGAAGAATCACACGAGTTCTTTTCTTCTGAATGTGAATTATTGGTTCGCTATCCCCAGAAATTCTGACTCATCAGGGATGAGGAGTACCCCAGGAATCTGCATTCTTATTCCCACCAGGAGACTTCTACGTAGGTGGTCGGAAGCCTACAGTTGGAAAAAAAAAATTGCCTGAGAGGTAACATTTATTTATTTGGGATGCGGGAAAATGCCAGCCATTTAGAGAACAGAGTTAACCCATGACCTTTTCTTCATTATGGGTAATGAGAAAGCTCAAAACGCCTCCGGTGGGTTGCTAAGTAAGTTTCTTTCATTCAGTTCCCCAGGTAATCAATCTATAGATTCTCACCCACTCCTACATTAGCCACCTGATAGCACTTTGTTAAAACAACTAGCCTATAGGAAATTTGATCCATGAATAAAAAAAGGACTTGAAAGGATAAAAGATACTTGGAATGTGTGAAGAAGCTGCTATTAAATCTTAAAGGCAGCACTGCATAAAGTGAAATTATTGTTATTAAATTCTCCACAGATTACAAGGTAGCAGCAGCTCATATTGTAAAGGCCAGATTGGGCCTTTGTGATGTGTAACGTGCTAAGCACAAGGGAAGTAGACTTTGCTTCTGGAAGGATATTTGCCTACAGCATAATACCAATAATGGAAATAATATCAGATCACATAAAGTTGAGGCTTTTATTCTCCACAGAACTGAGAAATGGTGAGAGAAGCACTCTGGGAAATTTCCCTTTAGATTAAATATTTGAATCATGACTGTCTGAGACAATCACATTCAGCTTGAAAATTACTGTGCTATCTCAAGCATGCTGAGAAGAAAAGACACTTTCGGTATCACAATTAAGACATGAGAATCTTATTTTCTACGGGATTTGTATAGTTAAGAAAGGAGAGAAAAAAATATTTGAATGGTACCTAATGTTTTAGCTAACTTTTACTAGCTCTTACTGCCTTCGGATGGGAATAAACAAGTTGGCAACCTGTTGGAGCTGATTAAAGATCCTCCTCAGTTCTTTTTTTAATTTTTTTTTCAACGTTTATTTATTTTTGGGACAGAGAGAGACAGAGCATGAACGGGGGAGGGGCACAGAGAGAGGGAGACACAGAATCGGAAACAGGCTCCAGGCTCCGAGCCATCAGCCCAGAGCCCGACGCGGGGCTCGAACTCCCGGACCGCGAGATCGTGACCTGGCTGAAGTCGACGCTTAACCGACTGCGCCACCCAGGCGCCCTAGATCCTCCTCAGTTCTAAGCAGGATCAGAGACGAGAAACAAAAGAAAAGTCAACAGGGCAACCGCTTTGTTGTTCTGCAGTGAGGTGGCAAAGTTTTCCAGCACCTTTTTAAGTTAATTTCCAAACTGGCTTGGATCGCAAATTCCCCTGACATATCACTGAGGCCTTGGTGGGAAGGGGCAGCCTTCATTTTGTGGGGTTATTCCCTTTACCTTGTTTTTGTCAGGATCAGTTGTCATTTCTTTTGGAGGCCACCCAGCTTCCAGAGGAATTGGTCAGAAGGGTGCAAACATTCCATCCATCCATCTACACATGTGACTGGCCTTAGGAGAAGGGGGTAACCCCTGGGTGATCATTTCTTTAGCAAGATCCCTTTCCCATAATATGCCCCTACTCAATGATCCGCTCTCAGTGAAGTTCATTCCCAAACCACCTTGGTACCAGAAGCCTTTTTATCAAGGCTGCATTTTTGTTCCATGTCTCTTCTTTTCCTGTTTTAAGCTCCTGGGAAACTGAATAAGCAGGATATCTTTGTGTATCATCTCTATTCCCCCATGTCTCCAACTCTTTCTACTATGGAAGACTATCTCACCCTTTGCCAACCTCCATATGGTAACATCTTACCTACTATTAATGCTACTCTTTCTAGAAAGGCTTCAATGGCTCCCAGCACCCCCCACTGAGGAAGTCTCTGTTTTACTTGATCTGGACCTAAGACACTGATCATGTGCTCATCACTTTCCTCCCGATAGTACGGACATGCAGGTATTGGTCAGATTCGTGTTTTCCTGATTAGATTCTGAGTTTTGAAAAGATTTAATTCACTTTTGCATCTTTCCTAGCAGAGAAGAGGGCATATAGCCTGCCACTGGTGAGTAATAAACGAATTAGTGAATTAGAGAAAACAAGTGATATGTGGTTACTGCTAGAAATTCTTCAAGGACTCTAATATATCTAAGATAGAAGCAACAGAGCTTTCTTGTTTCTGTGCAAGGAAATAGTCATGTAAAGAGGAGAGAAGGACAGTACACAGAGGATGAGGTCATCACTCAACTGTGGAAAGATGACGGCACAGGGAGACACTTTAAAGGTACCCTTCACCTAGTTTAACTAATTTGCTCAACACCTGGCAAGGGGGGCTATTTTTTCCCCATTCAAATCCATGTCCATGCAAATAAGAGAGGCAAAGCAGCACAGATAGCTATCATATTGACTACATTCCCCAATGTAATCCACAGTTACTGATCCGGATTTCACATAGCCCGTTTCAGATGGAACTGGCAGACAGAACAGGTGGTACGTTCTTTGGTTCACTGATACCTTGACTATTTAAGTTCAAAGAAAACATGAGCTTCTTTCTTAAACCAGGAACATGTAACAGACAGCATGCTACAAAATCATGTAATTCTATGTGTCATTCTAACATAGAATACGTAATTGGTAAGTACATCAAAAACACAGGGACCTGAGGGGCTGGGGTGGCTGTGTTGATTAAGAGTCTGACTCTTGGTTTCAGCTCAAGTCATGATCTCACGGTTCATGGGATCGAGCCCGCAATGGACCCTGCACTGTCAGCTTGGGATTCTCTCTCTCTCCCTCTCTCTCTGCTCCTCCCCCACTCACACTCTCTCTCACAATAAATAAATCAACATTAAAAACAAAAAAAGAGAAACACAGAGGCCTGTTTTGAGGCTTCAAGCACAGTATTTTCATAATCATCTTCACACTTACACATGACACAATGTTTTTTCCAAATGTTTATTTATTTTGAGAGAGATAGAGAGCATCAGTGGGGGAGAGGCAGATACAGAGGGAGACACAGAATCCGAGGCAGGCTCTTGGCTGTGAGCCGGCAGCACAGAGCCCGACGTGGGGCTCAAACCCAGGAACCACAAGATCATGACCTGAGCTGAAGTCTGACGCTTAACCAACTGAGCCATCCAGGCGCCTCCATCATGCAATGTTTTGATGGTATATGAGACCAAATTTATGTTGGAAGAGGTTCAGGTGAGCTGGCTAATAGCAGCATTATGTGAGTTGGTTCTCAAGCCACTGGCAAATTGAAAGGGGCCATGGTGGGAATATTTATGTTACAGAAATTAGCAAACACGACAAATCAAAACCTTTTTTGTTTGTTTGTTTTTTGGAGAACTGGTTTAGCAACACCACTGAGTAGGCATGAGGGTAAGTCATAGTTTGCAAATAAGAATAAAAAAGTAGATTAAGATATTCTTTTTTTTTTTTTAATTTTTTTTCCAACGTTTTTATTTATTTTTGGGACAGAGAGAGACAGAGCATGAACGGGGAAGGGGCAGAGAGAGAGGGAGACACAGAATCGGAAACAGTCTCCAGGCTCTGAGCCATCAGCCCAGAGCCCGACGCGGGGCTCGAACTCACGGACCGCGAGATCGTGACCTGGCTGAAGTCGGACGCTCAACCGACTGCGCCACCCAGGCGCCCCTAAGATATTCTTAGTGACATTTTTTTTCTTCAAAAATCTACGTTAAGGGGACTATCAGTGACTCTATGTTCAAAATCACTGGTGTACTTGGGTGGCCCAGTCGGTTAAGTGTCTGACTCACGATTGTGGCTCAGGTCATGATCTCAAAGTTCATGGGATCAAGCCCTGATGGGACTCTGTGCTGCAGAACCTACTTGGGATGATCTCTCTCCCTCTCTGGCCCTTGCCAACTCACACACACACACACACACACACACACACACACACACTCTCTCTCTCTTTCACTCTCTCAAAATAAACATTAAAAAAACACTGACAATGTCTGAGTAGAGCTGTACACATTGCAAAAATATGATTCTACTGAGAACAAGAGGATTATAAATCCTAGCTTCACCAAAATAAAATATCAAAAGAGCTTTTAATAAAATGCCTTTTTAATACACAAATCTCCTATTTCTCATGTATATATAATATCTTCCATAATGATTAAACCTTCAATTACTTTCTCTGTCAAGTTTAGTTGGCCATTATCATCCACATTGTCATAATCATCTTTAAACAGTAATCATGGCATAGACTGAGACTGTGTGTCTAATAATACAATTCTCCACTTTTTTTTTTTAATTTTTTTTTCAACATTTATTTATTTTTGGGACAGAGAGAGACAGAGCATGAACGGGGGAGGGGCAGAGAAAGAGGGAGACACAGAATTGGAAACAGGCTCCAGGCTCTGAGCCATCAGCCCAGAGCCCGACGCGGGGCTCGAACTCACGGACCGCGAGATCGTGACCTGGCTGAAGTCGGACGCTTAACCGACTGGGCCACCCAGGCGCCCCTCTCCACTTTTTTATAAATAAGTTTTCTGTGGTAAAAACACCATAAAATGATAGAATAACTTTTTTTTTAATTTTTTTTTAACGTTTATTTATTTTTGAGACAGAGAGAGACAGAGCATGAACGGGGGAGGGGCAGAGAGAGAGGGAGACACAGAATCGGAAGCAGGCTCCAGGCTCTGAGCCATCAGCCCAGAGCCCAACGGCGGGGCTCGAACTCACGGACCGCGAGATCGTGACCTGAGCTGAAGTCGGACGCTTAACCGACTGAGCCACCCAGGCGCCCCTAGAATAACTTTAATAAGAGTCACAGAATAAAATCCTGTTACACTTTGTAGATAAGTACAGTGATTTTAATGCTGTGCTCATTAGAATCCAATCCCATGTCTTTGACAGTGAGAAAGAAAACAGTTGTTCTGATATATCTAATCATTGCTGTAATTCCTTATATACCTTCCCCTCTCCCAGTATTCACACTCTTGAACTTCACATCCGTGTACGTTCCCTGACACTGCTGATGATATTGGCCATATAGAATGTGGGTAGAGCCCACAATGTGTCTCGCCCTATCCCAAGTGCTCAAGAACCATTGTTCATTTCTCTTCGTTCCTGCCACCAACCATGAGGAAACTATGCCCTAGAAAGCGGCCATTCCTTAGCATGACCCGCAGCATAAGAAACATGGAATAGACATTAACCCACCCTGTAGTCAGATCCAACCTCAGACAAGCCACTGACCCACGAGTGAACAATAATGCTCATTTTAAGTTGATGAGTTTTGAAATAATTTGGTAAGCGGCATTATGGTAGAAATAGGTGACTAAAATAGTTATCAGGCATTAGGCAGAAGCAGAAATTATTTGAAACTTTCCTTAAGACAGTTTATATCTTTTATATCAGTTTATACTGATATACTGAAACTTTTTATACTGATATACTGAAACCTTCCTTAAGACAGTTTATATCAGTTATAAGTACAGGTTTGGGGATGAGGAAACAAAATTTTGAGTCATGGCTTGATTATTTATCATCCTTCTAGTGTCTCGTTTATCATATATAAAAAGACAATAATATTTATTTCACAAGTTTTTGGTGAGGATGAACTAGGAATTCTCACCATAAAATAATCTATTATAAAGGGTTTGACATCCTGGATGCCTGGGTGGCTGAGTCAGGTAAGTGTCCAACTTCAGCTAAGGTCATGATCTCACCGTTCATGGGTTCGAGCCCCTCATCAGGCTCTGTGCTGACACCTCAGAGCCTAGAGCCTACTGCAGATTCTGTGTCTCCCTCTCTCTCTGCCCCTCTGCTGCTCGTGCTCTGTCTCTGTCTCTCAAAAATGAATAAATGTTAAAAAAATTGTAAAGAGCTTGACAAAGAACCTGGTACATAATAAAAGCTGAAAATCTGATAGGTGAAAGTATTGTTTTTTATTTAATAGCATTTATCGAACATTTACTATGGACAAAAGCACTAACACTAACTGAAACCCGGAAGAGAAATGAAAAAGCATTTTTTTGGTTTAGAGTCAGAAATCACTAATAAAACAAAATCACCTGCAAGACAACATATTCAGTATTGACTGTAGAACACAGCCAAATGTAATTGCTTTTGAATTAAACACAGATTTGGAACAGGAATTTATTTTTTGAACATTGCTTAGCACTGACCATATCAAAAAGTCTCTGTAAAATGTGATGGATGAGTTCCATTATATAAGTAAAAATTAAGGAATGGCCTTATCCAAGAGTTGTTAACAAGAGGCACTAAAGATCCGTAACAGGTAGCCCAGAGCTCACCAGGGAGGAGAGTTTTCAACATAAGCTTGTAGAGCAAAAACAAATACTCACATCATTAAATGAACTCCAAGCCAAAGAACCTTCAGCTTTGTACTTGAACATAGGCTAATCCAATTTGACAGAAACCCACTAAGTGGTTAGAAAATTCAACCATGTGGTCTTCAGTGAATTAATGAAATTGGTTAGGGACTCAATGTCTCAGACATGCCCTAGCGCTCTTTTTCAGTTACAAGAGACAAAATAGATATATAGTCAAAAATGTAAAGCTTAGGTGGATGCACGTATCACTTCACATAGCAATGATCCCTCTGGGAGCCACACTATCCTGTCCCTGTGTCTCCCAGAATCTGCCTTATGGTTTCTCTCAAAGGGTAGTACCTTCAACCAGTGTATGGTGTTAAACGTTAGAGGGCACAGAATCATGTGAAAAGCTTTCAATTTTTTATTGGGCCAAATACTCAAACCCTGACTCAGTGGTCAGATGGGGTTAAGCCATCTGGACTGATGGCTGGAACTCTCCTTTTTTCCCCTATTTATACCAGGTAATTGTCAAACAGATATGGTGAGGAATCTCCTTGGAAGAATATTGAATTAAGGTTAATGGGAGGTCACAAACTAGTAGCCCATGGGCCAAACACGTGTTTGTATCGGTTCACAGGTTTGTTTTACTTGATAGGGCCAAAAAGGAGGAAACGTCACATAAACAGATTTCCGGATTTTCTTGAAACGTAAGTAGATATGGCAATGTCTAGGTTTCTACGGCAAAGCCAGGTTTCTGCGCGACAAAAATGCACTGGAGAAGTGTAGTAACAGGGAGGTCTGTTTGGAAGATCATGAAAGCATGAAACCAAGAGATCAAAGGTTTTGTCGTGGCAGGGCGGGATGTCACAGCTAAGGCTCTCAGGCCGAGAGCCCAGTTCACATGGCATTACAATAATACCCAACATTTAAACAACCCAAGTAACGAGCTAGACCTTCTTCTAGATGCTTTGCATATCTTGTTTATAATCGTCATAACTACCCTGCAGAGTAGATATTATGCTCTTTATTGTAAGATTAGAAAGCCAACGATCAGAGAGATTCAGTGTTTTACCGGAGGCCACACAGCTGGCAAAGGGAGGTGCTGGGCTTCAAGCCCAAGTCTGCCTGGCTGCAAGCTCCCTTTCCTTAATGATTGCTTGCTTTTCCAACTCAGCATATTAAGGAGAAAGAGAAGCACAACAAATGCTGACAGCAGTGGGCTGGGATTCAGGAATTGCAAGGAAGGGTTACAAATCAAAACTTGACAAAGCAACTATGAAATGTCTTCTAGAACTAACCCTTCCGTGTTCCCAGCAAAATGTATCATGTGACTTTCTTCCTTTCTAAGGGCATTTCTGTTTGAGGAAATAATTCAAAGACAGCTTGGTGTTTGTTCTGGCTACTGACATCATCTATTATTTATCCTGTCATTTTTAGAATTAATGGAAATTCTTACAGTAAGCAGACTCAATGGCCTGCCAAATTTGGAACGTGATCATGTGTCTTCTGATGCCATTATCTGTATTTGTGTGGGTTTAAAACCATATATCCTTAAATTTTCTAGGCTACCCTCCAATAAAAAAAATTGTGCCTAAGAACCACTAGAAGAGCCTGGAAGTTTTAGTTATTCAGCATCTAAGTTCCATTTTAATTCAACTGTTTTAAAACTAAAAGGGGGCCAAAATTCTTTGCAAGATCATGTGTGTTCCCCGTGGATATGGAAAAACTGCTCTCTGGATGATCCATCCATCATTTGCCATTTATTTAGACTAAGAAATGGGCAGCGGTGCCATAAAAAATTCATGAAGTATAAGCCAAAACAACTGAATTCTGACTTAATATTCCTTTTCTGGAAAGAAAAGTGATTACTCTTCTTTTTATGCCTCTACAAGTAAGAGGGTTGGAAATAACTTCTACAATTCTTTTTGGCTCCCAAACTCTATCGGTCCATAAGAATTATTAGCTTATCCTACGAGGAGAAAGAAAAATCACTCCAAACTCTCTTGTAAATAGCATGTATCTAAAGCCTGAAGGCAAATGTATTTCCTCTGAAACTTGTGAATAACTAGTATATTCACACGATGCAATCCCATGCACAGGCTCTCAACATGACAAGTTACTATGATTCACTAATATATTATTCTGCTCTACTTCTGGGTATAGAAAGATTATAATTCTCTGCTTCCTTGAGCTTAGGCATGCTCACAGGATGAGTTCTAACTAACCAAATATGATTAAAAGTGACATGGGACATCTTGAGGTCAAAGTACTTAATTGCCAGGGCTCAAATTACCAACCCTCACATTCCCCATCCTTTAGATGGTTCAACTACAAGATGTTAGGTTTTTCACTGATGTAGGTGCCTGAGTGACTCTGTATAGCTAAGTTTCTCACTGAAACTTCATCAGATACATAACATGAGTAAGACATTTAAATAAGACTCACAGCCTAAGTGTCAAAACACTGGCGTTTCAGAATTAATTTCTTCCCACAAAAATCAAACTGGGTGTATGATCTAGCAGCGGTGGTGTCATCTGGGAGATTAAAAATGCAGACTCTCAGGCCTGACCCCAGAGAGACCAACAGAGCACACAAGCTGGCGAGGAACAAGGAGAGAGGGAGAGAGAGAATCCCAAGCAGACTCTGCACTGTCAGTGCAGAGCCAGCTAGGGCTTGAACTCACCAACTGTGAGATCATGACCAGAGTCAAAATCAAGAGTTGATCGCTCAACCGAGTGAGCCACCCAGGTGCCCCAAATTAGAAGCTACGTTTTTACAAATTCACCAGGGGATTTGTATGCACATGTCCTGAGCGTCTATCCTGATTTATACGATGCTCAAGTAATTCTGCCCAATGTAGATACATTTGAAAGATCTTGCATTCTCGAATCATCATGACCTTCTTCTGCTTAAGAATCTTCTTCAGTATGTTCCAAAGCTGTCTCACAAATCTCACGGCAAAGAAGTAATTGAAATATAGCATGACTACACTGCATCGAATTATACTTAATAGTATGAATGTTCTCTCCTTCTAACTTGAAGAATCAAGAGGGGGAAACACATGTAAATGGTCTTACAAACATTTCTTAATCACAGGCTAGAAGATGGGTGCCTTTGGCTTCTGTTTATCACAAAGAACATGTTTCTGTGCAACAGAGTAGAGTAGAGTCCTCATGACCAAGTTACTCCAAAACTTTTTTAAAGTTCTGGAATCTCACCAGTTTCCGTTCATTTGTTTATTCGGCAGGGATTTTTTTGAATACCTACTCTGTGCTTGGAATTTTTGGGGGGCAAAATTCACATAGCATCAAATGCACCAGTTCAACCACTTTGAAGTGTACAATTCTTCAGTGGCAGTTTGCACATTCGCAGTGTTGTGCGTCTATCACCACAGTCTAGTTCAAGAACATAGTCATCATCCCCAAAGGAAATCCATGCCCTTCAAGCAGACATTCTCTATTCCTCTCTCCCTGTAGCCCCTGGCAACCACTAAGCTATGTTCTGTCTGTATGAATTGCCTGGTCTGGTTATTTTTTAGATATGTAATCATATACTACATGGCCTTTGTGTTTAGCTTCTTTCACTTAGCATAATGTTTTTAAGGTGCACCCCTTGTAGCATGTAAAAGTGCTTCATTTCTTTCTATAGTTGAATATTTCGTTGAATGGATATACCACATTGTGTTTATATACTCATCAGTTGATGGGCATTTGGATTTTTCTTTCTACTTTCGTGAATAGTGCTGCTATGAACATTCTATACAAGTTTTTGTTTAAATACCTGTTTTCAATTCTTTAGGATATGGAGCCACTTTTTTTTTTCCTTTGGAACCACTTTTAAACTGGAAAAAACAACAACAAAACACACAACCATGAATGAAATTCCCTGTATTCAAGAGATTTAAATCTAGTAAGGGAAAAAGACATATAACTACTGAAAGTAGAAAATGTCAGAACCTCTTAGACTAAGACCACTAAGATAGGCTTTCAATTTTATATCGCAGAGTGACAAATCTCCAAAGTTAAATGGAACAAACAAACAAGATTAGAAGGTGTGGTAGTGAGTTACACTTGATTCCAATCCCAATTCTATCACTTACTGGTTGTGTGACCCTGGAAAATTTACTTAATTTCTCCAAGCCTTAATTTCCTCTTCTATAAATGGGGTAAATGATAACATATCTTACTTCATAGGATTGTTCTGGACACTAAATGTGGTAACACATGTGAAGCACTATAAGGGCTCGATAAATGGTCATTATAAGCATATGAAATCAAAATAGGGCTTAGTCAAGGGAAAGTGAAAACAGAGAGAGGGAGCCTGGCATATATCCACTCCAAAGTCCCTTCTTAACATGATTACCGAAATTCTTTACACAGTAAGTAATGCATTTTATGCAGTTTAGTCAGGCTGGCATGATTCTTGAATCATAGGAATGAGCACCGGGCCCAGCTTGGCCAATCTGAGGACTCGATCACTTCAGAGAATGTCAGGTGATCCAAGATGGACAGACTTTGGAAGCTAGACACCAAACACGGTAGTTTAGCCATTAAGATTGGCCACAGGTAAGATGATGTTCTATTTCTCCAAGTCAGCTTGAAAGACACGAAGAAAGGCATAGATAGCATCAGAATACTTGGCTACATCATTATTTATCCTTTTCCCTATTTTTCACATACCTTGCGACTAACCTGCCATTCCGTATTTGCCTTCCTACTTAGTTTTTATTTCATTATATGTAATCTCCCCTCTTTGCTTACCACCAACTCTCTCTTCTTTGCTTCCATGCCACTGTTCCCTCCCCTTAAGCTCTGGTTTCTAGCTCAATTTCATTTGTCTCTCCTCTTTGGAGCTGTAATGCTAAGTACACATTCATTATATATAAAGAGCTTATTCTCCGAAATGAATGAAGAAATAAAGAGCGTACAGGAATAAGTGTTATCTGTGAGCTGATGTTCAGACAGAGTAAACTCCAAAGTAAACCGCACAATGAAAACTGGGTAACGCATCCATGCCTCACATTAGCCTTCTGGTTTATGTAAGTCCCTGGAAAATGCACTGAACAATTTAGGATAATCCACAGAACTTGAAATGTGCACAGGGCAACCACACGGGTTTGTTAATACCTCTCAGGAAATAGCTGAAATGCTTAGACTAGCTTCCCGGCCCAGCAGACACTTTGCCCAGCAATTTCAGCTCAAGGGGCTTCAAAGCTGGGTAATAACTACTTTCCCCAAACACAAATCTGAAACTAAATAGGATCATCAAGAAGAAGAGACTGTCCTTCTGAAACTGGGGCGGCAATTGCCGTGTTCAATAAAAATAGCATCTTACCCAACATCAAAAGCAATTTTATGAAATTGGTAATTTCAACACTCCACACAGCCTGGGCCAGACACTGGGGAATGCATTTGTGAGAGCAGCACAAAATCCCAGTTGATCACCAACAAGCTGATTCATGAAAACTAGACATGTAGAAAATATAGAAGTTGAGGACAGCTTTCCAGTTGAGCCAGATGAGGAAAATGAGATCCTAGGCAGCAGCAAAGAGTAATATCTTTTTGTAACGACAGATTCATAGATCAATAATGTACAGTAACTCAGATGCCCTTAAAGTGACCATATTAACCAAGTAGTACCCTGTAATCAAGTCAGTGTTTCAATATCCAGATACCTCCATTTAAAACTTTACTCATATTACAAAAAGTTGTAGTAATAATTCTCAAGGATTTGGAGGATGTCTAGTTTCTAGATTACCCTGGTCCACTTATTCTTCCTGATGGAGTTCGCTGGTGAAGGAAGGCAGCCCTACATGTTGCTTTAAATGATATCCGTTTGAAAACACTTCTTCAATGAATAGTCCTATCATTAAGGAGAGGCTGAAGATATTCATGAATTTTAGTTAAGTACAAACAAATGATGCTGAACTTTAGGCAAAGCAATGAACACCCCAACTCATACCCTTCTGTGAGTACTTATTTTGTGCCCAGAACTGTGCCAAGGATATATATGAATTAACCTATCTCATATTTTCAACAAGGCTGTAAAATTACTGTAGGTATCTCTATTTTACTGAAAAGAGAATTAAAGCTTAGTGATGTTAAATATTTTGGCCAGAGTTTCACACAGCTAATTAGTGGTAAAGCCAGCACTTGAACCCAAGCTGGTTTAATATCATAGCTAATACTTAACCTCATATTGCCTCTCCTCAGTTGTACATCCATTTTAATTTCAAGTTTTTCTAAATGTATTTCTTGCTGAAGCTCTAAGTTTAAGGCCTAAAATTCATAAAATACTTTCCCTGTTCGTATCTAAATACGCTTGGGAAAGGTAGCAGTTTAGGCAACATAGCATCCAGAAGTTGGACCCTTATATTTGAAGTAAGATGTCCAAACTCTGTTTTATAGTTGTGGGTTTATCACATAACACCTCTTTGTCCCATCTCTTCATCTTTTCAAAGGGGATGTTAATATCTCCTTCCCAAAGGCTTGAGGATTAAATGAGACAATTTATAAATATCTCTGCATTGTGTGTATCTAGTAATAAGAGCTGTTTACATTCCAATTTGCTTTCCTTTTGCCGTGATTACTCTTTTTTTTTTTTTTTTAATTTTTTTTTTCAACGTTTATTTATTTTTGGGACAGAGAGAGACAGAGCATGAACGGGGGAGGAGCAGAGAGAGAGGGAGACACAGAATCGGAAACAGGCTCCAGGCTCCGAGCCATCAGCCCAGAGCCTGATGCGGGGCTGGAACTCACGGACCGCGAGATCGTGACCTGGCTGAAGTCGGACGCTTAACCGACTGCGCCACCCAGGCGCCCCATGATTACTCTTTTCTACTTCAGGGTGAAAGTTTACGTGTCTTTTCAAACATCAGATTTTTTTACCTTTATTTATTTTGAGAAAGAGAGAGCATACATGGGGGAGTGGCAGAGAGAGAGAGAGAGACAGAGAGAGAGAGAAACAGAGAGAGAGAGAGGATCCCAACCAGGCTCCACAATGTCAGCACAGATATGGGCTCCAACTCAAAAACCATGAGATCATGACCTGAGCCAAAATCAAGTCAGATGATTAACTGACTGAGCCACTCAGGTGCCCAATCAAACATCCCATTCTGGGGGCACCTGGGTGGCTCAGTCAGTTAAACGTCCGGTCTGCTCAGGTCATGGTCTTGAGGTTTGTCAGTTCGAGTCCCACATCAGGCTCTGTGTTGACAGCTCAGAGCCTAGAGTCTGCTACGGATTCTGTGACTCCTTCTCTCTCTGCCCCTCCCCCGCTCATGCTCTGTCTCTCAAAAACTAAACACATGTTAAAAAATTAAAAACAAAACATCCAATTCTGATGATGCACTGGCCATGTGGAGGGGGCAGTTAGCTAGTGGTGGCACAGCATTATGGAGATCAGCAGAAACGATGTGGTGAATGCAAATAATGTGGCAATCAAACCAAGGCTGATGTGAATATACAGATAATTTGAAGGGGAAACACATACGTGTTACAGGTATGATTAGTGAATCCAGCAAATTCCCAATGGTTCTCATTCTATTCAGTTGTATCCCTCCCCTTTACCAGGCTTAATTTCCCTGGGTCACTGTCAGTGACACAACCCAAAGGATGCAGCCGTCAAAACTCACTGAAAACAACTGCAGATACTTTTACACACATGTGACACAAGGGACCCTCCACAAGTTGGTTCTACTCAATACTAATATCAGCAAACAGGGAACTTAGTGTTCTTTATCAGCCTGAAAATTTCAACTCCTTTTATTGTCATGTGAAAATTAAAAAAAAAAAAAAAAAAAAAAAAAGAGGATCTTCAGGAAAAGAGCATTTGGGACTTCAAAGTCCAGTAAATTCTGCTAAGCCCTTCACTTCTATTTTCGTAGGAATAGCCATCTTCTTGGATTCTCAACATTTTAACTTGTCCTAACTCGATTTCAAATGACCCCCTTCACCAGCTAAGACCAAAAAATATCATTCTATCTACTGCCCCATAATGAACCCTTCGTGTCACAGCACTGTGATCCCAGAGGAGCGGTTGAGAGTTTGGGATGTGGGTTCAAGTGTGCTTTATCACCAGCAAGGCATGTGTCATTGGATACATTATGTAACCTCTTTCAAGTCTCAGCGGCCTCATTCAGGTTAGGGGAGTCTTTGGGATCCTCAGAGAATTATGAGAACCACAAAAAGTGATGGACAAGTCAATAAATGTCAAATACTACATGTTATTCATACAACAAAAGATCTTAAAACCTCAACTGGTTCCTCTCAAAGCTCACTGCCATTGCAGCTCCCAGAGAGAAATTCACTAGGATGTCCAGCCCAGCATTTGGCACATAACAGGTACACAACAATGACAGTGATCTTTCGCATCACTATCATACCAGTAGCTACAAATACCGAGCACTTAGTGCAAGGCACTGCTCTAAAATCTTTACATATATTGCCTAAATTATCAGAACAATCCTCAGAAATGCATACTAATATCTTCATCAGTTTCCAGATGAGGAAGAGGCTGAAACACCAGCCCAAAAGGTCATAGAGTAGGCAGGGGACAAGATTCAAACGAATTCATGTGGCTTTTATCTACACTGTTAACCATAGAACTTGACAAGGAATAATGCATATTTAACTCACCCTTCCTTCTATAACTCCTAACAGTGATGTCCAGCGCCATTATTTTCCTAGGGTCACACATCTGGAAACTCAAACCCATGTTCCTCAAGACTCCATTGCAGTGGCTCCCAAACTTGGATTTCATGAATAGTTGTGATATTGAGAACGAGACAGAGAGGAGGGGGGAGAGGCAGAGGCAGACAGACACCCCTAACTGGCATACTCCTGTCAGTGTGGAGTACTGGCTCTAACAGACCATGGTATTTTCCTGCTAAATACAAAGAATTTCTCAAACACCAACCAACATCAGTTAAGGCTACTCTGTGGCCCTGATGAAGACCAAGAAAGAGAGACCACCCTCTTATCCTACCCGAGCACAGAAAAAACAAGAACATGATCAAGCCACAAAAAAATGACCAACCACCCCCCCAACCTTCGCCTAATATGAGGGACTGCTGTTTCTTTACTAATTACTGATTTACTAATTTGTTCTTCTTGCCTACTTAAAAGACTTGTCATGGTACCCAGTCACAGAAATGCTCCTGTTTTCTGAAAGCACACAATCCACAGCAAAACCAGAAACGTCCCTCAGATACCTAACAAGATACATCTTATGACAAGCCCTGCCTCACAGTTTTGCTATAGGTCCCTACACTTTCCCAACATGTGCGGTTCCCAGTAAGGAGCCCTGCTTCCATGGCCTTGTAGATGTTCCCAGTATTCTTGCTGTGTTTCTTATATTCTTTGATGTCCTTAGGCTATACAGACATAGAATTTCCAAATATGTTTTTTTTTTTATTACCTGAAGGTAATTTTTAAGAAATTACTCTCTATGGCCAAGTTCCTAAAAGAAAGGGCATTTATCAGCAAAATACAGTAAGGAAATATTTCCTCCCTCTCCCTGCATTAAAAAAAAAAAAATCTCACCAAAGTAGGATTAATATGATTAGTTTAGCTTTATGGAAAAGTCTCTACATTATTCTCATTTTTCTCATTTCATTTTGGACTAGTGATATGTTTGTCATGGACCAGCACTACCAGAAAGAGGTCTAGGTTTCAGGAAGCCTAAAGCTTATACAGTTCGGGGGTAGGGCAAGCTATTTAAGAAAAATACAGAATTAAGCAGACAAGTTGTTTACTGAGAGTGAGAAAAGAAATACAGACTCCCTGGAGACTTAAGAGATGTAGGGGCCCTTCTTCTGATATCCCTGCAGGCAATTTATCAGAAATGCTTAAAGAGAAATTACTCCTGATGACAATCTGGCTTCCCCTCCCCATGGCGCACACAGTAAGGTTCCTCCAAGGTGGAGGGTTCCAGATCTAAAGTTTCATTCGCCTCATAGTAAATCCACCAAAGGCTGGCATTTGGTAAACAATGCTCTACAACATCCTGCTTCTGAGAATTATTTCTCAAGAAATGAATTCCAACTGATCTCACAGGCTAAAGGAATAAACAAATATTAGTATCACCAGGCTTACCTTCATTCTTGGATGGTTGGCGTTTCTTCCCTCTCCCAGGTTCAAATAAGTATGGGCGGTTCAGCCTCGAAAAATGTTAATTTTGAGGGCCAAAGTTATCTAGTTACAAACACAAAGATGGGCAATTCAATACATTTTGGCCAGAAAATTGTCAACCACCGACCCGTGGTTAATTCGGATGCTCTTGCTTCCTCTCTTTGTAGAAGTCGACATTTGATTCTGTTTGGTTTGGCTTCCAACTCCCCCCGCTTTTTCTTTGCAGTTGTGTTGGCTCCTATTTGCCGAGTCTCCAGCCTGTTTCCAAGTTCTGGCCACTTGCACCTATTTACTTCAGAGAATTTTACACAGCTGGGTAGGTCTGCAGGTGGCAGCCATTACTTTACACAGGTGGATGCATAAATCCTAATTCCCTTCATCTGGAGGAGAGAGCGTCCCTCCCCGGTATATGGTTAGTTCGCCCGGATCTGCAGCCCTGGTCACACTGAAGCCAGGGTTTAATGTGAGACCAATGCTTGGCAAAATTACGTGAGGATTTTATGTACAATTGGTTTTGCAAAACATCTTTTAATATAAGCAATGACACCCCTTTGCAAGAATTATGTTTATGATCCCAGAACCCCAACTGGCTTTGATTTTCCTAGAGGCAGTGAGGCTGTGCGATGTAGCGGGAGAAATTAGACTTCACCTAACTCATTTAGCTCTTGCCCAAACTTTGTCTCTTACTATATGAATCTGACGGGGCAAGCGGCAACACCTCTCCAAATCTGTGGATCTGAATAAACGGGAGACAGTTACACTGACATCTCAGGACTGTGAAAATTAACGAACAATGGCTCTCTGGATTTCTCGAATACAGTGTGTGTCATTGTAAGGATAGATGATGGTTCTGAGAGGAAGAGGAAGGACATAAACCCAGCACATCTTACTCAAGTATTAATTTTACTTAAAGATTGACTAAGTAATTTAAATGGTAAGTATGTCAAACTAGTATTTTTGTGTTACAATGATTATGGAGTCCGAAGCAAAATGTGAATGCGTCCCATAAACTTCGCTATGATACCAGATCATAGAAAATGTTCCCTTACATAGGTATTTTTGGCATATTGGCCCCAGAACCATGAAATTAGAAAAGAAGCCTCCTCTGCCCTTAAGAATAATTTGTCCTTTGTATTTATAAAGTATGCTGTGAGGTTCGAGAACCATTGTGTCCACGGCTACGGAAAAAGATCTCTCTGTTTTAGGGAAAGACTATAGCCTAAATGCATGGGAATTTATTTTAGGACGGAACTATGTCTGTTATGAATGACATTAAACAAAGAGAGAAGAAAGTGACTATTCATATTTAGGGTCTGTCAGAAAACCTTGGAGTTGCAGTTGGCTATTTCCTTTAAAATGGTAAACAAGGTCCCCCTGCGGTTTTCATGGCCTCTAAGTCCAGATGGAGCCTACGATAGGCTGAAAGATGTATAATCGTAGAAGGCCAGGTGGGAGGGGGTAATGCAGATGGATAAATAGTGGGGGAGAGGATGGCCAAGGGGAGGGTCAGGGAAGGAATGACCTGGTAGGCAGAGAGGACAGAACAGACAATCAAGAGGAACGATGGCTTCCTATCATTCAAATATTCAGACAACATGCAGCTTCCTGAAAGTCCCTAGCATGTTAAAAATTTCAGTCTTTATTATTACATGCCAGCCTTACCTAATGATTCTTACACAAACCGGAGCTATCTTCTTACCCCTTAAGAGAAACAAGGGAAAAGAAACATCTTGAACATTTGGTTCTCAAATATTTAAAAATCTCAATTTGTGGGGCGCCTGGGTGGCGCAGTCGGTTAGGCGTCCGACTTCAGCCAGGTCACGATCTCGCGGTCCGGGAGTTCGAGCCCCGCGTCAGGCTCTGGGCTGATGGCTCAGAGCCTGGAGCCTGTTTCCGATTCTGTGTCTCCGTCTCTCTCTGCCCCTCACCCGTTCATGCTCTGTCTCTCTCTGTCCCAAAAATAAAAAAAATAATAAAAAAAAAAAAATAAAGTTGAAAAAAAAAATCTCAGTTTGTTTACCAATATACTTTTATTTCCCTCTTTTTTTCCTCTCTCCACCATTAGGGGGAATATTGGTTAAAGATGCCCCCAAATGAAATGACAATAATTGTAAAGTAACTAAACACTCATTATGTGCCAGACATGTGCATTATCCCATTCAATCTTGAACTAATCTATGATGTAGGGGCTATTTTTACCTCCATTTTATGGGCAGATCCAGAGGGACAATAATAGTAGCCATGTATAAGAGGGTTTCCATGTGCCAACCAATGTTCTAATAATTTTTTTGTATAAGACAACATAGAGCTAATGATACTTTTATGAAGTAACCTTATTATCCCCTATCTTCTATACTGAGACCAAGTAAAGACAGATTAGTCGGCTTCCCTGTATAAAACAGCCAGCAAGAGGCAGGTGGTGAGTATGAACCTAGACGGTCTAGCTTTAGAGATCATTCTTATGGCTTTGGTCTGTATGGTCTCCGGTGTAGAACAAACACGGAAATTTCTACCCCATTCTCCAGGGGGAGCTAAATGGGATGGACTTTCTTCAGCTCCTCCCCAACGTCTACTCTCTCCCCAGGTGGGAAGAGAAATTCTTACCGGATCAAAGAGGGGGGGGGGTGGGGAATGACCACGAATGCTTGTAGCTCCTCCAAGGAAGAACCTACTATCGGGGCGTGAACTTTCTCTTCTCAAGTTCCTGCCGTTGGGGCAGAACCTTGAGCTCTGGGTGCAAGAGACGTGTGGAATTCTAGGGGAGTCCAAGTGTGAGAGAGTCTTTAGAACATGGTTTTCATCAGAAAACCACTTATAAGAGCTGAGGGAAAAGGCGTGAAGCCAAAGAGGAAATGAGGCTTGGCAGTATTAGAGAACCAAGTGTGGTCCTGGGCTGGAAGGAGACCAGAAGGAGGTGCTTTGCTGGGGGCTTCACTTTCAGAGTCTATCAGTGACAGGTGGAACCATGGCAGGCCTCTCTGGCAGGATGTGGAACCACAGGGTGTCTTTGGGACAGAGCTGCTGGGGACGTCGCAGAGGCAAGGAAGGAGGAATACTCGTTTGTCCTTTCCTAATACCTTCCAACCTCCCATCAGCACCCACTATGGTCTGAACCCGGCTGCCAAAGGAACCAAGGAAACGCAGCCTGCAGCAGCCAGCCACACTGCACGCGGCAGAGCAAGAGAAGGGTGAAGTGTGGGTCTGAGGGCAGAAAGCCAGGCCCACACAGTGGGTGATCCAACGGGGAGGGAAAAACACAGAAAAGCCATACTGTGGCCACTTACCTAAGCCTTGTTCCCAACCTGGCTTTACCATGAATAAAGCTAAAATATTATTATATTCCTCATTTATAGGACCTCTATTATCTTTCAAGTGACAGGGACTTTGGGGAGGAAGAGGAAGGGCTTGGTGAATTATTTCCCCCAGTCCCCCAGCCCAAACTGCAAAACTGATGGTTAAATTGCAAACAATGGGGGCGCCTGGGTGGCTCAGTCGGTTAAGCGTCTGACTTCGGCTCAGGTCATGATCTCGCGGTCTGTGGGTTCGAGCCCCACGTCAGGCTCTGTGCTGACAGCTCAGAGCCTGGAGCCTGTTTCAGATTCTATGTCTCCCTCTTCCTCTGACCCTCCCCTGTTCATGCTCTCTCTCTCTCTCTGTCTCAAAAATAAATAACTGTTAAAAAAAATTTTTTTTAAAAATTGCAAACAATGAAGCCTTTATTGTTTGTTTTTTTACATATGTGTATACGTAAAATATATATTTTCTATTTATAATGTATATAAAGTATACATATTTCTTCAAATTAGGCATGAAGTATTCAGGTGAAATTCAGGTGAAATCATTATTTTAGAAACAACTCTGCTCTAGTAGTATCTCATTACTTGCTTTATCAAAGCTAACAACCATTCTAATGTTACTATGAAAATACCAATTATTTTTATGATAATGAAGACTTTAAATAGCTCAGTAGGATAAATTAGATCCAAACCATGGCTTAGCTAGTTCCTTCCATCTTAGGAATACTAAACTAGAATGAAGGATTTAATCCTTCTCATATGGAAACGTCTCTTCTGAACTATAAAGAAAAAAAAAGATCCTCTCACTCTATTTCAAGGATGAAGCATTAATTTTGAGATGGGAAAGTGAAAAAAAAAAAGATTATTACCTGAGGGACAAAGCCCAGAATGAGTTTAACTGTGTCAAAATCCTTACTGGTAACAATGACAGACATCACCAGTACGCATCCATCCATGTGATGACAATGGACAGAATGACCACATTTTTATAAGCCACCTACCCTCCTGGATACCTTGGATGGAGCAGCTAGGTCAGGGCTGCCCAACCTCCGAGAGTCCACATTTGAGGCCAGGTAATTATTTGTTGAAGGGACGGCTGTCTTTTGTAACATAGGATGTTTCACAGTGTCCCTGGCCTCTACCCATTAGATGCAGTGGCCTCTCCACTCAGTCATGACTATTACATCTCCAGACATTTCCAAATGTCCCCGGGGGAGTGGGGCAAACTAACCACTGGGAGAGAATTTCTGCTCTCGACATTTACAGTTATCTCACTTATGCTACTGCTGGCTCTGTCTGCCACTCGTGTTGAATTAGCTCAACTTTCAGCTTTGAAAACCATGCACGTTGAAATGGATTCTACTGGTGAAGAATTAATACCCAGGGATCAAATCTCTTTGTGGGATTAAGTCTTTTTATCACCTATCTCCTACATGTCCTTAAAGTGAACCCAGATTTCAGTTTCAGTATGCCTAATGGGACCCAAGACACCTCAAGCGAAAAGGATGTGTTTGTTGAAGATGCGTAGGTAGGAAGGAAAGAGGGGGAGGAGAGTGATCTTCAAATAAAATGCTGTCTTCTGAGATATCTGCATTAGAGGAATTCCTTAAAAAAGTGGGTATTTATTCATGTCATGAATTCTTTCTTCTAGCTATGAATTTAAATATTGGGATCCATTCCTTGTGTTAGTAGATGTATCACATGGTGTATCCTTAGGGAAGAGGGCTTAAATTCAACTAATTCTCTATCTAGACCTATCTGGACCATACGCCCTTAGAATCTTTTCACCAATCATAAAATACATTCTTTAGATGCAAAAAGAACTAGGTTTCATGTGAAAAAAAATGTATCAAACGGTTTAAGAACAATATTCAACCTGCCCTATTGCTTCAAATGGAAACTGGAAACAAAAAGCGATTGAAATACTCAAGGAGGAAGAAAAATAGAACTCTAGAATTCAAGACAATGTAACATTAGATAGATGGTTTTGACGGCTGATTTCTTGTCAAGTTTGTACCAACACACTATAGATGACCACAGATATGACACTCTATTTCTGTGGGTTTCGGCTCCTCAGCAGGAAGGTAAGAGAGTCAGATTAACACAATGCAGGGAGGGGAAGCAGGCAGCTGGTGCCCCTCGTGGGGTAGGTAGGGCTTACCAGCAAGTCCATGTGCCTGAGCAAGCTTGAAATTAGATACCAAATAAAGAGAGAGAAAGGGAGAGAGAGAGGAAAAATAGAAAATATACTTTCACAAGTCTAAAGGGTATGCGCCCCCGTGTTTTTCAAATAAATGGCCTCGCTTTTCACTTTGCACAGGGTCACACAAATAATGTAGTTGCCCCGGTAATCAGCCAACACTCACTGAGCATCTGGCATGTTCCAGGTACCATGCTAGGTACAAGGGACCAGAGGAGAAAAAACAAGTCGCATTCTAGCCCACGGGGAGTTTTCAACGACTTCATCATTATTACACTCCCTTTCCACCCCTGACATTCCTTGTAAAGACTCCTTATGAAGACATTCTCTATATGCTGGTGAGAAATTGGCAAAATCACCTATGATAGATTGGATTACTAGCTTATCAGGTGTTCCAATTTCCATTCCTAGGAATCTCAGGGTCAGGAATATACCTCCTCTCCCTGGTGAGCTCAGGAGTGGCCATACAACGTGCATCCATCAATGAACAGTGGACCCAAGTGTTCTGTCGCTCGTGGACAGCAACTTCAAGAACTGGCACACAGTTCACCGGGTCTCTTTTCCTTCCGGGGCAGTGACTGGAAATAATCTTAAAAGATATTGGTTCTTTACCCTGGGTCCTGGGAGGGAAGCATCATAGAATAAAGCTGCAGCTGGCATGCAAGCTAATTAAGAAAGAAACTTTGGTTGTGGCAGGTAACAGGGGAGTCCTTTGTTAACGTACCATCATCTAAGCTGGTCTCACAATTCCACCAATTTATTCCATTTCGCTTGAGAAGAGCTATAAACTCCCCAGAGATTTCGCATGAGTGATTACACCTCTGACATCTCTCTCTCTCTCTATCCAGAAAAGAACAGTTTTTCAACAGAGTATTGGAATCCTTCTTCCTATTAATCAACTCCTTATCTAGCAAAATCTCAGCTATCCCCTTCTACAACTCATCAGCAATTTATTGACTCTGCAGTTATTATGTACGGAGCTTAAGTTTTTGCTCTATCACCAGCTCTTTCAAGGACCTCACATGCTACTATCACAATGCAATAGAAAATATGTGCAAAGAAATAATGGACATAGAAGACTATTTTTCCATTTACCACAACAGTTGAGAAACATTCATTCATTAGCTATATTCTCGCTACTTTCTCTCCTTATCTTAGAAAAGCAGGCCGGGGCGCCTGGGTGGCGCAGTCGGTTAAGCGTCCGACTTCAGCCAGGTCACGATCTCACGGTCCGTGAGTTCGAGCCCCGCGTCGGGCTCTGGGCTGATGGCTCAGAGCCTGGGGCCTGTTTCCGATTCTGTGTCTCCCTCTCTCTCTGCCCCTCCCCCGTTCATGCTCTGTCTCTCTCTGTCCCAAAAATAAATAAACGTTGAAAAAAAAAATTTAAAAAAAAAGAAAAGCAGGCCAAGAATTGACTAAAGTCAGCAGATTCAGATACTAGCATGTAGTTCTACTTCATGGATTCATCCCACACATGTCTACTGAGGCCCTACTATGTGCCAGGCACTTGTAGGCATTGACTCCTCCCAGTGCCTAGGGTAGCATCAAGCGCCTATAGCGGTCCGTAAATATTTTTTGAAAAATGTGAATTTAATGAATTTAAACCCATTAAATGTGATGAATTAAATTCTCTATCCACCTCACAAAACGGTAGGGTTCTCCAATGTTTTCGAGACCTCTTACTTTCCCTGTCTGCAAGGAAATGCCGAGAAAAAGTCGAGAGAGAGAGAGAGAGAGAGAGAGAGAGAGAGAGAGAGAGTGAGAGAGAGAAAGCAAGCCCCGGGCCACTGCAAGTAAGGCACCTAAAAGGAGAGCATTCTGAAAAATCCAAACATTGCAAACACATTAATCAGCCAAAGGTTTAAATCTAAAGCAACACGAAACAGTCCTGGTAAATAATTAGTTTTGTTTCCTTTTCACACGAGGGTAAATTCTGAGGTAGGGCAGGGCAGGCGAATTTTCTAAGCCACTGTGATTTATTTAACCATTTAGCAAGGTGAACCTCTTCCTCACCTCCCAGGTATTGTTCGGCTTTGTCAACTTTACAAGCAGGCAGTAAAACGCCTATTTAAAATAACCATTTCAATAGGTGCATTAGCATGGCAATGGAACAAAATAGTCTTTACTCCGCTTAGAGGAGTGAATCCCTCATTTAATTACAACTGCAAAGGTTAGAAACTTTTTATCCTACACACATATTCTCTGGGAATTATCTGGCTCTGAAATATAATTAATCATCCTCCGTCATGCTTTCATTATATGCACCGCTCTCCAGAGTCATCGCTTTCTTCCTTCTTCATTCATATTCCTCTGACCTTCCTCCTCACTCTGACCACAGACCTCAGGTGATTTCCGTGGCCCGCTCAGAAATGACTGGATATTGTTAAACCCATTTGTCAACCACATTATCAGCTCACAAACACGAGATCTCTGCATATGTTTAGCCTTTTCCATATATAGCCGTCCAAGTATTAACATGGATGGCATCTGTCAATGTTGACAAAAATTAAATTTCGAAACTACTGTAAATAATAAAGCAGTCATATAAAGATTATTTCTCTGGAGCATAAGCTACCAGTAAACACGATTTGCATATTGTGCTTACAGCTGTTCCGACATGAGCTGTTTGCTGGTGGTTCATTAAAATGATTTGATTTGTCAGATTCTAGGATAGCTGAAAGTTTGTATGTAAAACGATTTAAGGAAGTTTTGGGAAATTTTTGATTTTTAGAGCTGTGCACATATGGCATGAGAAGAGTAAAGTGAATGGAGTCCTCTATCTTCAGAGAGAAATCACCAGGGTTTTAAGGCATAAGAATTCATCATTAACTCAATTCCAAAGGGCTTCAGGGAAAACCAACTTGCCTGTCCCAGCAAAGCTC
Source organism: Herpailurus yagouaroundi (assembly GCF_014898765.1). Classification (NCBI taxonomy): domain Eukaryota; kingdom Metazoa; phylum Chordata; class Mammalia; order Carnivora; family Felidae; genus Herpailurus; species Herpailurus yagouaroundi. The sequence goes on from NW_024412444.1 coordinate 1,017,236, forward strand.
ATGTACTTTCCGCACACTGCTCAGCGGAGGAGGAAGGCTCACCTTTCTTATTTCTTATGAAATAAGGAATACCTTTCTCACCTCCATGGGAGAGGACTCGATCGTCTTCCATAACAACAACGGAACATGACAGAATTAAGCATGGGTTCACCAGCCTGGGAAGCATTTAAGCTTGTTTCTGACAGTTTTGTGTGGAATTGACTTAATTCTGTAATCCTGCGGCTCTCCTATTCCATCACTTTCCAATCAGAAATCATAAAATCGTACTGCTCAGTGGAACAGAGAAAGGACATGTGGGTTGGCATTTCCTCCCCCAGGAAGAGCAGACAGAACTAACTGGCTTTAGAAAAACGGCTGCAAAGTCTGGCTTTCATGATTTCCAGAGAAGAATATTCCATGATGTCTTACTTACTGCAATCCTTTCTTATAATGAAGAAAGCTGCTTTTTTCCATGTCTGATGACCTTCTTCATATATTTTATTCTTTTATCCAACGTTGATGTATGGGTAGTGATATATGCAATGTACATCACTATTACCATCATTGTGCATGCCAAGAGCTATCCTGAGAATGAAAATTAACCAGAGGAAGTCACCTTTTAGCCAACTCTTCCAAATTTTGGACCCGAATATTCTTTCCCATATTATTGTGATCGCTTCTGTGCCAGAGCTTCCCCTGTTTCATGACAATGAAGGGGTCAGGCTGAACTTCTCTCACTATAGGTCATGTCTTTAAAAAGAACTTTTAAGATTTTGGATATAAAAGCACTTGCTAAATGCATTTACAAATGCACTACCAGTATCCGTGAGGAAGTGCGTTCAGTGGCCATTACAGGGACTGTGTGCGTGCGCGTGCACAGGCCCGCACTCACGTGGACCGGAGAGCAATGCTTTCTCCCTCAAAGATCAATCCCATCAAGAGAAGAATTTGCCAATCGTTTTTATTTTGTCCAGTGATATGTGGTTTTAATGGAGGAAGAATTATTTGTAGACACCAATTTGTGGACCACTAAGAGCCGGAGAATCGGAGTGTTGGGGACGGAAGAAGTGGCAGGAATGATCATGTGTCAACAGTGTGACTTTGCTGTAAGTCTGCTGCAAAAGGCAGATATTAATTTCCTTTATGGGTAAGTATCCACATAAAGCTCAGCTCTCAACATACGATCAGCTCCTCTCTGAGCAGGAACAGGTGTTCCTATTTGAATTTTACAAAGAAGTGTAGAGTTGCCTACTCGCCCACATGTCAACCATCACTATCTAATTGGACCAGGTGTTCAATACACAGGGTAGTGTCTTCCCAAAAGATAGTTCATGGGCTGTCATAAGAAAACCAACAATCCAACGCCAAACTGAACAAGACCCTAAAGCCTAGGCAAATAAACAACAAAGACTGGAGTCATTTTAATCCTATGCAGGGACACTCCGTTATAATGCGGTGGAAATTGTAGCGTTGCTTCATGTTGGAAAAAAACGGATTCCTTTCCACATTTCTACTTATCTTTGTGATCAAACATGCCAAGCACATTTGTTATTTCTGCAGGCTGATATTCACACCGTTTCTTAAAACGAAACCATCCCTCCATTCCTAGCCTTTGGGCTTCTACTAAGAATGACTTTAAACTTTGTCCCTAAGAGTAAAAGGAAGGCACGTGAGAAGAGTCCATGCACCACGCACATGCGTGGAGTGATTGACTTAGACAAATAACCCAAGGCTGGCTATTAGGGTCAAATAGGATGTATTACGTTTTTGTTATTGTTTCCCACTCTTTCCCAGGCAGTTGTATACAGTTGTCCGGGTTGTACACTGAGGAAAGACATTAGATCTGAGGGGCTACCATTCATATTGATATATCTTCTTTATTATGACATTTTGTTTCTTTTAACTTTGTTAGCTTCAGCACAGATGATTTACATATTTATTTTAACAATTTGGGGGGCAGATGGTACTAAGATGTCTTGTTCTAAGAAAATCAGCCGATTAGGACAATTTTCCAGCAAACCAAAGTAAAGACTGTTGCTCTGACAGGGTATACATAGATCATTATGCTTTGACTGATGAAAGATAAGCAAGCTGGAGAATTCAGACACTCTGCCAATGCAGCAGCATTAAAAATAATTTCTGATTCTAAGCGAGGAGCTTACAGAGTAGACAGATTCTGGGATGCAAAACAATACTATAATCCCCAAACTATTTGCTTTCAAATGTATTTGATTAGTGTTAATTTGGCATGAAGTTGTAAACAAAATTAATGTTATCAACAACACAATGAGCAACCAAATTTCAGCATAAAGCATTTGAAAGCACTAAAAGAACTAATGAATTCTTTGAAGAAAAATGAAATGATGTTTTAAAAATACATATAATTTAAGGTCCATAAATGTAACATATTTTAGCATTAATATTGAGTTCTCCAGCACAGAAAATATGAGACTCATTTCAAATATGAATACCGTTATTATTCACTTTCTATGGCCCAGAACTATATTTTAGAATACATTTCTTCCTACACTGTATTTTACATTAACCAATTCACCTTTCAAATACAAGTTTATAATAGTTTATGAGACTGTTAGTTGAGATGTAATTTGAAAAATTATAATGAACAAGAACTACTCCAATAGTGTAAAATATAAACTTGAAATTGAGGAACAAAGTAAGGAATGGGATACTGAGGGGACATCAGGAGATGATGATGTAAACTTGCTATAGGTTTTCTAACATTTATAATACAAAATTACATTTATAATGAATTTTAATACAAAATTACAAATATTACAATGCAACTCTTGTTGCAGCAATGAAATATTCCTTCCCCAGGAAAATTTCCACGTGGTTTCATTTTAGAACATTTAAGATCCATTCAACTTAGGCAGTACGGGTCATCAGTCAAGAATGTGGCTTTTCAAAATTAAAAGGAAAACTACTTGCGGCCTCCACCTTCACTACAAAGACGGTGAAACCTATAGTTTCACTCTTGGTGCAGGTAGGCTTTGAAAATATTTCATTTTGTGTTTCTAAAAGGACGCCATGTAATTGTTTTCTGCCAATTCATACATGGAAATGCCTTTGGATTCTTAATTTTTGTGATTTAAAATGTAACTATTCTATTCTATTATTTTCAGTAGTATGATTACCATTGTTTTTAAGAGTGCATCATCTATGTTTCCGTAATTACTGATGGAGTCATACACCACGTTTGGAAATTTCCTCAAGATAGGGGTACCTTTTTCTAATTTTTGCAAACATACCATATGGGCTGGCAGCGCTTTGACTACTGGGGAAACAAACCTCCTTGTTCCCACTGACATGAAAGAGAATACATGATGTCTGTAGCTGCTAGAACTACCCACCTGCCACGTGCACACCAAGGAAGGAGAGTATGGAAACTGGGAAGAAAAAAAATTGGCTCCTACTGTCATAATACGAGCACTAGGTCAAGCCTCCTTTAAAGATATCCCTCCAACCTGCTCAATTTTGTGCACTGAGACATTTATTTATCTTATTTTATATTTTCACTCAAGCAGATTTAAGTGGAGATTTCTACCACTGCTAACAACAAAAAAAATCTAAATGATATAAATCTCACGGAGTGTGCATTTACAAGTAATCCCTTCTGATGGCCAGAGGGAGAAGTGTTAGGTAGGTAAATAGGTCTCTGGGCCCTTCGTTGTACATATTCTGGGTTTCTTTCCACATTTGTGCCTAATGGTAAATGACAATGCTTTGTTATAGGATAGACATGGGTTCAAATGCATCTTGGTTATTTAGGGATGCTGTGAATTCTCACGATATGAGAATTAAGTAAGACAATTTAAGCACCTTAGTGCTTATAATAGTGGTTATAATACCTTAGTTTTAGTAGGTGCTCAGTAAATGATATATAGCCTTTCCTCCTTTCCTCTTTGAGATACTAGGTATCTTTGTACACACTATGATTATTTATTTTACTACTGAAGTCTACGTGATTATATTTAACAAATAATTTTTTGAGCACCACCTATATATTCCTGGTATGTGGGGGACTGAGGATATCATAGACATGGTATGTTTTTCACTTTCACAGAGCTTATGGTAGAGTGGAAAAAATGAGTAACAAACCAAGCTGTTAGGCGTGATAAGCCGTAAGAAGACAATACAATAAAATTGTGGCATGTTAAAAGTCTGGAGTAAGGGGTACCTTCAACTGGTTAAGACGTGAGCTTAGGTCTAACTGATGAGGAAGAATTGGCCATGTGAAGACTCATGACAAGGTAATTCTAGGTCAAAGACAAAGGCTCTAGAGCAGGGGGCACATTCCAGGGATAGGAAAAAACTGGTATGGCACTTAACATACTGAAGAAGCAAGGTGGTAAAAATTAGAGTTGTCGGCAGGAAGTAGATCATCAGAGCCAAGAAGGCTAGAGTATTTGTACTAATTTCTATTTGATTTTAGTACAACCAGTGCTTTTGAACTACCTGCTACTTCCAGGTGTGTGTGTGTGTGTGTGTG